>NC_041224.1:135774148-135784467 GCF_002837175.3 Physeter macrocephalus
GATCAGGAACAAGACAAGGTTGTCCACACTCACCACTATTCTTCAACATAATTTTGGAAGTTTTAGCCACAGCAATCAGAGAAGAAAAATAAATAAAAGGAATCCAAATTGGAAAAAAAGAAGTAAAACTGTCATTGTTCGCAGATGACATGATACTATACATAGAGAATCCTAAAGATGCTACCAGAAAACTACTAGAGCTAATCAACAAATTTGGTAAAGTAGGCGGATACAAAATTAATGCATACAAATCTCTTGCATACCTATACACTAGTGATGAAAAATCTGAAAGAGATATTAAGGAAACACGCCCATTTACTACTGCAACCAAAAGAATAAAACACCTAGGAAAAAGCCTAGCTAAGGAGACAAAAGACCTGTATGCAGAAAATTATAAGACACTGATGAAAGAAATTAAATATGATACAAAGAGATGGAGAGATATACCATGTTCTTGGATTGGAAGAATCAACAATACCCTCAGAATGGGAGAAAATATTTGCAAATGAAGTAACTGACAAAGGATTAATCTCCAAAATTTACAAGCAGTTCATGCAGCTGAATATCAAAAAAATAAACAACCCAATCCAAAAATGGGCAGAAGTCTTAAATAGACATTTCTCCAAAGAAGATATACAGATTGCCAACAAATACATGAAAGGATGCTCAACATCACTAATCATTTTAGAAATGCAAATCAAAACTACACTGAGCTGTCACCTCACACTGGTCAGAATGGCCATCATCAAAAATCTGCAAACAATAAATGCTGGAGCGGGTGTGAAGAAAAGGGAACCCTCTTGCACTGTTGGTGGGAATGTAAATTGATACAGCCACTACGGAGAACAGTATGGAGTTTCCTTAAGAAACTAAAAATAGAACTACCATACGACCCAGCAATCCCACTACTGGGCATATACCCTGAGAAAACCATAATTCAAAAAGAGTCATGTACCACAATGTTCATTGCAGCTCTGTTTACGATAGCCAGGACATGGAAACAACCCAAGTGTCCATTGACAAATGAATGGATAAAGATTATGTGGCACATATGTATAATGGAATATTAGTTAACCATAAAAAGAAACGAAATTGAGTTATTTGTAGTGATGTGGATGGACCTAGAGTCTGTCATACAGAGTGAAGTAAGTCAGAAAGAGAAAAACAAATACCATATGCTAACACATATATATGGAATCTAAAAAAAGAAAAAAAAAAGGTTATGAACAACCTAGGGGCAGGACAGGAATAAAGACTCAGACATAGAGAATGGACGTGAGGACACGGGGAGGGGAAAGGGTAAGCCTGGATGAACTGAGAGATTGGCATGGACATATATACATTACCAAATGTAAAGTAGATAGCTAGTGGGAAGCAGCTGCATAGCAGAGGGAGATCAGCTCGGTGCTTTGTGATCACCTAGAGGGGTGGACACTATTTCCCCCCCCCCCACCAAAAAAAAAAAAAGAGAGAGAGACACTGAGGAGGTTTCCTTAACTCTCACAGCCATCAGCTTATCACTATAGGGACCGCTGAAGTAGTAATCCATGATCCAGACCTGGCCCATGAGACAGGTCCCCAAAATAAAGAAATCTGATTTATCCAGATACTGTAGCCTCTATCCCTTGTTCCTTCTCCTTCCTCAGTAAACAATGACACACATTTGGGTTAAAATGAGATAAATCAAATATCCAATACTTTTTTGGTCCTGCTATGAATGAGAAATGTTGAAGCCTTTAGGACCATATTATATCCAAGTGGGGATTTTTTTTTTTTTTTTTTTACAGTTCATATACATTCCTTTGGTATAACCAGAAACCACATATGTGACCATTTCCCACATCTATAACACGACTGGCAGTTTCCACTTTCCTCAAAGTGAAGGGAAAGCACTGGTTGTACCCAAGGAGGGGCCACATAGCTCATGGGTTCCAATGGCTTAAGCACAAAGTGCGATTTACAAAAGTGTCCAGTGACTGTTCTAATCCAGGGAAGTTGGTGGGCCATGTTTGTCAAGTGTGGAACTTTCGTGCACAGGTACTGACAGCTGGTAATAAGATACAGAAACTTTTGCCACATCAGTAGCCCCAGTCCTTCCTGGCCTGGAGCCGTCCCACGATCCGTGCCCTCTGCTACCGTGTTTATGATACACAACACGGTAGGGCCTGCTGAACATGCCCATTCTGCATTCAAGGGGTGCTCAACCACTCCTTCCACATCTTCACTCAGGAGAAGTGATTTTCCAAATTCTTGGATGCTGGAAATGACCCAAACGTAGCTCACTAAACTAATTTTGCTCAGAATTTTAAAATGCATGTGCATTTGAGCATAAACACTATCCATATGTTTCTGATTCATTTACACTGAACTCATCAAAGGGCTGTGCTGTAAGAGTTGTTTGATGTCCAAGAATACTTGAGGGTTGTTTTTTTTTTAATGGAATTTTATACTTTCTTTCACCATTTTCCTTAGGAAGCCAAATGCTATTGAGGGTAAACAAACTTGGACCCCCAAGGATCTGGGGTTTACCCTTATAGTCAAAGCTCAGGAGGACGTAGCTTGGCAGCTTGGCAAGAAAAGCATCCCTAGCCTTGGATGTATCTTGGCACGCTTTCCCAAAGGACAGAAAGGCCTAAGGTTGAGCAGGGAAATCCCTTTCAGGAGACCTCCTTTCATTCGGTGGTTTATTCATTCAATTCCAAAATGCCATCCCAAATACAACTCTCGGAAATGACTTGCCAGTCTGAGGAGAAGGTTTTAAAACGTTGCTGTTGCAATTGCCCTTCATTTTTTGGAAGGGAACAAAAGCAGGTTTTTTAGGAAACCAGAATTTGTTCACCTGAATGCATCATGTCCTACATTTATATGCTAAAGAGACAAGACAAGCATCTCTGGCTACAGCTGAGAACTAATTAAAGTTGCTCTTTTACAAACATTATGTGGTTCGTTCCATTCTTCTTTGATTAAGAACAAAAGAGAAGGAGGGTCATTTATTGCCATGAGTCACTTGAGGTACAATGGAAGGAATTCCAAGACTGCTGAGACAAAACAAAACTGACATTATGAAAGCCATGTCTAAACACTAATTTAAACTGTCAACTTACTACCAAGGAAGACTCCTGACAGAGAATTAAAGCTTTAAAGACCTTATAAATCACTGAAGAGATTAGCACCAGCGTGAATGAGTTAAAATACATTTCTGCCTTCAGAATGTTGGAGTGGTTCAAAGCAGTCCTCTAGGATTTGATGGGAAAATTAGTTGTAATAACTAGGAAGAGAAAAGTTCTCAAATATAGCTTCTTGGGGATTTCAGTGTGCAAGCTTCACCCACCACAGTTATTTCAGGTACTTGAGTTAGTGAAATATAATATAGATGCTTTCAGGACCCAATATATAGTACAATAAAAATGACTTGAAAAATGTTAGAATTTAAAAACGTTGTTTACAAATACCAAACATTTTTCCAACCCCCAAACCCACTAAAACATCGCTAAAATGTCAACCTAAATGTATGACGCAGCAGCGGCTTTAACACCACTTTATCCATCTCCTATTTCCCATCTGTGCTTGTCTCCAAGAATGCTGTTACAGATGTATTATTCTCCAGCAAGACCCATCACCATGTCCCCCATTACAGGAAGCTTCCAATCTCTGTAGCCAACACCAAGAAGTCTTCAGAGAAAACTTTGTTAGGATTTCCATCAATCTGTATACTTAAGTATTGCCTTTTCAGGGCTTTTGAGTTAAGAATAAAAGAACCCCATACTCCCACGTGAGGATCCTCAATCCCACCTACTGCAGAAAAGGGGGAGGGCCTAAGGAGCCCCAGTGGTCTGCACCCAGAGAGACTGAAACACCTCTATGAGAGAGAAGCCATTGGGAGTTGTGCAACCCTTCAAGAGAGAAGAGGCAGAGAGATGCGAACCCTTAAATCTGCACTAACACTGCACTAACCCTTCTCTGCCTTCCCAAGGTTTCACTAATCATTCCTCTATGGGTTCTGTCCCAAAGACCACATAAAATAAAACTATTTCCTAAGTCACTGGTGCACTCTAGATGATCTCTTTGACTTGGATCTTATCACACCTCTGTCTGTCTAAAAATTACTTTTGAAGCACATGTTGATCTGGTCTCTTCCTTCCCCAACTTGGAAACTTTTGCATGCAATAATTTTATTCCGTTCTTTGATTTTTTTCTTTTGGCTTAAATCAAAGTGATACAGAAATCCACATGGAGAAGACTGTAATTGCTACAGTCTTCAGACTGAGTCCATCCTTAGCCAGGATACAGCTGCTATGTTCTTTCCTTGTCCCTCTCTCCATCTGCTCCCCTATTAGTGGCACTTGTCAGAAACAGTCGGAAGTGGATTTAAATGGCTAATACAGAACAACAACAGAACATTCAGAGCAGCATCTCGAGGTGGAACCAGTTGATTCAACCATACACATCTAGCTGTGGGACACTCACTCCCAAGTTCCAAGACATAAAACTTAGACCTCAGCTTGGACACAGGTCTCAGGACCCCTTTAAGGATGTGGATGTGAATTGCTCCAGAAGATTTTTGTCCAGGGTCATATCTATGTCAGTCTTCTGCCCAATGGGAATCTTAGTTTAACTTTTTAGTAGTGCTATAGAGGTTAAATTATAGTTATATTACTCTAAATTCAGTTCTTTAATACCAAAACTATTGTGCTTTATTCATTTTGGGAAGAGAGGCAGGAAGCCTGCAATGTAATCGAGATCCCTCCTCGGGCTCCCCTTTCAGATTCCAAAATAGAACTCAGTTCAGAAACTGTAGAAGTAGTCTCAATAAAACTGCTGTGAGGAGCATCCTGCTTCTTTGAGGGCAGACTTGATAGCATGCCCATAATCCCACAGAGCCACAAACTCATCCCTAAACGACTCTTCAGCCTATTGTAAAATGAAGGATACTTAACTTCATTCCTCGCTCTGAGCAAGAAAACAACTTGCTCTGTCTCACGTCGCCTTGTCTAAAGACAGTAAGAGAAACTCAACCGTGAAATCTACCCAAGTATGACCATCAGAAAGGAACTGATGGTCAAGATCTACTATCTGCTTCTGAACCCTATTGTCTACTTTTACTGATCACTGGCTCTCAAGCTGAAGCTGGGCGAAAACCCCACTAGCCCAGTTCAAATGGCTTCCAGTTATTCCCAGGCACTTAATTCATCATGAACTCAGAGATGTGTTCAGGCTCCTGTGGTTCCATTTAAGCATTAGTCCACAGAAAAGTATACCAGGTATTATGCAGAAACCCTGGCATCAGGAAGGGGCCAGCTTGCCAGCACTTGAAGTGCAGATGAATGATTTGATTTGGTTACACTATTTAAAGCTCTGAGTGCAGGGAACACCTTGCACAGCCAGAAACCATGCTTTCTGTTTATAGGTCAAATGACTAGTCACTTAGAGGATCATAAAGATCATATTTGGATTTGGCCATCTCTTGCTGACATTCCTCCTGTGTTTGTAAACATTGCTGACTTTGACCCTAATCTCTCACAAATCCATGACCAACACCAAACAGCCACAGAGGAGCTGCAGAACATAATGTGATTCTGTAATGCAAAACAGGATGGCTTGCTAAATGTGCAGATCTGGAGAGAATTCCTGACATAATCTTTCTTACATCTTTTATGGTAATCATTCCCATCTTCAGAACACACGCAAACAGTACTCCCTTGGACATTGCGTCAGGAGGCTGGACTGCGATCCCTTCTGCTGGGTGAACTGCATATGACAGGGCACTGAGGCAAGGAGTATGTGAGCAGGACACAATATTTCCTGCAGATAGAAACAAGCACAGAAAACCTAGAGACTGATTAGCTGGGGAGATGCTTCTGCTAAAGGGAAAATATGCGAAAGAGCAGCCACTCTCCCCAAAACTCGGAAATCACCTCCAGTCATAACTTCCTTATCTGTGCATTCATTTGATGGACATTTATTGAGTGCCTACTATGTGCCTGTGTGGGAAAGGACCATTTCTGAGTGAAAGACTATGAGTTAAAATTAATTAGTTATCTCACATTTCTAGTAGTCATGCCAAACAAAGCCAGTCTCACCTCACTAAGCATGGAAATAGTCTTCACAGTGGACAGGGAGTGTTTGTTTAAAACACAGTTATCATTTTTAAATAGGTAAAAACTATCGAACATTGGGAAGGCTGAAAATGGGAAAAGCCTAAGCTAATTAAGAAAACAAAGGAGAAAGAGTTGGATCCTGATTCCCACCTAGTCAGTACCGTGTAGAAATGCAGTGTAGAACCAACTCTTTCCAACTTCAAGTTGTCAGGACAAGTGAAGTTGGCTTTTCCCTACGGAGTCAGTTCTGTAAAGCAAATGTATAAAGATTCTTGTATCTTTTATTAAAAACACCAGTCTCATGCAGTTGCGAGGAAACCAAGTAAGTGGGCACAAGGCCAAGGGCTTGAGTTATACACCTTGAATCCTATAAAGTCTGATGGACTTTAAGGAGAATTTTGCCCTTGGGTCATTTATACAATCATGCAAAATACCCTGAGAAAAGCAAAGGAGCATAGATCTCTCCCCAAAAGAGTCTCTTTAGGACTAGTATAGAATTACGGGCACATTTTTTAATACAATTGTCACTATTTGAACCTCAGGGATGAGAATATTTCAAATCCTGAAGAACTTATAACCGCTCAAATAAATAACCATTTCTTGAATTTGTTGGTGAGTCATAATTGTAATAAGTATAGTCTAACAATAGAGAGGAGGAAAAAGTGGAGGCTTCAAACCTAAGAAAGTATATGATAAAACATGATAATAAATGCCCATTTCTGCAGAACACCCTACTGTATGCAGTGGGTTTTTTTTTTTATCATACATTATTTTACTTTTTTCCTTACAGCAATCTTGTGGGCTATACTTTATTATTCCTTTTGGTAGATAGGAAAAGAGATTGATGGATATCAAAACTTGCCTAAAATCCCACAGATCCCACTTTTTTTTTTTTAACATCTTTATTGGAGTATAATTGCTTTACAATGGTGTGTTAATTTCTGCTTCATAACAAAGTGAATCAGCTATACATATACATATCTCCTCCCTCTTGTGTCTCCCTCCCACCCTACTCTTTTACTTCGTCCCAGCTTACACTTCCCCCTTCCCGTGTCCTTAAGTCCATTCTCTACATCTGCATCTTTATTCCTGTCCTGCCCCTAGATTCTTCAGAACCTTTTTTTTTTTTTTAGATTCCATAGATATGTGTTAGCATACGGTTTGTTTTTCTCTTTCTGACTTACTTCACTCTGTATGACAGTCTCTAGGTCCATCCACCGCGCTACAAATAACTCAATTTCGTTTCTTTTTATGGCTGAGTAATATTCCATTGTATATATGTGCCACATCTTTATCCATTCAACAGATCCCACTGTTAAAGTCAAGCTTCTGATTCTAAGACCTGTACACCTTCCTTTATAATGGATTGTTAAAGGTGTTATTTGGACACTTCGCAGAGTAAAATATTGATATCAATTCAGGGGAATATGTAATGCGGAAATAATATTTTTACCTTTACATAGCTGTAATAATACTTAATCCTGATTTGTACAGGGGTTTTTAAGACACGGTGAAAATTGCCCAAGAACAGCAGTACATCTGCAAACTAGTATTTTGCCACTCTATTGTGAGATATTTTCTCAAGAGGGAAATCTTAACATGAATATATCTGAGTGACTGTGCAACCTGTAGAAGGTTCAGAGAAAACTCACTCCCCAGGAGTCAGGAAACCTAATCTAATCCAAGATTTAGACTATTGATGCTTTGCTCAAACTTCTCATCTGTAGCTTTGTGTGTGTGTCTGTAAGTGTTAAATATTACTTTAGAAACTTCACACACTTTACTTTTTTCATGGCAACTACTATGTCCTGGATGTTAGAAAGAAGAAAATTGAAGTTGTTGTTGCCTTAGTATGGAAATGCAACCTTAAGACATTCATGGTATGAAACCTATCAAACAATGAATCATTAGGCTTTGCAGATGATATCTTTCCACTTCCTTCATTGGTAATTTACTAAAGCCATTTTACACAAGGAGAAAACAAAGGTCCAAGCAGGATAATAGTTTTAGGTGAGAAATTTGTGACAGAAGTGTTGGCTGAAAAAAACCCTGCAGATAATATTCTATTATCAACATATCTTTTCAGAACACTAGATTCAGAAACTTATATAGCTAAAAAGAAAGACATGCACTTGAGAGTAACCAGCTAATTTAATCTTTTGTTTTCATCAGAGGAAGTCCTAAAATTAAATGTGATGATTTTGTGAAAAAGAAAAACCTAAGCATGAGCTGAACCTGAAATAAGAAAACTCTTGGGATGAGAAGCTTCCTCAACATTCTTACAAATAGTACATCCCCAGGCTGCTAAACTGGGTAATTAAAATTCAGTTCAAGTTAGCAAATTCATAGTAAATAGGGGCCATGTCCAAGGAATTGTGCTAGGTACCAAGTAAATGGATGAAATGATACAAAATTTAAGATTCCTGTATTGCCTTTGAGTAACTTATAATCTATACAAAAGTGACTATCTTCTTTTTGCTATTCTCCTCTCTTCTAGTAAAAACATGAAATAACACATAATCATACCAGTTTTGACCAGTTCATCTGGCACAAAATGGAGGTAAAACTTAACGGGTAAAGTCTGAATAAATGATGTGCTGAACTGGAAGTACTGAATTTTTCTCCAGTTTCCAGGTAAAAATCAATTACAACGGTAAGGCTTATGTTTAACTAGGATAAACCTTTTAAAATTCTGCTTCCCACTTTCCATCTTTAAGGTGTTGCAAATAACATATGCCAGATCTTTCCTCACATAAGAGCTAAAAATTTTAAGCTTGTTGTTCAAGTAGAAACTTTAGTCGATCAAATGTAATTTAATCATCAATCAAATAATAATGGCACAATTAAAAGACAGAGGCAAGGAAGAGAGATATAGGCATCCACCAAGTTAATGTATTGCTAAAACTGTCTAGATGACCTAATAATGATTAAATGGCTCTTCTCAGCTTGTAATTCAGCTATTCAAAATTGATTCCTATTTATATAAAATTACATCATCACAAATGCTCTGTTCAGATTTACAGCTTGTCTTAAAATACTTAGAATTTCACTCTGGTTAAAGAAAGGAAAAATATGTAACCAATGCCAACTGCTTAATCTATTATTTGAGATGAAATGTGGAATTAAAATTTGAATAAAATCCAACAATAATAGCAATATTGGATCAGAAGCTAAGTTGTAATGACAACCAAGACAAGGAAGGTTAAAAATGCTCTGAGAAAATCTATACCCACCCACAGAATTATAGATACCATTCAGGAAAAACAGCATGGGGCTGGGAGCAGAGGGGAAGCACCAAATTGGAAGCTATGGGAAATGGCAAAGACTTAGGAGACAAGATTCCTCCTCTCAAGGAGTTTACCATATATTTGAGAACAAAAGATACAAATGTGAAACTACCAAAGGACATCTGTGCAGAGTGAAGGTGATGGAGGGAGGGGAAAAGAGGTGGAAAAATATAATCAGTGACTTCTGTCTTCTCTCTCCTTCAAGATTATCAATGAACCTCCAAAATTGGGGACCCGTGGTGGACATTTTGAGAAGGAAAAGAGTTCAAAATCTATAAGTGTATATGCATTCTCCTGTGGAACCCTGGAATAGCTTATCATAATAGTAAGCACTAAATAAATGGATATCTATTATTACCACTATTATTATTGTTATTAGAAATTGGTTTTTAGGTTGATATTATTAGTTATGGAGAGTAACTTCATAGAGCTCCACTAATGTTCTCTAATTTGTATAAGTAGTTGCTGAAGATAGTGGTAGGTCATAGGTAGGGTAACCCCATGCTCGGTTGGCTGAGACAGTCTGGGTTTGCACACATTGTCTCAGATTAGTTGCAATTGAGTCCTCTTTCATTCTCATAAGTATCATGATTTGGATGATAAATAACATGGTAACTGAGTTATAGGGCAGATTAAGAAGTCTCCAGTTGGAAAAGGGAACACTCTTGCACTGTTGGTGGGAATGTAAATTGATACAGCCACTATGGAGAACAGTACGGAGGTTCCTTAAAAAACTAAAAATAGAACTACCATATGACCCAGCAATCCCACTACTGGGCATATACCCTGAGAAAACCATAATTCAAAAAGACACATGCACCTCAATGTTCACTGCAGCATTATTTACAACAGCCAGGTCATGGAAGCAACCTAAATGCCCATCGACAGACGAATGGATAAAGAAGATGTGGTACATATATACAATGGAATATTA
>NC_041224.1:135784735-135789774 GCF_002837175.3 Physeter macrocephalus
TGTGACCACCTAGAGGGGTGGGATAGGGAGGGTGGGAAGGAGACGCAAGAGGGAAGGGATGGGGGGATATATGTGTATGTATAGCTGATTCCCTTTGTTATAAAGCAGAAACTAACACACCATTGTAAAGCAGTTATACTCCAATAAAGATGTTAAAAAAAAAAAAAGTCTCCAGTTGGAACTCACTTTATCCCTACTAATGAAGAGCCTTTCCAAAGCAGCACCATGAAGAGGTCCAAGGGCAAGGGCAAGGGCAGCCTTTCCAGAGCACAAACTTAGAGGCAGAGTTCCTCCTAGGCTCAAACTCTCTGCAGTCCAGGAGGCACGAGTATCCAAAAGAAGGCACATAAAACACCATCTATAATTGAAGCAGAGGACAGGCAAATTTAGATATTAAGAGAAAAAACTGGGCTTCCCTGGTGGCGCAGTGGTTGAGAATCCGCCTGCCGATGCAGGGGACGCGGGTTCGTGCCCTGGTCCGGGAGGGTCCCATATGCCATGGAGTGGCTGGGCCCGTGGGCCACGGCCGCTGGGCCTGCGCGTCCGGAGCCTGCGCTCCTCAACGGGAGAGGCCACAGCAGTGAGAGGCCCTTGTACCGCCAAAAAAAAAGAGAAAAAACCACACACCCTAGGTCGATCCATAATTCTCTCTTCTCACTCCCTTAAGTCTACTGAAATCACTGAACTGTTGGTATGACAACCAGAACCTCAGCTTAAAATATGAGAGAAGAATCCAAAAAGCAGCCCAATATTACTGAGAGAATCCAGGAAGACCTCACCAATACTCTTCGGAGGGAAATTCCAAATTTGGATGACATCTTATCCTAGAATTGTTAACCTCAAAACAATTTTTAAAAATATATAAAATAAGATGTCATGAAGAGCTAAGAGTTTTAAATAACTACAAATAAATCAAGTCAATTTAAAGCAGCATCGGGCTTCCCTGGTGGCACAGTGGTTGAGAATCTGCCTGCCAGGGCAGGGGACACGGGTTCGAGCCCTGGTCTGGGAAGATCCCACATGCCGCGGAGCAACTAGGTCCGTGAGCCACAACTACTGAGCCTGCGCGTCTGGAGCTTGTGCTCCACAACAAGAGAGGCCACGACAGTGAGAGGCCCGCGCACCACGATGAAGAGTGGCCCCCGCTCGCCGCAACTAGAGAAAGCCCTTGCACAGAAACGGAGACCCAACACAGCCAAAAATAAATAAATAAATATATAGAGTGGTTAATAGAATTTAAAAATAAAAAATAAATAAAGTAGCATCTGCTTTGTATTCTCAAGGAAATCCAGGAATATATGAAATCTGTGAAACAAGAGATAAAACGAGAAGACAAATGACTGAAATGAAAAAGAAGGGGGTTAGGAGGCATGGAAAAATATTTTTAAATCTACATGAGAAATAGAAGATTTTAAGTAAACAAAAATAAATTTAGTATTAGCTTTAAAATGAACATGGAAGAAGTAAAAATCAGAGTTAAGCCTGAAAAAGTAAAATCAGTGATATAGAAAGCAGGATTATGACACTCTCTCTACAAATGGAAAGAAAAGGACAAGAAAATCATATCAACGAGAGTGAAGATTATGGATAGGAAAAGTGACAAATGAGATCTAACTATGCATAACAAGACAAACGGAACAGATTGAATCACTGAAAATATAAAAGAAGAAAATTTTACTGAAATGAGAAAGGTCTAATTATACAAATTAAAATGCCTCACCATGAGTCAGATACATTTAAAGAAAAGAAAATAAACCTAGACTTTGGTGAAAACTATAAATTTTTAAACAATTCTAACATCATTAAAACAGAAAATATTTATCTATAAAAAATTAGACTTTTTCCATGATATTACATGCTAGAAGACCATGGCGTTGCAACATTTGAAAAAAAGGGTTCTGACCAAGATTTTGCATTTGGCAACATAAAAATCTTCTGAGATATATACCAATTTACAATTATGCCATTCACATTGTATATTTTCTCCTTTAAATTTATACCAAAAAATGAAAAAGACTAAGGAATCAGAATAGTTATTAAACAACTTCTGGTGACACAGAAAGCATTTACATATAAAGCTAATTTAAATTATATATGTCATACTAAAAGCAATAGTTTAACAATAATTAACATGATCAAATGGTTTCAACCATAAATTCAATAAAACTAAAAGATGGGATAAAAGATATTTAAATCAATTAAAATTACTTATTCTCCTCAGTATTTTTATATAAACAATCATGTGTGTTATTTGATTCTTGATTGTTAAATTCTAAATGAATTAAAATAGGACATAAAACTTTAAATTATTTAAAAAAATGAAGTCGGTATGGAAAAATATTGGTAACAAAGGAAAAATAAGGGAACAGCAAAAAGAAGTATAAAATAAAGTAACAGAAGAAAGAATAAATATAGTTATGGCAATAATGGTTAAACTATTATAACCATGGTTATAATAGTTTATAACTATTATAAAAATAACACCCAGAATGGGACAAAATTGCAACATTACAGTTTATAAAGTCTAAAAAGAAATACACATAACTGTTTGAGAAATATTTAAAGTAATTGGATGAAGATATACACATCTACTGCAAACTAAAATGTAACAGTTCACAATATTTACATCAGATGAAATAAAATTCAAATCAAAACACTTTTAAGACAGCAAATTAGGTCATTCTGTATTAATAAAGGGTACATTTTTCAATAAATACGTCATTAGTATTAATATGCTAAATAATACATAAGAAAAACATAAGGGTAATACATAAATCTGCCTAATTAACAGACTTCTTGATGGATAAACTAGGCAAAAATAAATAAGAATGTAAACAATCTGAATTATACAATTTAAAAGTTTTCTTTAGGAAATATTTACCAAACTTAATACTCTATTAAAATTCACTTCCTTTTCAAGTGTCCAGATAATGTTTACAAAACGCTGACCTGGTAGCATATCAGAAAGAAAACCTTAATTCCTAAAAGGATAAATTACGTTTTACATTGTTTGACCACAATGAAATAAAATCAAAATTATTAATAATGCATAAACAAATAAAAATGCTAATATCCTTCTTTTTAACCTAAAATTCTACACCAAGTCAAACCATAAATTACAAATAAGGGCAAAATATAGATATTTTCAGATACATGAAAAAGAAGGACGATCCCAAGGAGTTATATAAGAACATTGTTCAGAAAACTGAGAGTTAACATAAGAAGACAGCTTGAAAGCCAAGGAAACCAATAAAGAGAAATCCAGAATGACTGTTGGACAACAGACCTTGAAAGCAATTATTTTAAATTAGAACAGTTGGCTCCAAATAAACAGGAAATTATAAACCCCAAATATTTTGATTCAGTCCTGTTTAAAATTACCGGTGAAACCCTATGTCATGAGGCAAAATGGTATTTAAACTAGAACCATGAAAGCAAAAAAGATTGTTGACACAACCCTTTGTTTTACAGATGAAGAAGAAGCTTGAAAATTTTACATAGAGGAACAAAGAGCTGTAGCCAAGTGGATGAATTTTCTGCATAATTTAATTTATACTTATTTGTATCTTGTCATCAAGGAATTCAGTTTTTATCTAGTTTACCAAGAGGGAAAAAGAGTTTCCAATAATTTTCAAATAATCATCTCCCATGCACTGTAAACTGTGATCTTGGGACTGTGTATTGTTATTGGAAACTGCACTTGTTGGAAAGTTTAGTCCTTAAAAATTGAATTTGCTCACCAGTCTTATGATAATTAATCCACCAACTATGTCCTCATGAAACATGAATCAACAACATGTTATAATTAATCTAACTAGTATAAAAACTGTAGACTCTCTTGCAAATTAAAAAACACATTTTAAGATTTTCTTACAAGACGTTTTGCCAATGAAATAGATTTTATAGCAAATCCATTTTTAAAATACAAAATGAATCTTTTACAGCCCCCCAAAATTTACTGTCAAGAAGAAAGGAGGAATGGATTCGAAGCAAAAGACAGAATAACAAAGGAGCTGAATAAAATTAGTGCCTAGTGAAGAAAACATGTTTCTTCTCCCAAAAGAAAAAAAAATGGCACATAGAAATTTAAGGAAAAACTCAACTGTATAAGAAGCCCTGGTTCCGCAGACGTAGAGAACAAACATATGGATACCAAGGGGGAAAGGGGGGGTGGATGAATTGGGAGATTGGGATTGACATGTATACACTACTATGTATAAAACAGATAACTAATGAGAACCTACTGTATAGCACAAGGAACTCTACTGGGTGCTCTGTGGTGACCTAAATGGGAAGGAAATTCAAAGAGGGGATAAATGTATACGTATGGCTGATTCACTTTGCTGTACAGCAGAAACTGACACAGCAGTGTAAAGCAACTATACTTCTATTTTAAAAAAAAAGGAATAAGCACTGTCAGTAATATTAAGAAATTGTAAGCAAGTAAATAAATGAAATAACATATGTAAAGTGCTAGTGTACACTTAGAATATCATTAGCGCTCAATAAATGTCCTAAAACGGGGGGATTGGTTAATCAAGTAGTAGTCCAACCAGAAGAGAAAAAAAAATAATGAAATATTTAATAAATATTTAATAAATATTTAATAAATAGTACTAGCATCCTGGAATGGAAAACAACATGAGTTTTAAAAATGACAGTGCAAGGAGCAGGCAAGATGGTGGAAGAGTAAGACGCGGAGATCACCTTCCTCCTCACAGATACATCAGAAATACAGCTACACGTGGAACTTCTCCTATAGAACACCCACCGAACGCTGGCAGAAGACCTCAGACCTCACAAAAGGCAAGAAACCCCCCACCTACCTGGGTAGGCAAAAGAAAAAAGAATAAACAGAGACAAAAAATAGGGACAGGACCCGCACCAGTGGGAGGGAGCCGTGAAGGAAGAAAGGTTCCCACACACTAGAAGCCCCTTCACGGGCGGAGACTGTGGGTGGCGGAGGGGGAAGCTCCGGAGCCTCGGAGGAGAGCGCAGCAGCGGGGTGCGGAGGGCAAAGCGGAGAGATCCCCGCACAG
>NC_041224.1:135794969-135808747 GCF_002837175.3 Physeter macrocephalus
TATGCTAACACATATATATGGAATCTAAGAAAAAAAATGTTATGAAGAGATTAGTGGTAGGACGGGAATAAAACACAGACCTACTAGAGCATGGACTTGAGGACATGGGGAGGGGGAAGGGTAAGCTGTGACGAAGTGAGAGAGTGGCAGGGACATATATGCACTACCAAATGTAAATTAGATAGCTAGTGGGAAGCTGCCGCATAGCACAGGGAGATCACCTCTGTGCTTTGTGACCATGAGAGGGGTGGGATAGGGAGGGTGGGAGGGAGGAAGACGCAAGAGGGAAGAGATATGGGAACATATGTGTATGTATAACTGATTCACTTTGTTGTAAAGGAGAAACTAACGCACTATTGTAAAACAGTTATACTCCAATAAAGATGTTAAAAAAAAAATGACAGTGCAGATCGATATTCATGCCATAGAAAGACATTAACAAAACACAAGATATTATTAAAGGGGAAATGAAGTTGTAAAAAAAAGAAAAAAAAGAGCCCTGGTTCAATTATTAAGCAAACTAAAATGTGAACTAGTTGTGAACATTCACTAGAATGCAAAAACAGGTCAAAATTTGGACTTGGATATTTGTAAGTTAGTGAGATGGATATAACTTTGGTCACATAGAGAGAGAAATAAAATACTAGTACACTCCTTGGCTCCATGGTGAACAATATTTACGTGGTTATAATATTATATATAAACACATAAATCTTAGGTGTAATTTACAGAATAAACTGATAAGGAAATTACTCCAAAGTTAAGTGTAGTTACAGACCAAATTTCGAATTTAATTTTAATGTAAAATGAAATATATAACTGATAAAGTATGGGAAATGAAAAGAAAGAAGAGCAGGGACTATTATTGTGCCTATTCCAACTTAGGAGCCAAGAAGTATAAATTTAAGTACAATGTTTAAAGGTATAATACAAACCGAAAAATAATAAAAAGAGCTATCAAAAATTGGAATAAAATCCTCGGTCCAACATTTTGGTCCTCCAGCATAATGACCATTGACCCTCCCTACACCAAGGTAGAGCCTGCTGGTTGATAAGCCCCATCCATAGCCACAGAACTCCCAGACATCCTTTCTAAGCTCATTCATAGGTGTACATGGACAACCAAGACTCTAGAAATTTGAGGAAAATCTGCATCATCAAAGAGAAAGGCCAAGAGGAAGAAATAGAAATGAACTTTGGAGAAATGGAAAAATCTAGATAAATAGGGAACTCTAATTTTAATTAGATCCTTAGAGTCAAAATAATATTTTATTCTTAAAATTTTTAAATACGCCAATAATAACAACCAGAGAAAATAGAGACCTTTTAAAGTTTAACAAGGTGAATGCTGAGATAAAATAACTTAATTGAAAGTTAAAAGATAAAGTTGAACAAATCTCCCGAAAGCAGAACTAAAAAATACAAATGCAGAAAATATGGGAGGAGGGGGTGGAAGGAAGCTAAGATGCATAAACGTTCAATCCAGATACACAGAAAATCAACCCAGAAAGGGAGACAAAGAAACTCAAAGAAGAGGAATTTATAGAAGAATTAATGTTACTAAACTTCTCAGAGTTAAAGGGTAACTTATCGTCAAAGTAGGGTGATTTACCAAGTTCTGAGTAAGATAAAACAAGAGAGATTTACACTGAAGTATTTCATTATGCATTTTCAAAATACCAAGGTTAAAAGCAATATCCTGAAAACTTCCAGAGAGAAATAAGAAAGATTGTCTACAGAAAAAACAAACAAACAAAAAAAAAACTTGATGCTAGCTAGCAATATTCTCCCTTGAGAGGCATACAGTCATGACACTGGAAAACCACCAAGAAAAAAATTCAATCATCCCATAATACTGGCTCTCTGGTGAAACTTACATACAAATAACTTATCTGAAATTTTGGTTTTCAATAAAGCATAGAAGACAATCATGCTTACAGAGTAGAATGTAATTATCTGCCATGATAATGTCAAAGTATAGTAGAGAGAAGTTGGAAGGTGGAATGTGGAAGGGATATGCAGGGCAGGGTAAGGATGATAACATCCCCTTTGTACAACATGGGAGTCAAGAGATATTGTCAATAATAGATGGAACAAGAAACAAAGACTGAAGTAAAAATTAAAAATAAGGAATTAAAAATTGTGATACGGCTATTATCAGAGAGAAGGGGAAGATGGGGTTAAGTATAAAAGAACCAAATCCATATCTATTAGAGCGGGGAGTCAAGAGATCATGTCTAAAGTTGACAAGTCAAGAAACAGAGATACAAATATATTATTTAGAAGAATGGAGGTAACCACTGAAGAAATTAAAATAAAATAGTGGCTTCTGCAGAGCAGGACAGAAAGCAGGGAACTGTGGCTTAGCTAGATTTTTTCTAGACCAACAGATAATGTTCTATCTTGATATATCAAGGGACAGTGGTATAATAATTATTTAGGTTTAAAGGAAATCCTTAGAAGAACAGGCTGAGTAGTTATTTTGCCAGGTGTAAGATGGGGAAAGAACTACTGGAAGGAAATAGGCAGGGCAACTCCTGGGGTTCACACAGAGATGAAAATAGCTACTGAGGAAAGACCATGTCTTACTTGGGCATCAGGTAGAATCCTCAGAAGGCTTATGGGGCTTAATTAGCCCTACACTAAAGGCTTCTCTGCACTCAACCTAACAATTCCTCAATTACCAAGGGGGAAAGCCTGGGGAAAGGGATAAATTGGTAGATTGGGACTGACATACACACACTACTATATGTAAAATAGATAACTTAATAAGAACCTACTGTATAGCACAGGGAACTCTACTCAATACTCTGTAATGACCTATATGGGAAAAGAATCTAAAATAGAGTGGATATATGTATATGTATAACTGATTCACTTTGCTGTACACCTGAAACTAACACAGCATTGTAAATCAACTATACTCCAATAAAAATTATTTTTTTTAAAAAAGGTACACAATGATTGAAGTAATTTCAAGTAGTTCATATGAACTTCTATACTTTTATCTCCATGGGCATGTATGACATGGGTTTAAAAAAATTGTTAAGGGGAAAGAAAATTAAACTTTTGTCAGATTAACTTGGATCACACCTTAATGTGGTCAATATGATTTGTGTTTTATCTCAGGGATAAAATTGATAAATTTAAAATATTACAAAAGAAACCCAAAAAACAATGTAAAAGTCCCCTTCACACAGGCAAAACAACCTTCATGAAAAGCTCTTCTTGAGGTCAGTGAGAGAAGACTGCACAAATGTTGAGATGTGCAGTTACAAGAAAGTCACAAATTGCTTTTTTTTTTAATTTACAATATAATCCTAAAGTTCTTCTGGCAAAGTCAATATGCCAAGAATGCCTGAGTAAATGATTTCTGCTTCACAGAGCAAGGATGCTACATATTTTAAAAATCATTCAAAACTCTCTTTGATTTAATATCATGCGCTGGTTTAGTGGATTTGTATATGTTTATAGCATTCCCCAGTTAAGTGATCTTGGTTTACAATAGATTCTTAGGAGGCAATACTGACTTATACTGAGCAAGATTCTTCAAAATTCATACTCTCATTACAACATGAGATGTAGATAAACTGCACTTACTTAATGGACTCAGATTTTAAATATTTAGTTTGTGAACTAGATTCCTGCAAAAAGGTCAACTTATATGTTCTGGAGGGTAGAGAAGGCCTTGTTTGAACAAACCTAGAACGTGCAAATTTGTTTGTCAATATACCCCAAATCTCCTCCAAATAATGGGAGTTTAAGAGCTTATGAATCAACCTGAACAGCTTGCTGATGATCATTTGACAGACTGTGTGGGAAGTTGAGTTTACTTCAAATTTATGAACTGATGGAGCTATTCCTTATAATGATTAACAATGAGTCATAGAAGAAACCAAGGGTCATTCTCAGGCACATGTGCCTAATATCAGGTGTGGAGAGAGTGAGAACAGTTGTAGAAGAAGGAAAGGTCTCATGACAATCTGTTAGCTAATTTTCATTTTTAAAGTGAAGACGTAGATTGGAAAAATTTTAAGGCAAACTTAGTACCTAAAACATCTCCAAAATGGGTGCTTTGTGAAAAGTCTAGGTCACAATCCCCAAAAGATTATTATTAATATAAGAAAGCAATAACTCAGAAGAAGCTGTAATAATATCACAGTATGTTTACTTAGTTTGGGGACTTGGAATAGAACATAAGTGCAGGGAGCATAGGGTAGTTGCACACATTGCTCTGATAACTGATGTTTTTACCTGAAAAACACATCATATATACATTCCAAGACCCAGATGTGAAACACTTAGAAAAATATATAAATAGTAACTGAAGCAAATGTCATAATAGATGGTTAAATAGAAAAAAGACACAGAACCAATCTTCCAAAAATGATTTTCTAATGCAGTCAATGTTAATCATGTTTAAAAAGAGGAATTCATAAAATGAACAATACTTACTCAGAGTTCTTTCAACAATTATTTGTCCAACAAATATTGATTGAGCATCTGCCACTTGCAGAGACTGTGTTAAGCACCTTAAAAGCATTATCTCATTCCAACAACACAAGAATCCCATGAGAGAGGTAAGTATTGTTATTTTTTCATATTTTACAGATAAGGAAACCAAACATATAAAGTGTAAAAACCTGTCCAACTTCACACAGCCAACTGGTGGAACTGGGCTTCAAACCCATTTATTGGGACTAAGAACAGAAGGGTTGACTGCTAAGCTGGAAAAAAAAAAAATCAGGTAAAGTTCAGTCTATTCAATGATTAAAAGTTTTAAAAATTGAAATAAATATAATATAAAAACTTCTATTTCAAAAATTCTATTTTTTAAACAAAAAATAAATTTTTATTTTAAAATTTTCTATTAATAAACATTCTGGTTAATTCTACCTGTACTAGAAAATGACCCAATTTTCCTTCTTCCCCTTACTACAAAGAGATATACTTGGACTTCCCTGGTTGGGGCAGTGGTTAAGAATCCGCCTGCCAATGCAGGGGACACGGGTTTGAGCCCTGGTCTGGGAAGATCCCACATGCCACGGAGCAACTAAGTCCATGCACCACAACTACTGAGCCTGCGCTCTAGAGTCCGTGAGCCACAACTACTGAGCCCATGTGCCACAACTACTGAAGCCCACATGCCTAGAGCCTGTGCTCCACAATAAAGAGAAGCCACCGCAATGAAAAGCTCACACACCAGGACGAAGAGTAGCCCCTGATCACCGCAACTAGAGAAAGCCCACGCACAGCAACGAAAACCCAACACAGCCAAAAATAAATAAATAAATAAATTTTTTTTAAAAGAGAGAGAGATATACTTAATATCCATCTGACCATAACTACTAAGTTACTATTTCTGCGTTTCTGTACCTATCAAGCATACAGTGTTTGGCCCTAAAATCAGACACTACAGAGGAGAAATATACACATAGAAGAAGTCTATAATCTAAAATAAAAGACTAATATATACGAAATGAGTAGAAATTACATCAGGAATAATTGTCTAAATGATTCTGTCTAAACAATTGGTGGATGCTCTGGATATGAACTGCTCTTGGTATAAAACAGCAATTCCCAAAGTGTGGTCCAAGAAAACCTGGGGATCCCCAGGACCATTTCAAGAGGTCCTCAAGATCAGAACCATTTTTATAATGGTGTTTTATCTCATTCTGTCGTGACTGTACATAGGCATTTTCCACTATCATGTGCTTGTAATGTAAACTCCTAGCCTTTCCCACTCCAGGAAAATGGTAACTCTCAGGGAAAAACCTAGGTGGCCTGAGACCACACGACAGAATTTCAAAGTTCATGAAAATGTCCCTGCACAGCTCTGCACACAGACCTTCCAAATCTGAGATGGTAAACGCTCCTACCTTCTATACCAGTGGTTCTCCAATTTGAGCATCCATCAGGATCACTGGGAGGGATTGTTGAAACACACATTGCTGGGCCCACTCCCAGATATCCTAGTTCTGTAGGTTTGGGGTGAGTCCTGAGAATCACTGTTCTCAGCTGTAGACTCTGACCCCTGTCCAGCTGGCTGGGTTTCTGATGGTAAAACTGAGTGTGTGACATACTCTACCCTTTTCAACAGCCTGTGGTTTGTCCTCATACCTTGCTCTTCAAAGACTCTCTACCGGATAAACTGCTCTCAGATAAGTACTTGTGAAAAAGCTTTCAAACATTTGGCATTAAAGGTTCTCTCTAGATATTCACGCATTGTAAATGTCAGTTGAAGTTGGGAATTTTAGTCTCAAAATGATTCATTGGAACTGCACAGTTATGCAGGTGGAGCCCTTGGAGCACAGGCAAATATCTGGGAGCCTCCCTCAATACTCTTTCAGTCAGTAAAAGAAGTTAAGTGTTTAAATAAAAATATTATCTGCAACTGCTAGGAACATGCCCTTTCAAGATACTCTAAGGCGTGCACTGTACCCGCTAGAATTCCATGAGGCGGGGGGAGTCTTTGAGGACCTGTTGTCCTAACAGAATGCTTGCCAGTATCCTGACAGGATTAGGAAGCCCTCCTTGAGCTGCCCTCCTTGAGCTGCCCTCCAGATGCGAGCACACACAAAGGAAGGCTTCATCTGAAATCCTAAGCAAATAAAAGTCAAGTGAGGAAAGTGGAACACTAAATTTTAGAATTGGCAAGTAGCAAGATTTTGCAACCTTGAAGATATTAATTAACGAAGAATTGGAATTCCATAAAACTTCAAATTTGACAACTAAATGCCCCCCAAATGTGAAGATTTTACCAGGAATAAGATCTAAAATGCAGTTGCTTAGGTTAATCGGCAGGCACTAAAGTCACATGACCAAATCCTGGGGGTGGGCGTGTCGGGGGGGAAAAATAATCTGCAGAAAAGAGGGAAAAGAGAGAATTTACTTTGGTAGGGGGACACTTTAACACTCCTTTAGATGGGCTGTAGTTAAGAGCTATCTCCCTCGTGTCTCTCCTTAGGTATTTAGCATTTCTATCCAGAGAGCTTCCTTCCCTAAAGAATATCAGGCTTCTGTGAAGCTGTTAGGATTGATGCAAAGACACTTTATCTGCTCGCTTTATATTTATCTTTTCTCATATCTGGAATTCTCAACTCTTTCTAAACCAAGAACTTCACAAGGATTTCAAAGTCACTCATGCCTTGTCCATTCAATTCATGCAAGCTTATTCAACAGGAGACTGTAGGGTGCCTATCCCACATAACATACTGCATTAGATGCTTTGGCAAAAGGGAAAGATAAGTCTGATATGGAATCTGCCCCCAAAAAGCCTTATATATGGTGTGGTTGAAGAAATAAAGTTGCCTACATTTATTACTATGAAATAGAGGTGACAGGGATAATTGTCAAGAGAGGCAAATATAAGGTGCAAGGTGAGTTGAGCAGTGGAGTGGAGGTCAGGAAAGGCTTTGAAGAAGGGGGGCTATTTAAACTGAGCTTTGAGGAATAGGCAGAATTTGGACACAAAGAGGTCAGGGAGAGCGGCTTTATTAAATCTGTCTGCACGACAGTATGTATGTGCATAGCAAACACAGCTCAATACCCAGAATCAACTCTCTGTGAGTCAGATCATCTCACTCACATAGCAATCCCCCCAAAGAAATATCTTTTGGGAGTTCCAGCAACATCCTTGTCTAGACATATTTTTAGAGTTGTTTTCTCCTCCCTGGATATTGTTTCCTAGTGTGCAGCCCATGCTCCAGAGCACACACACATGTTTGTTCTTTGTCTGGAGTACATTCTTGAAAAGAGCCTTGCTGTGATTTATGTTGTTTGTATACAAGTGATGCATTTGAGATAGGAAAGAAGCTACAGATCTGGCTGCCTCTAGACTCTTTTTTGGAGAATAACAGAGAAATCATCCCAGTGTAAATTTTCTATCCTCAGGTCTGTCCCAGCAATGCATTTCCAGTTGAATGGTTTGAACTCAGTCATAGAGGAAAGACAGTTGAATTAAAAAGACAGGGACAGATCTTTTTATAAAAGGAGAGGAAGAAGGAGAAGAAAGGAGAAAACAGCCCAAATGCAACAAAATAAAGGAGGAAGTTGTCTGGAAATGAGGAAATATGAAAGGGGGCAAGGGGAGAGATGGAGAAGGGGGGATAGGGTTGGGTGACAAGGAGCCTTTTTAAGACAATCAAGCCCTTCTGCCTGTCCCTGCTGTGGAAAGTGCCATGGAGCTTGCTCCCCATGGGCACGCCCATTATCAGGATTCCAAAGCGTCTGTCTGGCCCAGCCTTTGGCATTCCTGTCCTTGTGGGACAGAAGAAAGACAGACAGAATGCATGGGCTGGAGGAGGCGATGCATGCCAGAGAGGCCTGCAAGGACTGGAGGAAACAGACCACGCTGCCCCCAGAGCCAGACACCTGTGTAAACTGCAGGAAGCTGAGAGGAGCCCAGCTGAGCTGATGCAGACTCCACATGCACGTGGCAGCAGGAGGCAAAGCCACACGGAGACAAAGGCAGGCAGGGGTGCGTGCATATGCGCATGCGCGCGCGCGTGCACACACCCACACACACCCACCCACACACACACACACACACACACTCACTCTCTCTCTCTCTCTCTCTCTCTCTCTCACTCACTCACTCACTCACTCACTCAATCAGGGAAATGAACAGAGGCAGACTGATCCCGGAAGGCAGCAGCGAAAGATTGAGGGAAAAAGAAATATTACGACATGGAAAACTACCCCCCCCAGAAGTATCTAAAGGAATATGACTGACTAGTTCTAAATGCCCTTACATTACATTGTCATAGAAATGTATTTGCCAAAAAAGTGTAAATAACACCTTTCAGTGAGTTAAGAGTACCCAATTAATTTAACTTAATAAGTTGTCAAATACCTCGACAGAGACGAGTTCACACACAAAGCACGCGTAAAAGTTTTGTAAAATCCATGTGCTCGGGCCCCACCCAACCCCTACTGAATCAGAATTTCCAGGCCTGAGGGCTAAATCGTAGGGGTACTAATGCCCACTCCTGCCTAAGAGGACCTGAGAGGTGGGGAGTGGCTTGCCTTCCACCGCGAGGAACACAGAGCCTGTCTCTGGGAAATGAAACTCTTCACCTGCTCTGTGTTTTCAAGGGAACACCTCCAATGCACACCCAAACATAGAGAGGGAAACGGTGATAAAGATCTTGAAATCTGAATTCTTAGGAAAACAATATACAATAAAAGTTAACACCAAGGACATTCACAAATGCTCTAAATCTAATATCATTAGGGTGTAGTACTTCTCACTTACTTAAGCATATTTATTCTCACATTTTTGGTACCCTTGAGCATAGTACAAGCTAGTATTTCCCAAAGTATGTTCCCAGGAATGCTAATCCCCCAGAAGGCTTTTTGGAGAAAAAAGTTCAAGGAGATTGAGAACTGCTACATATTTCCCCTCAGCATCCCCACATATACACCAACCACCACAATCCAATGAATATTAGTATTTTTTAAAACTTATTTTAACTTATATTAAAAAGTGTTTTCTAAACTGATGTGACCACAAAACCAATTTTCCATATAATGCCAATGAGTATCATGAGAAACTAGTAATACAAGGAACCCACTTTTAAAAAGCACTAGAATCTTGTATAAAGTACCTGGTCACCAATCACAACTTCATTTTTTCCTTTTTTCAAAAGAGGCAAAGCCAGTGATTTGCAAAATTATTAAAGCACAGCAGCAACACAAGGCTATGTTAAAAGCACACATACTGACTGGCATTCAGTATTTTCCATGCTCTAAGTTTCTAAATACTTTAGGTGAATATAAAACTAAATTATTTTCTGATACACCAAAAAAAAAAAAAAAAAAAAAGCAGAAACAAACAAACAAAAAACCTTATTGAGGAATTTGGGCTCAACTCAGCAGTTCATGGGCCTATCAGACAGGAGAATACTTCTGGCTAATCTATAATCTACAGAAGTAATAAGCTGGATGAGCCTCTTCTCAGCTGGCCAGGATGCCCTGACATTCGGTTACAATACAGAGCGGGATCTGGTTCCACATGGCCCCAACCCCTTCACTTCGCAGCTTGTCTCGGTCCCTTACAGACAGCCAGCACACGAGAAGGATGACTAGAAGTAGATGAAATTAGCTACTGGTGAAAACACGGAGTTGATTCATAACTGCATAATTCACCAGCTCACACACGTATGTCATATAAGCAAAGCTAGCTTGATAGAAAGGCCTTCAGAGAGCCCTGGAAGGCGGGGCAAATCTGGTTTCAGAAAGGAACACAGAACGTGAGACAAAAAGTCTCATGAGGGGAATTGGGAAGATGGAAAGTTAACAATAAAGGTAAGAATATAACAAACTTTGGGCTTCCCTGGTGGCGCAGTGGTTGAGAGTCCGCCTGCCGATGCAGGGGACGCGGGTTCGTGCCCCGGTCCGGGAGGATTCCCACGTGCCGCGGAGCGGCTGGGCCCGTGAGCCATGGCCGCTGAGCCTGCGCGTCCGGAGCCTGTGCTCCGCAACGGGAGAGGCCACAACAGTGAGAGGCCCGCGTACCGCACCAAAAAAAAAAAAAAAAAAAAAAAAAATTACAAACTTTGATTTCTAGACCTAGTGAGCCAAGAGAAAGAAAACTCCACAAGACATTTCTGAGTGGTATACATAATTGGTACTGTAAAATGAGGAAGTAAAATAAGTTTTTAAAAGGCAGGCTTTTTGTCATGGAGGGTGGCTTTTAGGCATGGTTTTGGAGCAGATCGTTGCTAGGAAATAAGACAGAATGAGGAAACAGAATGTAAGTGATATCTGGGATGCATGCATGATAGGGTGGGGTGGGCAAGGTGATCTAATGTAACTAAATACGGTCTTGTCTGTGGTTGATTTGGCATCAGTTTTAAGTCTTTATTTCGAAATTTCCGAAGCACACATCTCTAACTTGGTTTTAGAACGTGAAACCTGATAGGTATTCTTTTAAAACACAGTGTCCACACAGTGGTTGACGGTGGCAAGAGAGAACAAGTCAGCAAGAAAATAACGAAAAATTCCGTTAGGTGGTTTAGCAGGTCAAGATTCTGTTCATTAAGTCTCAGTTTCCTTCTTAATAGAAACAGGTGTGGTTTTATTCTGAAGTAAAAATATCAAATCATCTTCAACCTCTCCCCGTCCCACCCGTGAATATTTCAACATAGCATGAAGCCAGTAGCTGGGGGAATCAGAGCAAAGCAGCTGGCTCCTCTGGGCGAAGCAAAATAACAACCACACCACTACCATCGCCCCAGTGATGGAAGTGAAACGCTGGTTTCTGAGGCATCCTCTGTGTGAAATGTGCCACAGACATGGACCTACATGAAATTCTCCTGTGTGACTTCATTGAGTCTCAGGAGGGTCCTTGCTAAAGAGAAAAAATGTTAGTATTACTTTTGAATTGATTAAGTTACTCTTTTGGAAGAGTGAGAGTACATATTGGATACAGGTATGTATTGATTTGGGTATTTGTCTGGGAAATGTTATTAATTGTAAAAAAGCAGAGCCTAAAGAAGTAGGTATAGGATGACCCTGTTTTGTTATATCAAATATTCTTTTTTTCATGAGAAACATATTGTAGGTAACAGGCTGCTAAAATGATGGTCTCAGTGTATTAGTTTGAGTCAGGTATCGATAGGATAGATTCAGAATGAGTACGAGACAGGCCTCCATAATTTCTGATGTTAGTAATGAAATAGTCAAGTACCAGGTTTACAATTCTAGGTCATTTGCCAAAGGACCCTTCATTCACGTTGAGAACATGAAGGGGTCAGGATAGTGAAGGGGGTTTTCAGGAAGATGCCACTGTAAAGAGCTGCTGCTGTGCTCCCCTCCCCCAAAGCAGGAGAGTTAGGAAGTGCCACTCCGTCACCTCCAGTCTTGTGAGGATGGGCTTCCATGGGCTCGCTCAGAGACCTCTGAATATATTCTTTATCTTAGGGGAACACAGAGGACTAGCAACACAGTGTCATTAGCACACACTAAGAGTGTTAAAACACCCTGTAGCAATGGGATGGAGATAGCTGCCTTGGAATTAGTCTGTAGTCCTAGAGTTTGTTAGGGAAAAAGATGCATGAGTATTTCTTAGGGACTAGAGGTAAATCACATGTGAGAGCAGGCTAACGAAGTGTTGCCTTGGGTCCCTTAAAATAAAAGTATCTAGAGGGACTGAGCACCAAAAAACGTAAGAAAGACAGTTGGATTCCTAGAAGCTGTGGAAGTAGTTGTGAATAACCATCCCAAACAGAATTACACATGGTCCTCAGTGGTGGGAATCTCCAAAGAACTAGCAAAAGGGTCAAAAGAACGAGTCAGATTTACTTAGGATGACCAAACTAGAACATTTTTGAGAGTGAAAATGGAAGCTATTAATTTATTCTGGGACAATAAATATAAGCCAACATTGACCCAAGCAAACTGTAGAGGATTGTTATCCTAATTTTTATTATCTGTCACTCAGACAGTCTCATGCCAATGATAACAGCACTCGCTATTTAAGACTGTGCTCTTTCCCCCTTGGCTAGACCATGTAGGGATGAGAAATCTTGTAAGGAAAGGATAAACTACAAGCAGGAAGAGAGAAAAGGACTACATTCCCCTTTCCCAAAAGTTAGTTTTCTGTTATTTACTTTTGAAACTTAAGGGGGTTTTAAGCTAGTCTTTTGTTGCTGATTTTTCATTGTACTGCAGTATATTTTAAGAATATAGTCTGTATGATATTGATTTATTGAGGCTTTTCAATGGTTTAATACAAAGTTTACTTCTGTAAATGCTACATGTATGCTTGAAAACAAGTAGTATTCTCCATTTGCTGGGATAGAATTCCATATATATATAATATATAATATAATATATATAGTAGCTCACACTTACTAATTGTATTTTTTTTTTGGCCTTCAAAAAGCTGTGCTTATATTTTATCTGCCTTGATCTATCATTTCCTGAAAAGTATACGTCAAAACTTCCAGCTAAAAATGCTCATTGATTTCTTTCTGGAGTTCTGTCATTTGTTGCTTGGTATACTTTGAGACTATATTGTTAGGCACATAGATATTAATGATAGCTCTATCACACAAGAAGTCATAAAAGGAGCCAGGGAAAAGCACCAAGTTCTTTCAAAGAAATAATTAATAGACTGACAAATAACTTCTCAACAGGAATGAAAGTCATAAATTGACTATATTCAAAATACTGAAAAATAAATTTCAACTAAAAATTTTATTTCCAGTGAAATTATCTTTCAAGATGAGGATAAAATAAATGAATAGTCAAAGATTAAAACTGAGAGAGTTTGATACCAACATTCCCTAATTAGAGGAATTTCTAAAGACGTAGCCCAAGCAGAATGACAATACTCCTAGATAGAAGGCTTTAGGTGCAAGAAAAAATAAATAGCAAAGAAAGTCTTAAATATATGTGTAAACTGAAACATTGGGAATATAAAATAATAGAAATAGTATCATGCAGGTTATAAAAAAGATGGCACTAAAATATATTATTACAATAGTATTTATTGTTGGAAGATAAAATATCACCAGACATAAAATATTACAAGATTCTTGTATTATTCAGAAGGATAATAAAGGCATTGACTAAATTAAGTCTTTCATAAGTTAAAAGTGAAGGTTAAAAATTTCTGGGGTAGGGCTTCCCTGGTGGCGCAGTGGTTGAGAGTCCGCCTGCCGATGCAGGGGACGCGGGTTCGTGTCCCGGTCCGGGAGGATCCCGCATGCCGCGGAGCGGCTGGGCCCGTGAGCCATGGCCGCTGGGCCTGCGCGTCCGGAGCCTGTGCT
>NC_041224.1:135809180-135816464 GCF_002837175.3 Physeter macrocephalus
GGAGCCTGTGCTCCGCAACGGGAGAGGCCGCAACAGTGAGAGGCCCGCGTACCGCAAAAAAAAAAAAAAAAAAATTTCTGGGGTAGCTAGTTAAAGGATAGAAATACAAAATATCTTCTCCAAATTAGTAAAGAGAAAAGGATTGAGAAAAAATATTCAGTCAGCTAAAAGAAAGCAAAGCAAAAGAGGTGAAAAAAATTAAAAGGGAAAAGGACAGGAGAGAGCAAAAAATATGACAACAGAAATTTGAGAGGCATTGAAGTTTAAGAAGGAGGAAATTAGAAGGATAACAAAAGAAATCAATGAAATTGAAAGAAGAAAAACAATGGTGAAAAATCAGTAAATCAAAGAGCTGTTTCTTTGAAAAGATAATAAAATAGATACACCACTAGTAAGATTGACAAAGAAAAAACAAAACAGGGAGAGAGAAGACATATTTACAAAGCTCAGAAATGAAATAGTCGTCATCACTATAGACGCTGATAAGGGAATACTATTAACAACTCTATACAAAAAAATTTAGATAAAATGTGCCAATTGCTAGAAAAGTACAAATTATCATAACTTGCCAACAGGAAATAGATAATTTGAATAAACCTATAACTTGTAAAGAAATTGAGTTCATAATTTTAAAACTCCCAAAAAGGAGATCTCCAGGTCCAGAGGGTTTCACAGGAGAATTCTACTCAATGTGTAAATAATAGTTAACATCAATTCTACACAATTTCTTCCAGAAAATAAAAGAAGAGGAGCTCTTCTGAATTCATTCAATGAATTCTGTATTACCTTGGTTCCAAAACCAGACAAAGATGGTCCAGAAACAAAAACAAAACTTACAGACCAATATCCCTCCTGAGTATAGATGCCAAAGTTCTTAAAATATTAGCAAAGAGAATTGAACAACATATGAAAAGAATTATACACCAACACCAAATGGGATTTATCCAGGAATGCAAGGCTGGTTCAATGTTTGAAAATCAATCAGCAAAATCTGTCATATTAACAGGCTAAAGAAGGAAACTCCCATGATAATATCAGTCAATGCAGAAAAAGCATTTGACAAATTCAAGTTCACCTATTCATGATAAAATTTTTCAGAAAAATAAGAATAGAGGGAACATCCTCAATTTGAGAAAGAGCATCTACCAAAAACCTACAGCTATTAATACATTATACTTAATGATGCAAGACTGAATGCTTTCCTCCTAAGACTGGGAATGAAGGAAGGATGTCTGCTCTAATGACTCTTATTCAACATAGTGCTAGAAGTTCTTTCCCACGCAATAGGCAATAAAAAGAAATAAAAGGCACACCGATCTAAAAGGGAAAAATAATACTGCTCTTGTTTCCAGAAGACAAGATTGTCTACATAGAAAATTCAAAAGAAGCTTTTAAAAAAAATACTCCTATGACTAATGAGAAAGTTCAAAAAGGAGGCAAGATACAAGATAAACAAATATTAATTGTTTTCTATATATCAGCAATGGACACCAAAATTAAAAATATAATACCATTGGTAATCACTCAAAATAAAGAAATCTCTAGGTTTCTAAATCTAACAGAATAGGTATAAGACTTATACAGTGAAAACGATAAAATGGTGATGAGAGAAATCAAAGAAGATCTAAATAATTGGAGAAACATTCCTTGTTTGTGGATTGGAAAAATCAATACAGTAAAGATGTCAATTCTCCCCAAGTTAATATAGAGGTTTAATGCAATTACTATGCAAATCCCAGCCCAAAAAATTATTGATATAAACAATATTATTCTGAAATTTATATAGAAAGACCAAGGAACTTAATAGCTAAAACGATTTTGCCAAGGAAGAATAAAGAGAAAAGAATCATTTTACCCGATTTCAAGACTTATTATGTAACTATAATCATCAACACTATGTGGTATTGAAAGAAAGACAGACACATAGGTCAATGGAACAGAATAGAGAACCCAGAAATAGATTTTCTATAATAGCCAACTGATTTTTGACAACGGTGTAAAAGCAATTCAATGAAGGAATGACCGTCATTTCAAAAAATGGCGCTAGAGCAATTGAATATCTCTAGGCAAAGAAATGATTATTGACCTAAACCTCAAACTACATGAAAATTAACTCAAAATCGATCATAGATTTAAACATAAAACTATAACATTTTTCGAAGATAACAGGAAAAAAATCTTCTTGACCAAGGATTTGATGGAGAGTTCTTAGACATAATACCAACAGCATGATCCTTTAAAGAAAAAAATCAGTAAATTTGACTTCATCAAAACTGAAATATTTGTTCTCCAAAAGACCCTGTTAAGAAGATAAAGAGACAAGCTACAGACTAGGGGGAAATATGCAAATAGTATATCTGACAGAGGATTAGAATATAAGAAGAATTCCCAAACTCAATAATATAAAAACAGTCCAATTAGAAAATGGGCAAAAGTCATAAAGAGACATTTAACCAAATAGAATACAGGAATGGTGAGTACATACATGAAAAATGTTCATTATTGGCCATTAGGGAAGTAAAAAGCTCATGATGAGCTATCACTACACATCTATTAGAACAGCTAAAATTAAAAATAATGACAATGCCAAATGCTGGCAAGGATGTAGAGAAAGATCTCCCATACATTTCTGGTGGAAAATAGTTTGGAAATTTCTTTAAAAATTAAACATATACTTCCCATATAAGTCAGAAATTTCACTCCTGAGCATTTATTCCAGAGAAATAAAAACTTACATCTGCACCAAAATCTATATATGATTGTTCATAGCATATTTACTTGTAATAGTCAAAATATCCTCCAATAGATGGAGGGTTAAACAAACTGTAATACATCTCCACCATGGAGAATGGAATACTATTCAGTAATAAAAAGGAACAAACTACTGATACATGCAACAACATGGATGGATCTCAAGATCATCATGCTGAGTGAAAAAAGGCAATCTCAAAAGACTACATAGTATATGATTCTGTGTATATAACATTCTCAAAATGACAAAATTATAGAGATGGAAAAATAATTAATGGTGGTCTGGGTTAGGGATGGTAGAGGGAGAGGAGGAAAGTGGATGTGATGAGATCTTTATCATGGTATAACATAGCTGATCGTGGTGGTAGTTATACAAATCTACACATGGGATAAAATGCCCAGAACTAAACTTACATGTATCAGTGCCAAATTCCTGTTTCTGATATTGTGCTATACAATACAGGGGTACAGGGAAACTCTCTGTACTATCTCTGCAATTTCTTGTGACCCTATAATTATTCCATGATAAAAAGTTTTTTTAAAAGTCATGAGGAAGACAAACTCTAAAATAACCACCTTATAAACTGTAAATTGACTCTGATACCAGATCTAAGAAGAGTATGGAAAATACGAAGTAAAGAAGAAAACATCAGTGAAAAATGAGTTATTCCAATCATATATTTTTCCCCACTGGTAAAATTTTTTAAAAGAATGCTTTAAGAAGATAATTCCTTGGGACTTCCCTGGTGGCGCAGTGGTTAAGAATCCGCCTGCCAATGCAGGGGACACGGGTTCAAGCCCTGGTCCAGGAAGATCCCGCACGCCACGGAGCAAGTAAGCCCATGCACCACAACTACTGAGCCCATGCTCTAGAGCCCACGAGCCACAACTACCGAAGCCCACGCGCCTAGAGCCCGTGCTCCGCACAACAAGAGAAGCCACCGCAATGAGAAGCCTGCGCATCGCAACGAAGAGTAGCCCCCACTTGCCACAACTATAGAAAGCCCGCGTGCAGCAGTGAAGACCTAATGCAGCCAAAAATAAATAAATTTATTTTTAAAAAATAATAATAATTCCTTATTTTTGACTCTCTGGATGCTATTTTCATAAGTAAAACTATTTTTGAAATAATTTACTAATCATTTTTCAAGATTTTTTTCAAGTCATAATCATTTTTACTGCAAAAGGACCCTGTACACATTTATCAATTCTAGTACCTTAATAGCGACCCAACAAGTCACCAACAGACAGAGGAACATGCATCATGAGAAGCAAGAAATATCACCATCCCTTCTGGTGTCAGCAACTTGTCACTCCTAAGTAGCGCTCACATCACTGAGGTCTGTGAACACTTTTCCCATTCATCCTGTGTAAAAGATGGAATAACTTCAGTACAAATGCAACATATCATAAGCAATTTCTTACAAAAAAGTCACAAATTAAACCAAAGTATTTTACGGAATGCAGATGCCATGCAAAGAAAAATGCCTTCACTTAAGCTCTCTCTCTCTCCACATCCAGCGAGCCAGCTGGACGTCTTTGGGCCTGATGGTGACTGTTGGCAGGGATGGCACACAGATTAGGACCTTCAAGTAAGCCCACCAGGTATGCTTCACTAGCTTCCTGAAGCACGCCAATGGCAGCACTCTGAAACCTCCAGTCAGTTTTGAAATCCTGGGCAATCTCCCTTATCCACCTCTGGAAAATCAGCTTCCAGATCAGCAGCTCAGTTGATTTCTGGTAACAGATCTGGGCCTGCCGCGGTGAGGTTTTTTTCTCACCCCGCCGATAGAGGGGGCTCTTTTCCAGCAGTCTTAGTGGCCAGCTCCTTGCAGGCGCTTTCCTGCCCGAGGATCTGCAAGCAGTCCTCTTGGTTAACATCCAACACCGAAGAAGTCTTAGGCCACTTTGACCACCGCACGGCTTCTGCTGCCCAACGAAGAGCTGCAGTTGTGAGTCAAGGAAAGACGCTCCTTCAAAGAACAACCAAACCGCTCTGTGCTCTACTAACCATTTTTAATAGCTGAAGGTAACAGAATATTGAGATTTACCCAAATTATGCATTCTAGGAAATAGTTATTTAGAGAAAACAAGTTATTGGGGAAAAAGTTTGTATAGCATGCTTCTGTGCACAAAGAAGTTAGTAATATTAATAAATGTGACACTTCTGTATAATTTTGTTTATCAGTTTTAGGACATGCAGACAGTACCACAAGTCTTTTTTTAAGTGTGACAGACCCAGAGATTAATGATGACTTCAACTCCACATCTGCTTTACTTGGCTGCCAAGAGATTTCTGGGTGTCACACAGCAAACTTAGTGAATCTGACCGAAGAAATATTTATAGAGTGAAACAATCAGTTGAGAAAAATATCATGTAATTACCTCTGACACTGAAACAAACATAGTGAAAGCTATGAGTGATTTAGGAAGAAACCCCAAGCATATGATGTTCTGTTTTCACCCTTTATTTGTGTCCAGTTTTTGGTTGCTTCAGCGAGGACAGTAAAACTAGTCCCTGATACTCCATCTTGACTGAAAGGGGATGGCCCCAGATTTGCTTTTAAACATACTATTTCATGTAATAGAAACTTTAGTAGAATTTCAGGAATTGTGATGTGAAATTCAGATAGATAGAAAAAGGTAGAAGATATTGTCTGTTAGTGCTTAAGAGTCTTTCTGTATATTAATTTCTATATCTTTGTTTGTTCTCCATTTTTAAGCCTGAGCATCATAAACATTTAACATTTATATTTACAAACGAATTGCATGGGGAAAGGCAGAGTGGCATAGACAGAAGCAGTCCTTAGTGAGTGTGTAAACTCTAAATTAGTAACAGCCCTTAATCTATTACAGAAAGTTGATGTTTTCTATGGCAGTGTTTTAAAGTGGGGCACATTTACTCAATCAGAATGGCCTAATGGACAGAAGCTTGGCAAGAGATTCTACTTGTCTATTCTACTGGAGCCTACTGCATGGTCTACCCCTAAACCAGCCATGTGACCCTGTACATCATGTAATTCCTTTAAACCTCAGTTTTTTTCACCTGTGAAATGAGGTGGCTACATAATATCAATGTAAAATTGCCCAGGGTCATTTACTCAAATATTTAAATCACAAAAATCAAACTTCTTAAAGCGCAATATGGCAGTGGGGATGGGAATAGAAATTCTGAGGAGAGTAATGAAAGTCTGGATTAGCCCCTATGGAGAAAGGAAGAGTAAGCCGAATGACAATGTGTAGAAGGATAGACCTGGGGTGCTTTGGGGCCAGCCGAGAGTGGGATTCTTTGGTCTCCATCTTCACAAAGGTGTGGCTTTTCTGCAAAAGCTCTCGGCGAGTAATTTTCCTATATGACATGTCTACTGTGTTTTAGTGGCCAGAGAGCCAATACTAGATGAATGAATGAATGAGTGAATGAAGAGATCATTAGATGCGGGTTGAGAGCTTGGACTTACTACCTCTCAAGTACGTTTCAACCTAGGATCCTATATTACCGTGACACACAAGAAAGCAGGTGAAAAGGGTTAAGGGAACAGAGATAAAAGATGAAATTAATTTTACATCAGAAGAATCAAGGAGGCTTGATGAAGGCAGGAGCTGAGCCTTGATGGTGCATGCTATTTGATGGACTCATCTGACTGTGTGTATCACAATCCAGAGACCAAGAAATAATCTCAGAAACAGGATAACCAACTCTTGGAGAAGAGCATGTATCTTTACTGTAGCTTTTCTTAGATGGTGGGGCTGGAGGTTTCACAAAGTTCTTCACAGATAAGCTTCTGAAACTCCTGTTTCAGAAGTCTGACACAGAATTTTCTCTCTAAACCTTCCACTCACAACAGCTACAAGAACTTTTCTCCATCTTTCATCCGCACACTACTCTCTCCACGCCACCATTCTCCTGCCCTGCCGTCCAGGCGGAGAGGACCAGCGTGGCCTCCTCTCCTACCCTGAAGCTGTGCAGGTCCCTCCAGGAGCACCTGGGCATCCAAAGTCCTTGCCTGGTCCTCTGTTTTACCCACAGGGAAAGTGCACAGAGCTCTTGGTACATGGGCTTTGTTTCTCACTCTGACCACTTTTCTCCTGAAATATTTTTTTTAACATCTTTATTGGAGTATAATTGCTTTACAATGGTGTGTCAGTTTCTGTTGTACAACAAAGTGAATCTGCTATATGTGTACATATATCCCCGTATCTCCTCCCTCTTGCTTCTCCCTCCCCCGCTCCCTATCCCACCCCACTAGGTGGACAAAAAGCACCGAGCTGATCTCCCTGTGCTATGCAGCTGCTTCCTACTAACTATCTATTTTACATGTGGTAGTGTATATATGTCCATGCCACTCTCTCACTTCGTCCCAGCTTACCCTTCCCCTCCGTGTCTTCATGTCCATTCTCTATGTCTGCGTCTTTATTCCTGTCCTGCTCCTAGGTTCCTCAGAACCATTTTTTTTTTTTTTTTAGATTCCATATATATGTGTTAACACACAGTATTTGTTTTTCTCTTTCTGACTTACTTCATTCTGTATGACA
>NC_041224.1:135816564-135838412 GCF_002837175.3 Physeter macrocephalus
CCCTCCCCGTGTCCTCAAGTCCATTCTCTACGTCTGCGTCTTTATTCCTGTCCTGCCCCTAGGTCCTTCAGAATCTTTTTTTGTTTTTTTAGATTCTATATATATGTTTTAGCATACCATATTTGTTTTTCTCTTTCTGACTTACTTCACTCTGTATGACAGTCTCCAGGTCCATCCACCTCACTAAAAATAACTCAATTTCGTTTCTTTTCATGGCTGAGTAATATTCCATTGTATATATGTGCCACATCTTCTTTATCCATTCATCTGTCGATGGACACTTAGGTTGCTTCCATGACCTGGCTATTGTAAATAGAGCTGCAATGAACATTGTGGTACATGACTCCTTTTGAATTATGGTTTTCTCAGGGTATATGCCTGAAATATTCTTAAGAAGAATTTCTGGTGAAAAAACTCTCCATTGCAATACAGTTAAAAATCTTTGAAGAGTCAAATAAATGCAGTTGTTTAAAACTAAACTTAAATATAAGCTGTATATAAAAATATACATAATCTGTTGGTAATTTGGTAGAGGGGATGGTTGGATAGAGACTCCTGTAGTTTCCCGTTCTCTGTTGGCTGTGAGTCCTGTTTCCCCTAACTTAGTACAGCAGATGGACTGTCTTGTTGTTCTGAATATGTTACACATGTTCTATACCACATCACTCTAGACATGAGAATACCACCCTTCATCTTTCTCCCTAAACATCTGTGCACATAGCGACCTCTCTGAGCATTTAAGAACAACAAGAAAGGGCCCACACTACAGATAATTTAACACTTAATACTCGACTTCACTGTTGTCAGAAGCCCCATGACTATTTCCTACAAGTCAGCACAGATCCCCTTCGAAGGCAAAAGAGACCAGATGAAGAAAGATTTAAAAGGACCCGGAATATAGAGTCATTTGGCCTAAAAGACCCTATGAGCAAGAAGCCAGATGAGGATTGATCTTATATTGAAATCTTCAATCAAATCAACTGGTTTTCCTTTCCTTATCCTATACGTTTCAAACTGTTCAGAGAAAAATATAGTGGGAACTTATAGATATTTCTTTGAACTATATTATGTACTTATAAATCCATTGTTTTCAGTAGTAGAATTACACTGTGAAATTTAAGGTCATTGGCTTTCACACTGCTTTAGGAAATATGGTGCAAAAAATAGAGAAAAATATTTCACAAATATGCATAAAATCTAAAAGTACCTTTATTTTAGCTTTTAATACATATCCATCTAATTTTCACTAGTTTTTTCTCTCTCAATCTAAGTAAACATATATACACACATATACATATATATGATATTGTTATTATGCAGTAAGAACATAGATCAATTACTATTTCCAATAAGCCTCACTGTACCCATGGAGCTTAGGAAGAAACAGGAGTAGTGGTTCCTATTTTGAGATTATGGAAACTGAAGCACAGAGGGGTTAAATGCCTTCCTTACCACAAGTTCACAGAGAGAATCTATGTCGGGGAGAGAGAGAAGGGGCCTTTCCTTCATTGCATACTGTTTTATATGTTAACCATCAGGCACATGCTAAGTCAATGGATGCTGGCACTTTACATAAATATATGATGATGCAGTGCTATATGTAATAAAAATCTGAAGCATGAAATGTGGAAGCAATTCAAGAAAACAGATCTCACATTTTTGCCTTTGTCAGAGTCAGAATCTGACATGCTCTGATTAAAATTCAACATCTGCAGGCATTTAAAATTAAAATATACAGGTATTCATGTTTTCCTCCTTCCAGTGTTTCGTTGCTGCTTTTTTCATCTTAAATATTAAAAACATTACATTATTTTATTTCATATGTCGAACTTCATGTCTCAGTATATTACACATTGCCCTTTCACCCCTGAGCTCTGGTTCAAATCCATCTCTTAGCAAGGGAAATAAAAAACATCTGAAAATATTTAGTAGACTCATCTCAGGCCTAATGGACTACAGTTTACATTAACTTGACAAACACAACAAACAAACAGATTTGCCACAAATTAAAATGTTTTCATGAAAACATCCAGGAATGAACAGTATATAAAGGCCTCTCAGGCAGACCTGAAAGCTGTGCCTTTCTTTCACAGAGGATTTGATACAAGGACAGAGAAAAATCTGGGCTGCACCTGTCCTACCCAAAACAGGTGAATGAAAGATCCAGGTCGTAGGAATCCTCCTCTGCCATTTTGTGGTGGGGAAAACTGCACTTTAGAAGGGCTCAGGGGATGGGAGGATTAAGAGAAAACAGTCCTAAACTCAGTCGTCAGCTGTATCACATTACTCTTTTGTTCATGCAAAAATTATTTATCGAGGCATGCACGGCACAAAAACACTTTGCTAGGTACTTTTTCATTGGTGCCTTCCAGCAAGTTGGGAAAACAAAGGTAACTTTGGCTTAAAGACAAATCCCAGAAAAAAAAGCCTGTTATTCTCTTGAGGGCCAACTTTTATGAACAAGTTTATATTTCATGATTTAAAGACAAGGAGACCATAGGCCAGTTAACGTTAAATCTTCACACACCCCCCACTAGTTGATGATCAAGTGCCTTCCGAGGCAAGTGGTGAGCAGGCAGGGATGGGGCTGCTGGGGACTGGAGAAGGCGTGCCCTCACACAAAGGCATTCCTGCTTTTTAAAATATTAAGTGCCATGTAGTCCAAATAAAATATACGTGCAGGCCACCAGTGTGGAATCTCTTCCCTACAGGCCCTCTCGAAGCCCTGCATTTGATGACCACAGTCACCATTCTGATGGGTCTAGTCTGTCCCTTCCTCCACCACCCTCTCCCCCCTCCCCCGGTGCCTCATCTTCAGAAGCATGAGAAACAACTGCAACTACAAGGGGAACAGGTAATTCAAGTCCCTAAGACAGGAGTTCCGAGTGTATCAAAATCCCTTGGGGAATCTGTTAAAATGTATGTTCCCAGGCCCACTCCCAGAGATGCTGATTCTGAGGATTTGGCCTAGGGCCTGGAAATATGCATTTTAAAGGCTTTTCAGGTGATGCTGATGCAGGTCGTTCAAGGGCCACGTTTTGGGGAATACTGTCTATGCTGTAGCATGGACCTGCCTCCTGTTCTCAATGGATTTATCAAAGACCAGCACAGTGGAAACAGCCACCCCCGACACTGTCATTGCTTCCTTTCCGCTGCCTTTACGGCAGCAAGGACTAGAATTATCCTTACAGAGGATCTGATACAGATGAGGAGAAAACAGAGCATTTCAGCTGATGGGGGCCATCCCAAGTCTCCCTGAAGGGGCAGCTCACACCTTTGCTCAGCTCCCTTTTGCATGTACTCTACTGGCAGAAGGTCCTTCCTCACAGCCCGCCTGCGGAGTGCAGACCTGAAACGTGGAGCCATTTTTGCTTTTAATTCTCCACTCAGCAGCAATGGGAAGCCTCAGGCACCATCCTCGGACAGCAGAGACCCATTTGCACGGTGTTAAGTGACGCACTGAGAAAGGCCACGGTAAGGGAAATGCCAAATTCAAGTGGGCTCTGAGTCAAGATTTTGTAGTAATTCTTCATTGATTTGAATTCCAATTTATGATCGGTTTGAAAGGTCTTCCACGGGTCCTTTCAGCTGCTCAGTAGTGCAACTCAGAGATCCTTTATTCCCTCATACCTCGTATGTGAAGTTTCTGCTAAGCTTTAAATGGCCTTTTTTTTTTTTTTTCTGGACAAATACTCAAAGACAGAGCTGCACTCAAGCATTCAAATTTCGTAGCATTAACTCCAGTAACATAACTGACATTCCACTTAAGGAAAGAGGGGAAAAAAATCATAAAAACCTTCTGCTTCACTTAAAGTTTGACAAGTCCCTTACAGAATAACTGAGATGCTCTCACCAAGCCTTTTCAGTCCTGCCTTTACCACTGCAGTCTTGCCTTTACCACATCTGTCCCTGGAGTGTGTTCATAAACATCTTATGGCATAATAAATCCTTCTGTCCTGACACCCAGCCCCCAAACAAGGAATCTGTTGGACAGACGGCATTAATCACTGGATGCTGATCTGGTCCCTGGGCAGATATCTCGGTGATGGGAGAATGGTATGGTTCACTTTGCACTGTCTTCTGCCCTGTCTGAATTCACCATAAGATGCCTTTTAGTCAAGGCTGGTCAGATGAGAAAAAAAATATTCCCCTCTATTTAGAAATTTAATGAGAACAACCCAAATTCAGTTAATGAACTCAACTCAGTCACATGTGATTATAACTAGACAAGAGTGACAGAGGATGGATTTCTGTAGTGGAGGCTGTAATGGGGACAACTGTGGTTTTTTTTCCCATCTATTACGCATTATGGTAAGCACTTCAAAAATTGGAAAATTGGTATTTTTCTTATGTTGGACATTGCTATTTGGGCCAGTCACAATATGCAGAGGCACTTCACCCTCTCTGTGAAGGGTTTTGTTATTAGAAATACCACAAGGGGGGTCAAAGGTACGCTCTCTCAAAGAGTAGCTTTCAAGAATAAGATAAAAACAATTTTCATTGATAAAAGTTAACTCACGTTTACTTACTTAACTGACAAGCCAACCAACAATCATTTATCAAGGCTCTGTTATATTCATAGTACTGTACTCTATATTAATAACAGTATAACACAAAATAAGACCTGTCCATACTTTCCAAAAGTATAAAATCTGTGTAAACAGGCAAGACTTACTTAAGATGAGGCAACAATTACAACTCTTATGTCCAGCACTGTGTATGTCTGGCCCATAATAGATATTTAATCTTTTTTTATATGCACAATAAATGAATGTTAAATTTTGAGGTACAGATTCTAAATTCTATAGATCCAGTAAGAGATGGTATTTAAGTGTAAGAGACATTTTTCGAGCTCTTTGACCATGGAGCCCAGCTTTCAGGAAGCTCCTCGGGGAACTGTGTCCTACAGAACTGGCTTTGGGAACTCTAGCTCAGACACACTTCATGGGAGACGTAGAATTCCTACTGGGTGTTGCAAGGAGCAAAGAATTAAATGAGTGGAAATGAGGGGGAAATCCAGGCAGACAGAATAACAGGGGGAAAAAGGCAGAGGTTAAAATTAACCTAGAACATGGGGAGGTCAGGGAAGTTTACCTAAGTGGTTATAACTTAAATTGCTAGAGAATTAACTTGTTTTTATAATATTCTGTTTGGCCAAATGGCACCTGTTTTAACTGAAATAGTCAGTGAAAGCCTGAGGTAAACTTGTAACAAGACAATAAGCGCTTGGATTTATAGTCTCTTGGAAAACTAGCAATCCATTAGACCATATCTGGGGTCCCGAGCACAGACCACCAAGCCTAATAGTTTCCCAGTTCTATCAGAAGCATCTATAGATACCGTGTGTAGGAGGAGGAGGGTGGCAGAGGAATATGAGGGAAAGGGGGCAAGTCTTATTTTATACTTTGCTTCGAAGTAAGATATACCAGTACAACATTGGTGGTTCTAGATGTTTTTGTTTCTTCGCTGATTTTTCTACATCTCATAATACACAACCATTTCTTACATCTCCTTTACTTTTTTTTCTTCTAAATGAACGTTTGGGAAAAAATTAGGGTTGTGACAGGATTTTGATAGCTACCCTTTCTGTTCCGTCTTGGGTGGGCAATTAATTCATCGGGTCTGAGGAGTGAATCACCTGAATTCTTTATTTCAGTTCCTCTTTTGCAATAAAGGGACTGAACTCGAAGATGGTCTTTAGAAATCTACTTACCCTTCCTACTAAGAGAGCTACTTTTGATGTTGAGACGGGTCCTGTCAGGTGAAGGAAATCCATATCCACATAAGCCCTCTGCTGAGGACACTACAGCCTGGAGGCAGCCCTTTTCCAGGACTTGTGCCCTTCCTACACAGCACCGTCACCACCGCCAATCTCTCTAAATTCCTCTGATGTTTGTACACGTCTGTCTTTTCTACCACAATGTGAAGTGCTTGATTTAGGGGCCAAATGTTTTTCATCTTTGCTTACTTAATCCTATTTCTGGAGGCAACACCCAGAGGCAGTATGGCATGGTGGTTAAGAACACAGGCTCTGGCCCTGAGTGAGATGGAATCTTGGCTCGGCCAAGTTACAGGTGGTATGGCCCTTGGACAATTGCTTATGCTCTCTCTATGCCTCTGTTTCTTCACTTATAAAAACATGATTAAAATAACAGTTATTACTTTGTGATAGGATAAACCAGCATAAAATATAACACTTAGAACAATGATAAAAAAATATTAGGTTCTTTTCAGGAACCAACACATACTAGATGTTCAGCAAAAGAATGTCTGTCAAAACCGGGGGTTATATGGGAATAGATTGATTATTAAAATACATATATAGAATCTGTGGGGAAAACAAAGTTAAACAAGACAGTCCATGCCAGTTTGAAAATTATAGTCTAGAAGGAAAATTAAGACATGAACACGAGTAGTTATAATACTAGACAGAAGGATCTGGTAAATGCTTGGTAAGAAGAAACAAAGTGTAGCAGGAGTTCAGAGGAGAGGAGAGATGATTTCCAACAGAGGGGATCAGTAGAGGCTGCGTGGCCGAGTTGATATCTCTTTCAACAGAACAGAGCTGTGTTTACACAGCATCTGCTCTACCATCTCCCCCAGCCTTCTTCCCCCTGGAGGTTAGTAGATTAAAAGGGAAAAATCCTTCTTTACAATACATAGAAATTGAGACTCAGAGAGTCAAATTTGCATCTTGTTTTGGGCTAATAACTTAAATTCCAAGTTATGTTTTTGAACAACAAGGACAGAAGATGGGTATTCCCAAAAGGTTGTCTGATGTTTTGTGCAACCAGAAAACTTTTTCTGCCAAGCACCAGAGGCATATGCATGAGCGTAACACCAGGAGAACAGCCAAGGCCCCACTCGGGCTGCTTTTATTGTTTGTCTAAAGTGGACGTTTTTCCAAGCAAACTGCATTGTGTTCCAAAAGGAGATCCATCATACTTGTCTTTGTGGTTACAGAGCAGGAATCAAAATGATGGGCTGAGGGGTGCCTGGGCCAAAGGAAAAGATGCTCCAGGTCAGAGGTCCCTCCCTTTGCCTGGTCCTTTTCAAGAACAAGAAAATCTTTGAAATGAAAATGTAGCGACTGACCTTGAAGGAACCCATCCCCAGGGTTTGACATTCAGGGAGTTTGGGATGCTTGGGAAACCCAACCCTGCCACTGGGAACTTTCACCCAAACTACACAGAGGGCAGAACCAGTTTACATTTGTCCAGCGATGTAAAGACTTCTCGAATTCTAGAGTGTTAAGTCACATTTTGAAAATTTGGGTGCTTCTGGGGTATATAGCCCAGATTCCTGACCCCAGCAAATATACGCACTCCTAACTGCATCAAGGTTATTGTTAAGTGTTTTCTGAAAGTTAAAACCATAAATTCCTAGAGATTTGAGCCAAAATACATATCTATCCTTAAAAGTTCATGGGGTTTTTTTTTTTTGTGGCTTTTCAAATAGGCCTATATTTGAAATTATGATCCTTGCTTTTCAATGTCTCAACACACTAGACTGGTTTCAAATTACCAAATCTGAGTCAAGTGCAGAATTTTAAGATATTAACCTAGCACAACTCCCTAAAAAATATATCCAGGGCCTCTGGAGCACCCGAGCCCCATTCGTTCCTCGCCAAAGCCTCATCCTGTCCCACTCCAAGCTCCCTCCCAGAGATTAATCCCAAGCACCATCTCCCCCAGCTGCTCCTACTACCGTTTCAACAGGGTACTTATCCTACCTCTCTCCTTTTCTTCCCTGCAGTTCTGGAAGGCCACGATGCCTACATCTCCAGAAACATTGACCTCCATTGCTACTCAAGTTGTGACTTTCTTCCCTTCTCCCTAAAGGGAGACCTGCCTCTGAGTCCTATAGCCTCTCCCTGGCAGCAACTTTTCCAGCTCTGTCTCCTTGGACCTAGAACATATATTCATGTCTATTTCTTAAAAGGCTATATAACTGTATCATCATTATCATCCTCATTTTCATCATCTATCGTTTATTGGTGACTATGTGCCAGGCACTGTGCTAAGAACTTTGTGTATTATTCAATAAATCCTCACAATAATAAATATTTCTGACGTTGCAAAGTAACCTTCAGAGCTCACCTGGGATGGGTAGTCTAGTTCTATAGTTTGGTTACTTTGTCCATTCCTCTTTGTTTACCATGATTCAGTTTCTGTTTTCATATCACTCTCCTAAAATCATTCCCATAAATATCTGCAGATAAAGTTGATGCCCCCCGAATGTACCCCCTTATCCCTGCAGATCCTTGGACCATTTCACATTCCAATGACCCACTTCTCCTTGATTACTACCTTGGAAATCCATGCAACGTTTATTTACAGAGCCCTTTCTTCTATATGACTCTGTTGGGATGCTTACATGCTCCACTAATTTAGTTCTCAGTCCTAAAAGACTATCTCAAGTTTCTCTCCAACCTAAGATGCTATTTTCCGAAGGTTGTATACAAATATCTTTAACATTATGTTTATATCCAAGAATTTTAGGAATGCATGTAAATTGTGCATCAAATTTAAGATTCTATGGATATCGCTGCTTAGGAACTATATATTTAGGATTTTAAAAAGATTGATCAAACAAACATTAAATTAATAAGAGTACAGATGTTATGCAGATATGGGAGAAAATTATGAAGATGATATTCAAATTATGAAAACTGTTATAAAACCTCTTGTTCTGTTGGCAAGAAAGGATATGCCCCCCCCAAATTCCTACTTACCTTTTCCTCTTTCTCTATATTCTTTTACCTTAACTATTACATTCAGTGATATCCTCTAACTTCTCAGTCCTCCAAAATTATAATTTGAAATAGTCGTACACCTCCCTATTTTTTTCATTCTTTATATCTAGTCTGCCTACAAGTTTTGTCAAACCTTCTGCAGTCCTATTTTTCTTTGTCTCTTTGTTTTTAATCCCAAAACCAAAACCCCAGTCAGTAGGTTATTTAAATAACCTCCTAACCTGTGTTCCAGCAAAAGTTCTTCAAGAACCATTTTAAATCACATGTCCAGTAAAAGCAAAACTTTGTAACAACATACACAACTATTGTTCCCTCCCCCATTTGCTGTGCCTTAGAAATCAGGAGAATGCCTTTTAGAGAAAGGCTTAATAGCTAAGGAGTTCAGTTCGCAGAATAAGGCTGTCTCAGACTTCCGACAGTAACAGCAGGACAAGTCACATTGCCACGCTTTCCCAAAGGAAAGCCCTCAGCTAGTTTGCCAGCCCCTGCCTCTCTCACACCTGTAATCCATACCTATCTCTGGGGGACCTTTCACCGCCACCTCCTCCTTCACCATTAGCTGTATAAAGCTTAGGCTGATACCTCCCCTTGCCAGTTCCTCCATGCCCAACTTTCTACCAAACTTGGTCATCACATCCTGGGGGCTCCTCCTGCTCCACTGGCTGTTCACTTTTCTAAAGTTGTTTCCTGGGCTTCCCTGATGGTGCAGTGGTTAAGAATCCGCCTGCCAATGCAGGGGACACGGGTTCGAGCCCTGGTCTGGGAAGATACCACATGCCACGGAGCAACTAAGCCCATACGCCACAACTACTGAGCCTGCACTCTAGAGCCAGCGAGCCACAACCACTGAACCCATGTGCCACAGCTACTGAGCCTGCGAGCCACAACTACTGAAGCCCGCGCGCCTAGAGCCCATGCTTCGCAACAAGAGAAGCCACCACAATGAGAAGCCCGTGCACCGCATGAAGAGTAGCCCCCGCTCGCCACAACTAGAGAAAGCCCGCTCACAGCAACAAGGACCCAATGCAGCCAAAAATAAATAAATAAATTTATTTTTAAAAATAAAGTTGTTTCCTTTATCTCATGCTGATTTCTTTAGCTGATGTCATTTCTCCCACAGTTCTCAGATGAGGCTGCTTCTACTTGTAGTCTAGTCCACCTCTCTCCACCTCCGTGTCTAGAGCTTCGGACCGTGATTTGGTTCCACAATCACCTAGCAAACTCTCTTATTGAAGTATACCCTGTCCATTTATACCATCTCCTTCATTAATTTAAGATTTCCACCCATCTCCCAATAGGTTCCCATCCTCCTAAGTGCTGCTAGCACCTGGCTAAGTTTTCCTCTTCACCTTATTCAAGGCCATTGCCCTTGATGACTTTAGCATCGAGCACCCTGGACTTTTCTCATTCTTCTTATCCCTTCTGTCACTCGACATAGCTGACTCAAACCTCCTTAAATCAAGTCCCTGTTTGCTCACGTGGCACTCAAAATACTGCCCTTTCTTCTCTATCTCCTTCTGTAGCTCCTCTTTCTTCTCTGTTCCCCCAAATTGACACGTCCTCCAAGATTCAGTTCTTGTTTCCTTTTTCATTTTCACACTCTAGAAATCTCACCTACTCCTTAACTCTACATGGATAAATCTATAATTCTGACACATTTACAAAGCTTACTGGTCATATTCATCTGCTTAGTGGCCCACTTCCACCCGTATGTATTTTTGGCATCTCAACGAGTCATCAAGTCCTCCCTTCCCTCCTGATTTCTCTACTTCTGTTAGTTTTTCAAACATTTTCTCAGTCATACAAGTTTAAAACCTAAGAATCATTATTTTTCCCTCCCTGGCCAAATATACGAATTCCTGTCAACTGTTTTCTCATTTTACCTCTCAACTAGTCTCTTTTCTTTTATTTGTGTCCTTGTAAGGTGACTATCATTATCTCCATTTTATGAGTACATGTTAGAGGTTAAATATTTCCCAGTGTTACAAATCCGGTAAGTTTTAGAGACAGGGTTAAAATTCAAGTCAGTCTTAGGCCAGAACCTGGGCTTTTTCCTCTCCTCAAACCACTTCTCTGAAAATAGATAACACTGTTACATAAAATAAGAATAATATAAATCATGTGCAATTAGAAATAAATGTTTCTAATTTTATAATTTTTTCATCCTCTCTAAAAGCTCATATTAATTAATTGAGCTCTTATTTTAAAAAGTCAACTCATATATACACAAACAAATGACAGAGCAACTTAGGTTCTGAGGTTGGAGAATATCAACTTTGGAATGAACTGGGTTCCACTTCCCAGTTCTACACACTAGCAGCGTACACTTAGGCAAGTTGCCTAACTTCTCCGTGCCTTGACTTCCTTATCTGTAATAGTAGTGGTCAACTTCTGCAGTTGTGAGTCATACGTGAAATCTAATGTGGACAAAGTTTTTGGTATATCTAAGTGCTCAGAATAGGTGAGGCAACATGAGTCATACATTTAACTAGGTTTGAGTGCGTGGGATAAGAAGGTGGGCTGCATCCTTCAGGACTCTGATAGGTGGAAGATGCCTACTGGGCAGGGAAGCACCCTAGAAGATATACCAATGTGGAAAATCCAAGTGCCGGGAACAGGAAACCACCTAAACATTTTAATCAGCAACATCAGTACTTGACTCCCACATGTGATATTTGGGTCGGTTTATTCACTGTATAGAGCCAAGCATACAGTTAGGCTTAACAAGCATTCATTAACTATATCCTAAGTGCCTTTTGACTAATGAAATGATTAACAGCTGATGTCTGACTACATTCTATGACTTGAGCATCTCATCTCCAAAGTATTTACAAATAAATAAACCTAATACAAATAAACTTAGTTATGCAAGTATGTGAGAAGTATAACCTAATTTCATAACCAAAATACCACTCATATCCATGTCTTCTATCCTTTTCCCTAAACCTCAGGGGAGAGCCTTGGTCTGAATCCTTGACATCCTATGGCATCATCTCTTTCCAAGTGGGATGACTGTTCTCTACTCTCCAATGAGCTTCGGGTCGTCTCCCGCACTCACCTTCCATCAGCATCACATTCTATTATAATAGCCATCCTTCTTCTTAACTATCATCATAAATCTACTTCCCTTTCTTTTCTGAGCCAATAAATCTTCCCATTTTCTTCTCCGTTAGGTTGAAGTGCCTACCAACCACCAACCCCAATGTATCAGTTTCTTTCTTCTTCTCCCCACAGCCTCTGCTTTGTTTTAATCAGCCTCCTTGTTAATCCATTTGAACTTTCCCTTAACCATTCAAAAATACTGCCTCCTATGGACCTACTCTACAATAATTTACCCAGTCTCACTTCTCAAATCAAAGACCTAAAAATTCCTCTTCCTCCTCAAAGTCCTCCAGGGTTAAATCCAAAAGGAGATAATGCTTCTCCCTCACTCTAATAACCTACTCAGACATAGATCTACCCAAAACCAGGAACACTTCACTGAGCGATTCATCTATATGTCGGTTTTTTAGATTAGTAGGCTTATCACTGTCTTCTCACATCATTGCTTATTTATGCCGTCTACATCTGTCCTGTTCTGAAATTATCTGAGGACACTATAATTTATCTTAGACAGTGAGCATCTAAAGCATCGTTTCTTCACCAGTACCTCCTAACTCTATGAGGCATGAAATCATCCTCAGAGAGAAATATTTCTTTCTGCTAATTTTTGAGTAGGGACTTGGGGTGTAGACATGATGGTAGAGGTGGCAGGAAGAAGAGGTGGCATAAGGAAAGGTAATATCTGAGTATACTGAATATGCCTGATTATTAGGCAAATTTTGCCCCCAAATATTATCCCTTTAAAAGAGTCACCTTATATGGAATATTTGCCAAGTGTCATACCATGCGGATGCTTTCTCAATTACTTTATTCTGAACAAAAAATACCACTGGATGGAGACGCATTAGGCTGAAACAGGCTTCAATCAGTGCTAGTTTTGGAAGCTTGTAGAAGTCATCTGATATGAGCAGCGTTTTAAAAAGAAAAAAATTACCACAGATTTAGTCATTATTCCTGGATGTTTGACAATTCCACATATTGGCTCTCTTGTTAATGAGAGTTTCAAGGTTCACTTAAGTGGTTCTATTGTGGGGACCACAGGGTGATTTTTTTTTTTCAAATTCTAATACTATGCAAATGGGTACATGTGGCTGGGATAAAATTTGCAGTACTGTATTACACACTCAGATTCAAAACATGAAATAAAAATGATGGCAACAAACTCTAGGAAACTGTATTAGGCAATGTGAAAAACAGCTCTACTGATGACAAAGGCTCTGCTACATCTTGGCTGTCTCCGAGGTACATGTGAAGAGTTCAAATAAAAATTATGTCAGATGTGAACTCAAAATATTGGTTTTAAAATAACACATCTTTATATATGTGATTGTAAGTATATATGGGAAATTAAATTAATAAATCAAACATCGTAAGTAAACATTTAATTCAATAATATCCATTTCCCTAGTCAAAGGGCTTATTTGGGGATTGCAGCAGGAGAAGAATTGTGTCCCATCATCTACTGAGGCTGGCCTTAATCAGGCGTCATGGGGTGCATGACTGTGTATAATGTGGGTGGAAGTAGAAGATTTGGATGGACAGACAGCTGGCCAAGGGACTGGCTCAGGAAAAAAGAACAGTGATACATTTTCTTACGATTTCACAGCAAGGTCACAAGTGTATCCTGTACTAAGAAAGATTGGGACACTCCAGTCTGAAGGACAAAAACGAATTCACTTTAGCTCACTTTGTTCTATTCCCAGAACTGCGAGTGCCCACTGAGTATTATTCACTGACCGTCAGGATGTACCATGGGGCTGTTTACTGCAGCATCTTTCTAATTTGTTACATAACACAAAAGAATGGAAGCTGAAAAAGACAAAAAGTGGAGAGATGTTCAGCATAAGACAGTCATGTGTGATCCATCTTTAACCCTCTCTGTAAGTTCCCCTAGTTATTTGTTTAGACCCACTGTCGGACTTTCTCTAGCTAAAAGGCCTCCTTTTGTTGAGCGATTTCAATGTATAGTCACATTTTGAACTGTTGCCAGCTAAAATTCTTGCATTAGGCTCCATGGCTGTCTGTTCCACCAAGACAAATAAGAACTGGCCCAACCCCTCATTGGAGCACATTGTTCATGGTGCTGAGCAGTGATTTTCCATATCTGCCTGTCTTTGCGTTCACCCCAGGAGGAAGGGTGAGCCTGGTTTATGGAGTTCTCATTTCTCACAAAGCAGCAACATCTGGAGGGCTGAGCAGTTTGTTGGCAGGTCCAGCCCGAAGGAATTCAGCTATGGTTCCGATTGGCTCTTATCAGTAGGTGTCACTAAAGACAGCTTCAGAGACAGAAAAATAAATAGGCCAATTAAGCAATGCCAAGAACAGACTATTTTATGGCCATCTCTCCTTTTTTTTTTTTATTGTTATTCCAACTGTAGAAGTTTCAAGATTCAAATTATTCTCTGGCTTTTTTTTTTTCCCTGTTGCTAATGAACATTCTTCCATTTTCCAAGTGCCTTCCTTCAGAGAGTGGGACATTTAATTAATAAATTTAGTTTTTCGTGCCTGATGTAGTGGATTAGCAAAATGAAAACAGATGAAGGAGATTAACTCTAACACTTTATAGCAGTGAAGCCGCAGCCGCTGTTCTACTGCACACAGGCTGATGAACCCTTCACCAGCTCCTCTCTCTCTGCAACACGAGACATTCAGCACATGGAGAGAGCAGCTCAGCCCACCCCAGCCATGTCTTGTGTGTCCCCAGAGGATGCAAGCACGGGAACGCCGGTGTGAGACCACACATTACTGAGCAGGTCAGGAGGAGAACTCCCAGGCCTCTTTCCTGGAGAGGGGCCAGACATGTTCACAGTGGCCACCATGCTCACTGGCTTCATTGGTGACTGAGGCTTTCCCGCCTGCAAAGATATAAGCCCAGTGGGGATCTCTAAATCCAAGCAACATCATATATATAGAGAGAGAACAGTTTTCTGACATTTGCGTTAGCAGATACCTCATATATATTCTTCCATAGTTATCTGAGAAAAACAAGTCCATTCAAATGGATGGATTTTGTTTGCAAAATGGACTGTGAACAATACCAGGGCATGGATCCCAGGGCCAGCACAATGTCTAGCACATGTTAGGTACCCAGGCAATGTTGGTTAAATGAATAAGGTATTTGCTAACTTGGCATATCAGTAAACTGTTCCAGTGGATCTTACATACACTCTTTGCCACCCACTATTTATGCTAAATTTGCATACATTTTGGTGGCTGTGTTCATTCCTTCTGGTTTCAGGAACAGTCCTACATAAGGTAGGTAGGTCTTGAGGTTTGAAGACCAAGCCAGCTGACTTTTAATTCCAAATTACTAACAACTACAAATGTAAAGATAAATAATAGCTAATAATAATAATAGCAGCTGTCACTTATTGAGTACTCTGTGCCAGCCTAAGTTCTACATGTTATTTCATGTAATCCCACCATAATCTTATAAAATAGATGTGATTATTATCCCTATTTCACATGAGGAAACTGGGACCTAACCTTGTTAGGTTATTCGCTTCAGGGGACACAGTTAAAAAATTGCACAGCCAGGTTTAAAACAGGTTTGCTTGATTCTAACCTGTTCTCCTTTTTTTTTTTTTTTTTTTTTTTTGCGGTACGCGGGGCAGGCTCAGCGGCCATGGCTCACGGGCCCAGCCGCTCCGCGGCATGTGGGATCTTCCCGGACCGGGGCACGAACCCGTGTCCCCTGCATTGGCAGGCGGACTCTCAACCACTGCGCCACCAGGGAAGCCCCTGTTCTCTTAATCAAATACTTTACAGCCCTCTCATCTAACATGGAATTACTATGAGTAAATCTTAGTAAAGGGAATGGAGTATATACTTGGGAGAGGAGAAAAATGGAGAGTAAAAGAAAATGAGTGAAGGTTAAATCTACACCGTGGGATTTATTACTAGGATGTTAGTGTTTAATATATGCTGGGGGAAAAAAAAAAGGTATTGCATGTTTCCATGGCTGGGAATTATTTATATTCACAGCACTGTCATCTAGTCTCCAAGCTCAACAGTGAATGACTAGTGGCCCTAATTTTCACCATGAACATTCTTCCCTGGCATCTTTTTGCAATTTTAGACTCCCAAGTCCAAGTTACATGATGTCATTTTCATTTATTGGATATAATTACTAAACTATACAGGCCATAAATCCACATTCTTGTAGAATGATCTCCAAGAAAAATGGTTCTGTGAATTGAAAGTAACACACCAGAACTAGAACCCACTGGCCCAGGATGCGCCCATATCCACAGTTCCCCTGTATAAAACCCACTGAGACCTATGCAACAAGAATGTCAAAAGCCAACCTTATGCTTCTATTTCAGCTTAAAAGTTTCAAATGTAAAAGAACACATACCCATCTTTAAAAAAACTGACAAAGGTATTACACATTTTAACGGATTTCGTTACGTATAAACTATTGGAATACTTAGTTTTTTTAATGGGACTTTTTTCAGAAATATTTCATCCTCTACCAAGCCACAACATATCCATAATAAACATACATACTCCATCAAATTTCAAAGAATATGCTTATCTATTATCACAGCTGAGGAACATCCTTGTGGAATTTTATTTACAATAGACTTATGCTCAGAAAACCAGTTTGGAAGTTAATTCTCCCACCTTGAAAAGTCATCCTGATGGCAAGTGAGAGAAGAGAATTTAGTGGGTGGTTATCATCCTTTCTGTCAAGATCAGTAATGTGTTTTATCCAGATGAATCAATATAGGGGAGGATTCAGTAAGAGTGTACCTGTCAGTCATAACACAGTAATTTAGAACAAGCTTTGCTAGGACACTTGATCCTTGAAGATTCATTTACAAAACTCAAATCTACAAATACTGAAGACCTGTTATGAATAGGTCTTCTGCAAAGAAGGTAAAAACAAATAACATTTTATTAGCCTTCTGGATTGGCACACAATTAAAATAAAAGGCAAGATGAGTGTCATCAAAGATTTGACTTTGAAGGAATAGAAGATGACCTCCATTAGGAAAATGAGGAAAGGATTTTTTAAAGAGGCCGCATTTGAGATGGGCCCTCTGTTGAGAATTAAGTACAATGGAACAACACTGAGGAGAGGTCAAGCAGAAACTGCAGATCATATGGGGGATGCAGAGAGTTTAGTAAGAATGTAGCTGGAGATTGGGCTGAAAAAATATTCGGGCACCATTTTATGGTGAGTCTTGAAGGCAGACTGAGGATTTTGTATGTAAATCAGTAGGCAGAGGGGAGGTACTGAAGTGCGTAGGGGAAAAGTATAGTAAAATCAATCCCAAACTTCAGGACAATCTGGCAGCAATGTCTAAGATGACATGCACAGAAAAGAAAGAAGACTGATGGCTGTGGACCTGGTAGTATTAGCAGCAATACAGATATTGGGGTCTGAAAATTGCAACATTTAGTGAGTCCTGAAAGAAGGAGAAACAGAGGTAGAAAAGGAGGAAACAAAGGATTTGAAATGATGACAGAAAAGATGATGTTTCTCTTATTAGAAATAAGAAGCTCAGGAGGAGAGATTGCTTGTCCATGGGTGGAAGTCACAGTTTGATCTGGGACACAGTGAGTTCATTTGCCACTGGTACATACACAGGCATTTTGAATGGGTCTAGAATATGGCCCTGGGGTTGTAAATTTGGGATCCTTCACTCCAGCAATAGTAATAGAATCCACGGAAGTTGGTCGATCACCAGGAAACAGGGTACAGAGATGATAACCTTGCACAGGCAAGTGGGCAAAATGCTAGAGGACGGTGATGCAGTATGGAAGAAAAAACATGTAGGTGCTTTAGGGTCACACAGCCCTGGATTCAAACGCAGAGCCCATCTCTTAATAGCTGTGTGAACTTCAAGAGTCTTTTTTGAGAATTAAATGAGATATGTATGTACGTGAAGCAACTAGCACCATGCCTGCTCCAAACTAAGTATCATAAATATGAGTTAATTCCTAAAAGCATTTCTAGTACCTATTCCTTCTGATTACTTTCTATTATATTTGAAAGTTCATATTTCCAGAAACTCACTTTCAAAACGATAGGTATACATACTTTAATATCAATAGGAATGAAATACCTGTTTTGAAAAGAAATTGATAAAAATCAATGATTGTTCAGAAAGGCCTTTAATTAGTGATCAACTATAACCATCTGAAAAGGCATAGCTTCAAATAACTCATGAGGAATGGTAAGGCTCAGGGTTCCACTTCCCAGTAGACCACCCTCTGTCGTACTTCTCTATATGTAGTAACTAAAATAAAATGCATTTATTTAAATGCATGCATTTAAAATGCATTTTTGGGCAGTCACCCAAAAATTATGAATCTACACGAAGCTGCAAAGTTGTACCAGTCTTCTGTCTCCCCGGTTGCCTGGTCTGAACAATAGAGATTATTATTGCTTATCCACTACAAGTTGTAAGTGGTCTGAAACAGTAGGCAAGTAGCTTCTTTAGTCACTGAGACTTGAAACTCACCTATAAGAGTAATTTGTCCCCGTTAATAAAAACCAATAATTTATAAGAGGAATTATTATTGTGTTAGAAATCAAGACATTCTCAGATGAGAAAACTAAGAGACGCTGTTGCCAGCACACCTAACCTAACTTAACGACTGAAGAAAGTTCTCTACACGGAAAGGAAATGATAAAAATAGGAACCTTACAACATTAAGAAGGAAGAAAGAACAAAGTAAGCAAAAATATGGGTTAAATATAATAAACTTTCCTTTTCTTCTTGAGTTTTCTAAATTGTGTTCAATAATGAGAGCAAAAATTACAACACTGGCTGGTGTGGTTCTAAATTTATAAAGAGGAAATACTTAAGGCAATTATATTATAAATAGAGTATGGTAAAAGGAGGGGATGTTTCTATACTTTACTCAAACTTGTAAAATGTCAACAGCAGTAGGCTCTGACAATAAGTTATACATATAACTTATAAACTATACAAACTATAGCTTTATAAACCTCAAAACTTTTAGGGAAAAAATAGGAAAAATCTTCAGAACATAGGGCAGGCAAAGAATGCTTACACTTGACATTAAAAGCATAATCTGTGAAAGGAAAAATAGATAAATTGGACCTCATCAAAAGTAAAAACTTATGCTCTCCTTGAGACCCTATTAAGAGAAGGAAAAAACAAGCTACGAACTGGGAGGAAATATTTGCAAATCACATATCCAACAAAGGATCAGGATCTAGAAAATGTAAAGAACTCTCAAAATTCAACAGTAAAAAAAAAAATCCAATTACAAACTGGGCAAAAGATATTAACAGACAACGAGAATATACAGATGGCAAATAAGACCAAAAAAAGATGTTCAACTTCATTAGCCATTAGGGAAATACATATTAAAACCACAATGAGCTATCACAGCACATCTATCAGAATCGCTAATATAAGAAATAGTGACAACACCCAACACAGACAGGCTGTATAACTTAATGTTATTGCTGATGGGAATGGTCAACGGTACAGACATTCTAGAAAACAGTTTGGCCATTTCTTTTCTTACAAAGCTAAACATGCAACTACCATATGACTTGGAAGTTGTACTCCTGAGTATTTATCCCAGAAAAACAAAAAGTTATGTTCACATAAAAACCTGTACACGAATGTTCATAGCAGCTTTAGTCATAAAAAACTGGAAACAGCCCAGACATCCTTCATTTGGTGAATGACTAGACAAACTATTGTATATCTGTACCATGGAATATTACTCACCAATAAAAACAACAGACTACTAATACATCAAATAACTTGGATCAATATCCAGAAAATTATGCTCAGTGAAAAAAAGCTAATCCCCCCAAATTATGTATTGTGTGTCCATTTATATAACATTCTCAAAAGGACAAAACTGGCAGCCCAGAACAGCACAGCGATGGGCTAGGAGCATCCCCATACAGCCAGGCACCCCCGCAGTGTCCCCAGGGCCAGATGCTCACTGCAGCCCTTTCTCTGGATGCAAAGCAAAACACAGGCCCCCCTGCCTGTCACACACTCCTCATTTTTCCTGGTGGATAAGGTTGCCTGAAGATCCAAGCAGGGCCTTATGGGCTGCTTGGTTGGAACAATGACTGAAAAGTTTCTGTTGCTCCACATTCTCACCAGCACATTTGGTATTATCAGTGTTCTGGACTTTGGTCATTCTTACAGAAGCTTATGGACCAGCCCCTCCTGCCAGAAAGCCTGCACAAACTTCTAGACCAGCCTCACCCACCAGGGGGCAGACACCAGAAGCAAGGAAACTATGATCCTGCAGCCTGTAGAACTGAGTCTGCAAACACAGCTCAGAACCTAACCTGGGACCTGCTAGTCCCTGGCCCTTGGGTGATGAGATGGGAGTGTACTGCTGGGACACATAGGACATCCCCTACAGAGGGCGACTTCTCCAAGGTTGAGAAACATAACTAAGCTACTACATACATAAAAATACAAATAGAAATTTAAACAAAGTGAGAAAGCAAAGGAATATGTTCCAGATGAAGGCACAAGATAAAACCCCAGAAGAACTAAGTGAAGTGGAGATGGCCAATCTACCTGAGAAAGACTTGAGTAATGATTGTAAAGATGATCCCAGAGCTTGGGAAAAGAATGGATGCACACAGCAAGAAGTTACAAGAAGTTTTTAGCCAAGAGTTAGAAAACATAAAGAACAACCAGAGTTGAAGAATACAATAACTGAAATGAAAAATACACTAGAAGGAATCAATAGCAGAATAAATGAGGCAGAAGAATGAATCAGTGAGCTGGAAGACAGAGTGGTAGAAATCACTGCTGCAGAACAGAATAAAAAGAAAGGATGAAAAGAAATGAAGACTGTTTAAGAGACTTCTGGGACAACATCAAACACACTAACATTCACATTATAGGGGTCACAGAAGAATAAGAGGGAGAGAAAGGGCCTGAGAAAATATCTGAAGAGATAATATCTGAAAACTTCTCTAACATGGGAAAGGAAAAGAGTCACTCATGTCCAGGAAGTGCAGAGTACAGCATAAACTCACGGAGGAACACACCAAGGCACAGAGTAATCAAATTGATAAAAATTAAAGACAAAGAGAAAATATTAAAAGCAACAAGGGAAAAACAACAAATAACACACAAAGGAATCCCCATAAGATGATCAGCTGATTTTTCAGCAGAAACGCTGCAGGCCAAAAGGGAGTGGCACAATATATTTAAAGTGATGAAAGGGAAAAACCTACAACCAAGAATACTGTACCCAGCAAAGCTCTCATTCAGATTTGACAAAGAAATCAAAAGCATTACAGACAAGCAAAAGCTAACAGAATTCAGCACCCGAAACCAGCTTTACAATAATGCTAAAGGAACTTCTCTAAGTGGAAACGAAAAGGTTACTACTATAAACAAGAAAAATTACAAATGGGAAAGCTCACCAGTAAAGGCAAACATACAGTAAAGGTAGGAAATAATCCACACACAAATACGATATCAAAACCAGTAATCATAAGAGGACAAGAATACAAGTGCAGGATATTTGAAATGCATTTGAAATTAAGAGACAAGCAACTCAAAAGAAAAAAATTATAGAAATCAATTCATGGTTGCCAGTAGTTAAGGAGGAAGTTGAGGTGGGAGGATAGTGGGTTATAGCTATAAAAGGGCAAAATGAGGGATTTTTAATAATGATGAAAATGTTCTGTATCTTGACTGTAAAAATGTCAAAATCTTGGTTATAATATTATACTATACTTTTGCAAGATGTTTCTATTGGAGAAGCTGGATAAAGTGTACAGGGGATTTCTCTACATTATTATTTATAACTGCTCGTGAATCTACAATTATTTCAAAATTAAAAGTTTAGTTAAAAAAACTTCTGGCCTCAGTTATTCTTCCAGATTTAGATGAGATTCAGTAGAGAATCACTATACATTAATAGGTTATTTGGAAGAGGAGAGAAGGAGAGAGGAAGGAAGGAAGGAAGGAAGGGAGGGAGGGAGGGAGGGAGGGAGGGAGGGAGGAGGAAG
>NC_041224.1:135838598-135883313 GCF_002837175.3 Physeter macrocephalus
AGGGAGGGAGGGAGGGAGGGAGGAGGAAGGGAGGGAGGGAAGGAAGGAAGGAATGGGAGGAGGGAGGGAAGAAGGGAGGGAGGGGGGAGGCAGGAGGAAGGTTGGGACAGGAGAGACAGGAGAGAGAAAAGATTAAAAAATAGAAATAGACCTTGCAAAAGATCACCTGGCCATTCCTCAGAAGAGTCTGGGGAAAACAGAGGCAGGAAGAACTGCTAAGAGGGTTCTAGAAGATGAAATACGATGTCTTTGATAACAGAGGAAACTGCTCCCTTCTCAATAAAAAGCATGAACTTACTCACTGTAAGATTTCCTCTTGGCATGGAGTCCCACAAGAATTCTTCTTGGCATGAAGTCCCTCGAGTGTCCAAGAAAAACCGATGGCCCACAAGGCAAAATTTTGCAAATTTAGAAGTTAAAATGAAATCTCCTATCTGTTCCAGCACATGTGTGTCCTTGCAACATGATATTTATGATGTGAATTGGGCTGATTAAATCCATTTTAGGGTTCAGGGATTTGCACAACCTAAATATCCCGGTTCTCAGGGAATGAAGAGCTTCATGTTTCCTTTGCATATTTAGTCCCACTGACATCAATAGGAAGCTGTTAGTGATAAGGAGAACTTGGCACTGGGGACATGGAGGTGGTGGATTTAGCTGTGCACAGTTAAGTGTCAGATTGAATATGGGACTCCTCAGCCATGATTTCATGAAACCTCTTTACAAGCGCCCACCTGGGACTTTCATGCACAGATGGTATATATGAGAAAGTTTGACAGGAGAGGTTTCCCAAAGTTAGTAAACACAAAAATGAGGTATGCTAAAGATAGGGTAAACCTCCTCATGGAATCTGGAGGAAGGCAACATTCCTGCTAAAGACTGAAAAAGAAATGGTAAATGAACCAGTGAATTAGACTTGATGCTGAAACCTAAGATTAACTCATAACCAAACTTTACGAAGTAAAACACAATAGGAAAAATTATTATCCTCCTGCAAATTCAGTTCTTGTAGACCCTATATCACATAATGGCAAGAACATAGTACTCAGAAACCAAACAAGTCAATTTTAAAAGAAGACAAAGAAAAGTCCGTGTTCACGCTGGGCAACTCCAATTGGACAGGTTCTGAACTTTCTACAGACCTAGAAAATCTTTGGGTGAGAAATCTCCAACAAAGCTGGACTTGTCAGACTGCTTACCCTTTATTAATATCAGACTGGAATTACAGAATCAGGCCAAATAATGATGTAAAACCCAAAAGGAGGAATGCTGCTAATTGCCAAATTTGTTATGGAATTATCACATTTTCTGTTTCAGTGCTAAGCTCTGGGAGACCCACTGAATGAAAGCTCTAATGAAACCGTAGATCAATGTCAGACACAAAGGTTGAGGTAGAAAATATTCAGAAAGCAAGCCTGTAAACTTGGGCATTAGACCCTTCAAAATAGACACCTCAGAGGGGAACAATCAATATAAACATGTTGGGGCTAATAATAAACTAATTTCTGCATGTAAACTCGGAGGTGTAATGTATATAGAGATGGCAAAAAAATCTGGTTCTTCTCTAAAGATTTAGGCAAGTCTTTTATTAAGATTCATTTCCATCTTGACCTTCAACTTGCCACTGCTTCCTTTCTGCCTTTCATGTTTTCTCACCTTGATGCAAGTCAAAATACTGTCTTGCTATATTGCTGACATTTTATTTTAGGTAACTGTATAGTTTAACTTTGCTCACCACCATGCTTAACATATGGAAGCAATTAATTCATTTTCTTTGCCATCATTAGGATAGGAATCCTAGATACTTTAAATGTAACTTCATCATAGACTTCCCTTAACTAATTACATAATATCTAACCCATTTTCTCGAAAATAAAACTTGCTAGTTAAGAAATAAAGAACAGCATTGCTTAGAATAAACTCTGCATGCCACACTGTAATTTAAACTGTACTGTTATGTATGGTGAAGGACTGAAAGTTTAGAGTTACTCCCCTTGGCAAACATTTTTTTTAAGGATTGCTTAAATAAGCAGTACAGAAACCAGATGTCATTTGGTAAGAGTATCTGAATGACCAAAAATTTGCTGTCTGGGTATTTTTTTCCTTTATAAAAACAAGAAAAATTCTTTGGATTTATATCATATTTAGCAGCTGTGAAACAGTGCAAACATCTGTTTGTACCTATGGGGAGCTGACCCGCAGGGTCCTCATCTCTTAATCACCAAGCATCAAGCCAGTCTCACATGAACAGTTTACTGTTTTCTTTGCCGTTTCCTCCCGCACTTCAAAGTTTTCTTACGCTCATGTTCTATTGGCAGAATGGAGGAACTAATCCATTCATTATAAGACCAGATGATTAGAATTTTTTGAGACATGATCACAGCATTCCCTCCACCCGGCCTGTGCACAGAAACACATGCACATTTGCCTCTAAATTCATTTTGGAGTGTCTACACTTACTCCAAATAATGCAAGATTTATGAGCCTCAAGCAAGATTATAGTAGCACATATACTAGACTGCACCAGGCCTGCAGTCACCATTTGGGGCCACAATCTTTAAAAAGTCATTTTAAAATAACGTGTTCCCTTTTTTATAGGCATAAAAACATTATATTAGCTCTTATTTGGAGTTTTTCTCTTAGAATATTGCTACATTTTTTTTAAAAGAGTGATAATAATAACAACAACAGAAAGAAAAAAAAAACAAAAAGCCTTACCCACACTTGCTCACCCAGGGAATATCAGTTTCTAAAGGCCAACATTTTTACTGCACTTTATAAATAGGGAAAGTACGCCGAATTGGAATCGAAGCTTGCCAGGTCAAATCAGCTGCTTTATTTATATATTCTTTTTTTATATATAAAGTCTGCCAAATAAAGCATTCCTATTGCAAAAGAAGAATCAGCCTCATTTTTATATATTAAAAAGTATTAATTAAAACAGTCTCATTACAATGATTTTTATTACGCAAAAGATGTATTCTATATAACAATGTTATTTCCGAGGACTACCCATCATAAAAAAGGCTCTATTTGTAGGGTGGTAATAAATTCTCTGTAACTGACTCTTGATCAATGAATTGCCTCTGGTGGCTGCTATTCCTGTAACAAACCCTCTCTACACTGTGTGCTACTTGCACTGCACTTTGGAAACAAAGACTAGGCCATGCTATAACTTTACTCTCACCATGTGGGAATTATACTTTGTTGATTTCTCTTTTGCAAACATTCGAACTGTCCCCACAGGGTGTGGTGGGAGGAGGATGTACCCAACAACTTAAAGCTGTAGGACTATCCATGAACTTCAAGAAAGACCGTAAGGTAAAAACCACATGCACAACACCTCCCTTTATATCCTGCTGGGTTCAAAGCACTTCTTGTAACTCGATGACACACTAAAGAGAGACTAGACCTTGGATTTGTCTCATCTTTATAAGCAGTATGGTCTAAAGTACATATTCTGAATCTGGGATCCATAAAACAGACTAATTCCCAAGGTACCAATAGGTGTTGCTGGGAAAAGAAGTTCCATGGTCAATTAAATTTGGGAAATACTCATAGAATGCCCCCTTTTTTGGATAAAGGCAAGGCCTATTATTAGCAAATTAAAGACTTTGAGAACTACTGCTGTAAATGCATCTTATATTGTTATTTGTAAAAATGTTAGGAAAAAATTAAGACATAAAAAGGTGTAAAGAACAATATAACAAACCCAGGTACTCACCTAGAAGTTTAAGAAAGAAATATTACAAATACAGAGGAAGCCTCTGTGTGTCTTTCCCTCATCATACCCCTTCCATCCCTCAGAAGTAACAAAATTCCAAATGTAGATTATTTCTATGAATTTATTAACATCTTTATTTTATTTCCATATATTCCTAAACAATGCGTAGTTCTGTTTTTTACGTTTTCAGCCTTCTCTAAAAGTGGTATAATATTCTAGGCATTATTTTGCATATTCTTTTGGGGGAGCTTAGTATTATTTTTATGAGACTTTAACATATATAACTCTGATTTGTTTATTTTCACTGTTAAATAATATTTAATTATGAATATATCACAATTTATTCATCTATCCTCCTGCTGAACATTTAGACCATTTCCTTTTCTTTTTTTTTTGCAATTACAAACAGTATTGGTATTGGTGTACAAGTAGACAGAGTAACAAAATGGAACAAAACAGAGAGGTCAGAAACAGATTCACATAGATATAGAAATTTCACACATGGTGGAAGTAGTTCCTGAAGATCAGTTTTCAAATGGTGCAGGGACAATTATTTACTCATGCAGAAAAAAATTTTAATCCTACCTCACACCATATTCCCAGTTCTAGATATATTATCAGTTCTAGGTATATTATAGACAAAAATGTAAAAAACAAAAACATTGAATTTCTAGTAGAAAATACATGAGAATATATGAGAATGGGAAGGAATCCCTAAAACCGAATCTCAAAAGATTAAATGATGATAAATTAGTCTACAGTTTAAGTGAAAACTTCTATTCATCAAAAGATAGTGTAACAAAATAAAAAGACAAGGCCCAGATTGAGAAAAGATATTTATAAAACATATAACCAATAAAGAATTAGGATTCAAAATACATGAAAAAAAAAATCTAAATTTTATTTAAACCAGCATTTTAAAAAATCATTTGACCCTTATTTAGAGGAACACATATTGACATCTATTTCAAAAAAAAAGATTCCTGGGCACAATTTGGGAAAAATTTATATTTTGACAAAAGCATTAAACTTGGAAAACACTTTAGCTTAGGTTTCTACCCAGCTCTTTACTCCTCAGCAATATGATACTAAATAATTTACTACTCTGGGCCTTGATAGTTTTATCTGTAATGTGGAAATTAGCCCTACCCTTAGTGCACAAAACTAAATAGCATAGAAATCTGGAAACTGAACTAACAGTTACAGCTTGAGTGACCTGTAAATACCTTTCAGTGACCTCTTAGAAATCGTTTAACCTCACCAAAAGTGGCAAGAAATACCTTCAGGGGTTGGGTAGAAAAAATCAGTTCTGGCAAATCCTATCTGAAAGATTTTCTATTCTTACGTAAATGTATCCTTGTGGTACTTATTCTGTTTTTCACTATGAAAGACTACCCATTGTAGATAGCAAAATAAAAGGACAAACCACCACTCAGGCTGGAACTTAACAAGACTATGTCTTAAATGTTGGCTATTTAACTATTTCCTGACATCTACATGTAGGCCACATACATATGGCCACAACAAAAATCTCATGAGAAATAAGTTGCAAGAGAGTTTGAAACATACAAAAAGGAAGTAAAAACTATTCCAATATTTGCAAATCCAAAGTACTCCCAATCAACTGAGGAAAAATCATTTCAAATGAGAGGCTATCTATCCTAATATAGTTTTATTCTTGATGATTAACCCCATCAACCATGGAGGTGCCATTCTTAACTGGGATTTGCACAGAGCTGTTCCTCTGTTCTGTCTTCAAAAAAGAGATTACAGGGCTTCCCTGGTGGCGCAGTGGTTGAGAGTCCGCCTGCCGATGCAGGGGACACGGGTTCGTGCCCTGGTCCGGGATGATCCCACATGCTGCGGAGCGGCTAGGCCCGTGAGCCATGGCCACTGAGCCTGTGCGTCCGGAGCCTGTGCTCCGCAACGGGAGAGGCCACAACAGTGAGAGGCCCGCGTACCGCAAAAAAAAAAAAAAGAGAGATTACAAATGCTTATGTGGAGAACCATTTGTGTATAAAACACAACAGCAGAATCTTCCTTTCTATACTGTTCTTTTTTAAAATGGAAAGCTATACTTTGTGATACCATAGTAGAAAAGGAAATACAAAGAAACTGCTTGTAGTTCAGATATTAGGACCAATTAAAGAATTACAGTAAGAAACGAGCTTATTATAAGTAGTTGGCTTATATTAAGTTCTATAAATTAACTTTTCAATTTTCAACAATATCACAGACTAGAAATCTGAGAAGATGTTTTGTTTTTTAAAAAATGGTGAATAAAATACAATAAACATTTCATCAGGAAAAATGTAAAGAAGCTGCAAAGGTTAAAATAAAATAGGAATTCTCTGAGGTTAGCTAACACTAATAACTTTAATTCTAAGGATATCTGCTGAAACTTGACCTTCCATTTTGATGACTTTTGGGAGATAATTACCCACAAGTCTCTCTTGTTTCTACATGTGTTGTGAGAAAGGCACTAGCTGTTCTTTGTTCTAAACTATCTTTTCAAGAATGTTTGTTTACTGAGCAGCCTTGTAAGATAGAGATAGTGTCTCTCTGCAGAGCAAAGAAACAGGCATGATTAAATGCCTGTTATAAAAAAATTGGGCTCCCTAACTTCAGAGTTCCTAATAATACAACCCACTGCAGTATAGATGTCATCTGACACCTCTTCGTGTCACCCTGTGAAAACTGAGGCTTAGGGAACTAATGCAAAATGTTGATACTCTGGTTACTCCTATTGCTGTTAAATATATATATTTTTTCTTCATCTTTGATTCAAGAGTCTCAAGTCTTGTACCAGAATCCATGAACCTTGATTACTTGAAAGTAGGATAAAAGCACAATAAACATCTCAGGCCCTTCATCATTCTTAACAAAGGCTACGTGGGAAAAAGACACACACAAAAAGCCTAGGGGGCATTGATATGGAAAGGCTGAGGCTCCAAAGGACTACAATCTATGGGTTTATTTCTATAAACCCATGGTGTCGAAGGGATAGCAAGGAAACAAGATATTGGGTAAAGAGGGAAAATCACCCATAAGAAATCATAACCATAAGGTCTCCTTCACATGGGTTTCCAGACTAATTTTACCTACTAATGTGGTGTTAAAAAACAAAACAAAAACCTTAAATGGAGAATTTAATTCTACTGGGCATATACCTTGAGAAAACCATAATTCAAAAAGAGTCATGTACCACAATGTTCATAGCAGCTCTATTAACAATAGCCAGGACATGGGTGGGATAGGGAGGGTGGGAGGGAGTCGCAAGAGGGAGGAGATATGGGGATATATGTATATGTATAGCTGACTCACTTTGTTATAAAGCAGAAACTAACACACCATTGTAAAGCAATTATACTCCAATAAAGATGTTTAAAAAAAAAGAAAATCACACAGCAGTGATAACCCAAATGTGACTAGCAGATCATCAAAAATCAGTCTCAATCCAGGCTTGACAGAATCCCTAAGGTTTCAAAAACACAAAACACACAACGAAACAGAGCAGCATGAGAAAGAACAAGTAGATGCAACAGCCAGAAAAATCAGACCCACAAAGATATAGTAATCATCACAAAATAGTAAATAAGTTTAATATGTTTAAATAAATAAAAGAGTGGCTTTAAAATGTGAGTAGAATGAAGAAATATTTTTTAAAATTCAAGAGCATGTGAAAAAGAACCAAATGGACAGAATAGAAATTTTAAAACTAAAAGTAAAAACTCTATTCAAAGGTGAAACAGCATATTATACAACACTGGAGATAATTACTAAATTGGAAGATAAATATAAATAAATATGAAAATGAGAGGCCAAGAGAAGGAAAATGTAAAAGAAAATTCAAGGGAAAATGGAGGATAACATGAGAAAATCTAATTTCTGGAAAGATAACAGAGAATAGGGAAGAAACAACTTTTAAAGAAGTAACAGCTGAGAATTTTCCAAAACTGTTGAACATTACCAATTCTTGGGTTCAAAAAGCCCGATAGGGCTTCCCTGGTGGCGCAGTGGTTGAGAGTCCGCCTGCCTATGCAGGGAACATGGGTTCGTGCCCCGGTCTGGGAAGATCCCACGTGCCGCGGAGCGGCTAGGCCCACGAGTCATGGCCGCTGAGCCTGTGAGTCCGGAGCCTGTGCTCCGCAATGGGAGAGGCCACAACAGTGAGAGGCCCACGTACCTCAAAAAAAAAAAAGCCCAATAAATCACAAGCAAGACAAATAAAAAGAAATATACTTCTAGACACATTATAGCAATACTTAATAGAAAAGATCAAAAAAATTTCTTCAAATGAGCCAGACAGAAAAGATATGTTATCTAAAAGTGAATAACAATTAAATCAATAGCTCTTTCTTCTCAGTAGCCACAACGTCACCAAACTGGAATGATTTATCCAGTGTGCTAAAATAACTCTCATCTAGAATTCTATACCCAATAAATTATCTTTTTAGAAGAACAAAAAAAGACTTTTCTCAGATTTACCAAAAACAGATTTGTTACCTTTTGTCATACACACTTCACTAAAGAAAATTCTGAATTATTATTACAGGCAGAAAGAAAATGATGGTAGGTGTGAGCTATGACAGAACGTTAAGAATAGATATTGTTAAATAAGTGGGCATATCTAAATCAGTGGTTCTTAACCAAGAGCAATCCAGCCTGACCCCAGAGGATATTTAACAATGTTTGAAGACATTTTTGTCTGAGACAACTAGGGGAGGTATGATGCTACTTGCATCTACTGTATAGACACCAGGGATGCTGCTAAGCATCCTACAATGTACAGGACAGCTCCTTACAATACAGATTTATCTGGCCCAAAATGTCAATAGTGCTGAGGTTAAGAAATGCTGATCTAAATTACCACTATGTACAGCAGTAATAAAAATTTATTTGTCAGGTTAGAACTAAAATATACTGCCAAAACAGAGTATAAATAGGGAGGCTGGTGATTAAAGTGTTCTAAGGTCTTTGTAAAATTTGGGTGAAGGAAACTGAGTAACTGTAGGCTTTGACAAGTTAGGTGACCATATTAAAATATTAAAGGTGACTAGTAAATATATACACTTTAAAAGTTAAGTTCTCTTAACCTAGTAGGAGGAGGATAAGGAATGGAAACAAAGAAAAAAACAATACAGAGGAAGCATGAAAAGAGAGAAAACTAAAGGCTGAAAAAAGAGTAGGGAATATAACAGAAATAAATACAAATACCTCAGTGATTATATGACTATAAATAGACTAAAACTCTCCAGTTCAGAGAAAATGCTTGTCAGTCTAGATAAAATGAGAATTCCAGCTAAATACTGTTTATAAGACATACTTATAAGCATTAGGACACAGGAGTGTTTAGAGTTAAAGGATGGAAAAAGATAGACAAGGGACACACTTGTATATCTTCCCAAAAAAGATTTCTATAGCTATTGATATTAGACAAAATAGACTTAAGGCAAAAAGCATTACTAAGGATTAAAAAGTAACTGAATAATAATTAAAAGTTAAACACAATATCAAATTACCAATGGCATTTTTCATAGAACTAGAACAAAAATATCTTAAAATTTATACGGAGACACAAAAGACCCCGAATAGCCAAAGCAATCTTGAGAAAGAAAAACAAAGCTGGAGGAATCAGGCTCTCTGACTACAGACTATACTACAAAGCTGCAGTACTCAAAAAAGTATGGTACTGGCACAAAAACAGAAATACAGATCAATGGAACAGGATAGAAAGCCCAGAAATAAACCCATGAAGCTATGGTTAATTAATCTATGACAAAGGAGGCAAGACTATACAATGCAGAAAGACAGTCTCTTCAATAAATGGTGCTGGGAAAACTGGACGGCTACATGTAAAAAAGTGAAATTAGAACATTCTTTAATATCATACACAAAAATAAACTCAAAATGGATTAAAGACCTAAATGTAAGACCAGATACTATAAAATTCTTACAGGAAAACCTAGGCAGAACACTCTTTGACATAAATCGCAGCAATTATCTTTTCCGAGCTGTCTCCTAGAAAATGGAAATAAAAACAAAAATAAACAAGTGAGACCTAATTAAACTCAAAAGCTTTTGCACAGCAAAGGAAACCATAGACAAAACGAAAAGACAACCCACAGAATGGAAGAAAATATTTGCAAACAATGTGACTACCAAGGGATTAGCCTCCAAAATTTACAAACAGTTCACGTGGCTCAATATCAAAAAAACAAACAACCCAATCAAAAAATGGGAAGAAGAACTAAATAAACATTTCTCCAAAGAAGACATACAAATGGGCAAGAGGCACATGAAAAGATGCTCAACATTGTTAATTATTAGAGAAATGCAAATCAAAACCACAATGAGATATGACCTCACACCAGTCAGAATGGCCATCACCAAAAAAATCTAAAAAAAAGAAAAAAATCTACAAATAATAAATGCTGGAGAGGGTGTGGAGAAAAGGGAATCCTCCTACACTGTTGGTGGGAATGTAAATTGGTTCAGCCAGTATGGAAAACAGTATGGAGGTTCCTTAAGAAACTAAACATAGAGCTACTATATGATCCAGCAATCCCACTCCTGGGCATATTATATCTGGAGAAAAACATGGTTCAAAAAGATACATGCACTCCCAATGTTCACTGCAGCACAGTTTACAATAGCCAAGACACTGAAGCAACCTAAATGTACGTCAACAGAGGAGTGGATAAAGAAGATGTGGCACATATATACAATGGAATATTATTCAGCCATTAAAAAAATGAAATAATGCCATTTGCAGCAACTTGTATGGACCTGGAGATTATCAAAGTAAGGAAAGAAGTCAGAGAAAGACAAATATCATATCATATGATATCACTTATATGCGGAATCTAAAAAAAATGATACAAATGAACTTATTTATAAAACAGAAACAGACTTAGAGACCGAACTTATGGTTACCAGGGGGAAGGGTGGGGGGAGGGATAGATTGGGAGTTTGGGATTGACATGTACACACTGCTATATTTAAAATGGATAACCAACAAGGACCTATTGTATAGCACAGGGAACACTGCTCAATATTCTGTAATAACCTAAATGCGAAAAAAATTTGAAAAAGAATAGATACATGTATATATATAACTGAATCACTTTGCTGTACACTTGAAACTAGCACAATATTGTTAATCAACTATGCTTCAATATAAAATAAAAATGTTTTAAAAAGAAATTAATTATAAACTGGATTGTACCTACTAATACAGCCTGAAAAGTATTTTTTTAAAATAGGTAAAACTACAAGGAAATTTAATAAATCCATCATTACAGTAGACAATTACCCTCTCGTAATTGATACATGGCACAGAAACTAAATCAGTAAAGATCTGAAACCATCTTTCCTAGAATAATGTTCCCAAATTTTGGAGAATGAATTGACTTTCATGCACATTTGAACTATTTTTAAAAAATTGATCACAAGCTGCTGCAAGCCTCTACAGATCATTAAAGGACTGGAATCATAAAACCTCTCACACTTCCCACGATGAAAACAATGTTAGGAAGAGTTATGAAAAGATAGCTAATGAAACTCCATACATTTGGAAATTTTAAAACATTTCTAAATAATTCTTGGAACAAAGATACAAAACACAATGAAAATTAGAAATGGGACAAAGATAAAGTGGTACCTAGAGGAACATGTATTGCCTTAAATGATGTATAGAGAAAAGAAGACTAAAAATTAAGAAGCTAAAAAAAAATACTGTAAACCCAAAGAAAGCAAAGAAAAGACTACAAAGACAGGGACAGAAATTAATGAAATAGAAAACAAATACATGATAGAATTAACAAATTTGAGAGTTGGTCCTTTAAAAAAAAAAACTCATGAAACTGATAATATCTTGGCAAGATTGATCAAGAAAAAAGAAGTCTAGGGCTTCCCTGGTGGCTCAGTGGTTGGGAGTCTGCCTGCTGATGCAGCAGGGGACGCAGGTTTGTGCCCTGGTCCAGGAAGATCCCACGTGCCGCGCGGCGGCTGGGCCCGTGGACCGTAGCCACTGGGCCTGCGCGTCCGGAGCCTGTGCTCCGCAACAGGAGAGGCCACAGCGGCGAGAGGCCCGCGTACCGCAAAAAAAAAAAAAAAAAAAAAAAAAAGAAAGAAAAGAAAAAAGAAGTCTAAATAAACAATATTAGAAATGAAAATGGGGAAACTGTAGATAATTCAGGAAAATGATAGCAAGAGAAATGAAGAACTTTATGCCAAAAAAATTGAAAACCAATAAAATGGATAAGTTACTAAGGAAATGCAAACCACTGAAACCAACCCCTGAGGAAATAGAAAAATGGATAATACTACAAAAATTGAAGAAATTCAATTAGTAGATAAATATCCTCCCAAAATGAAAACAGCAGGCTTTTAACAGGAAACTTTACAGGAAAGCTTTTTCCAGCATTCCAAGAGCAGATCATTATAAACACAGACAAATTCTTTTAAGAGTGACAAAAGAGGAAAATCTCGTCAACTCATTGTATGAGCTATGCCTCATTATATTAACTATGCTTGTGATGACAAAATAAATAAGGAAAGTATAAAGAAGGAATATCACAGGCTAATCTCAGTAATACACAAAAATACAAAAATTCTAGGTAAAATATTAGCATCCAAACGTGGCAGTGTATAAACAAATATATCTCATAACTAAGTAGGGTTTATTCCAGCCATGAAAAATGAGTTCAATATTAGAAATGTAGTAATATAATTTACCACATTAACAGCTTAGAAGAGGAAAAACATATGATCAACTCAATAGATGCATAAAATTTATTTGATATAATTTAGCATAGATTTTCATAATTCAAAAACAAAAAAGCAGGAATAGAATAAAATGCCATTAAACTGATAAAGGACATCTGCAACATATTACATGCTTAATAGCGAATATTAAATCTTCCAAAACCAATACAAATATACCCACTCTCACCTCATCAACTCAGCAATGCAGTGAAAAACCTAGACAGTGCAACATGACAAGAAAAAAGAAATAAAGGAATAGGATTAGAAAGAAAGAAAAAGACTGGTATTATTTTTAGATGATATGATAGTCTACCTGGAAAAATCCCCAAAAAAGTCCATAAAAATTATGAAAATAAGAAAGTTTAGTAGGTTTTCTAGATATGAAATCAAAATCAATTGTATTTCTAGATACCAGTAACAAATTGAGAAAAAAATATATAATTTTCTAAAATGTTATTTACTATAGCAACAAAAATGATAAATTCTGCCTAGGAATAAATCTACCAAATTATATTCAAGAACTTTATGGAGGAAACCATAAAATGTTTTAAAATATATTAAATGAATTCTATATAAGTTAAAGGCATATTACTTTCATGATGTGAAATAGGAACTTCCAGCAACAGTTCTGCACTCTCTTCTTTCCCTATGGAAGCACACCTCAGCAGATCTCAGTCATAGGCTAGAGGGAGAGGAAGCCATAGACAGAATGGTTTCCTCTACTTTTTTGAGAGAGTAGTGTTGGTAGAAGTTCCCATTTCATGGGCTAAGGAACTCAGTGGGGAAAAACATTTCCCCCTGCTGATAAAATTCTAATTGACCCACTTAGAACTTCATTATTTTTTTTCTCCCTACCATGGTTAATCTCCTAAATTTACCTGGCTACTCAAAGTGTAGGTCACAGACCAGCAACATCAGCACCACCTTAAATCTTGTTAGAAATACAAAATCCTAGGCCTACCCCAGATTCCTAGACCTAGTGGATCAGAATATTTTAATCATATCCCTTGGTGAGTTCTATGCATATTAAAGTTTGAGAAGCATTCTCTAGGAGATAGATCAGGCCAGTCTACTTGGCATTATACTACTCTCCCAATTCTTCTCATCAGTGAGAATCCTCAAGGCCTGCATTGTCCAATACAGAAGCCACTAGCCAACTGTAGCTACTAAACATTTGAGATGTGCTGTCAGTATAAAACACACAATAGGGGAGTTCTCTGGTGGTCCAGTGGTTAGGACTCCATGCTTTCACCACCATGGGCCTGTGTTCAATCCGTGGTTGGAGAACTAAGATCCCGCAAGCTGACACATGGCGTGGCCAAAACTAACTAACTAAATAAATAAATAACACAAACACACAATAGATTTCAAAGACTTAATACACAAAAGCAAATGTAAAATATATTATCTTTCATATCAATTACATATTGAAATGATAATATTTTAGAGACACTGGGTTAAATAAAAACGTTATTAAAATTGTTTTTTCTTACTTTTATGATGGGTACCAGAAATTTTTAATTACACATGTGGCTTGCATTTGTGGCTCACATCATATTTTTACTGGCCAGCACTGCTCTAGACCCTGTCTTCTGCCTCCCCAGTTGAAATTATATGCCTCATACACTCATCTTCATGTTAATTAGCTCCCTGGCTGCAATTTCATGGTATTCACTTTGATATAATTAACCATTCTCTGGTCTGAGAAGCCTTGTGTTCCTGGCCAACTCCATCAGATTGCTAATACTCTGGTAAGATGTACGCTTTTTTTTTTTTTTTTTTTTTTTTTTTTCTGAGAAGTTTAGCTTTTACTGTGATTTGGAAAGGGCTCATAAACAGGAGAAAAGGGATCAGTGCTCTGGTTCAGGCTACGTACTTAACATTCTCTATGACCCTGCCACATCACTGCATCTCTTCTTCCAACCCCTTTACCTGAAAAGTGAGAGGTCTGAACGGGATAATTTTTAATATTCTGGAAATCCCTAACAGAGATGACAGTGTTTTATTATCAACTGTCTATTATGCACACTTATTGTCACTCCAGTTAGATTGTAGTTTCCTTGAAAACAGGCATTTTTTTCTTATTTTTATTTAGTTAGTTATTTTCAGCTTATTAGGGTATAATCGACAAACAGAACTGTAAGATATTTAAAGTGTACCAGGATGATTTGATATATATATACATTGTGAAAGGAGTCCCCCCAGATGAACACATCCATCACCTCACATATTCACTTTTTTTTAGTGAGAACATTTAAGTTCTACTCTCTTAGCAAATTTTAATAATTTAAATTATATAATACAATGTTTTCAACTATAGTCGCCATGCTATACATTAGGTATTTTATCTTATAATTTCATTTCTAACTCCTGGTGCTATTACTGGACTTTGGGGATCTCAACAATTGTCTCTGATGAGGACTTCGATGCCAAAGGACAAACCATTTATTCTAGTAGATCCAAGCTTTAGAAAAAGCCTGAGCTCCTATGAGGAAATAAAAGTAGAGACATAATTGATAAGCAGTTGTGTTTTGAGGTAAATGCTGTCTGCATATTTGTGTGCACACATTTGTTTTTAAAAGTTTGGTCATCCGACTGGAACCCGAGGAATCCTGGTTAAACATTTCTTTATGCAAAACAAAGAATGTTGAGTAGTTAAATATTTTACCTCTAAAGCTAAAATGGGGTTATTTTTTTTTTCCTTCCCTCTGAATGTTTAAGGTGGAAAACCAAATGTAAATATTCAAAAGATCTTGTCATGAAAATCTCATCACCTATGAAAGAACAGTGGTAACCAACACCTTTGAATGGTCGATTAATTCAATAAACGTGTATTACACATCTTCTATTATATTTGAATGAGTCAGCATTCTTTGCTGAGTGTGTATGAAGAGATCTTGGGTAATACAGAGACAATGGAAGACCAGTCAGTCTCCTTTCTTAAGCATCTTACAACCTCCTTGAGGGAAATGGAACATACAAAGTGAAGAGGACTAAATGGAAATTTACACAGCAGAAAAGTAATAAGCATTGAGCTCCTGTTATATGCATAGTGCACACCAGATACTCATATGAACAGGGCGAATACACGCACACTCAACATAAATTCAAGTGCTAGTGGCTCAAAGGGGATCAGGTTAGCTTGGGCACTCAAAGGGTTAAGGAATTGTCTGAAAAAGCAGGAAGCCAGGAGAGGGCAACCGTGTGCCTGGCAGAAGGGCAGATGCCAGAACCTTCAGGTAGCATTGTAGCTCCCTCCTTCCATTAGAGAAGCTAGGAGAGGTAAGAAACCACAGGAAGGGATTTCAGCCATCTGAAGTCCACCTGTAAACTTGTGGTTTGTGGACCACTTGTGGGAGAATCACCTGGAGATCTTGTTATAAATGCATATTTCTCTGACCTACTCCAGAGCCATCACTTCAGAACCTTGGAGGGTGAGCTTCAGAAATGTGCACTTTGAATATGCTGCAGGGGAGTCTCATGCATGATGAAATTTCTGAACCACTCATTGGGTGAGAACAAGGGTGTCAGATTGATTCTGACCTGAGTTCCAGGACTGTCTCCACAGCTTTGTGATGTTGCCCCCTTCTTCTGCACAACCCCTCTAAGTCTCAGTTTCCCTATCTGTCAAGTGAAAACAATAAATAACTACCTATAGTCTTGTTGTGAGGCTCAAATAATTAACAATCTACGATGCTCAGGCATATAGTGAACACTCAATAAATGCAACAGAAGTTAAAATAAACTCGTGAAGAATTCACCTATAGCCAATGATAATATAGTATATAGCTAAAATTTTGTTAAGAGAGTTAAATCTCATGATAAGTGTTCTTTCCACAAGAAAAGAAGAGAAGAAAAAAAAGAAATTCACCAGATGTGAACAGGTGAAGGAGAAGCAATGAAGAAATGAAAGAGGGAAATTCTAAAAGAGCAGAGTCAGAGGTCCAAGCAGGAAGCTGGGCCCCTGAGGATGTGTTTCCAGGGATAACCTCCAATAACCTCCACTTACCGACAACTGTCTATGTGCCAGGCCACTCCGCTTTTACATTAACTCAAAAGACCCTTACGATCATGCTATGAAGTAGGAATTTAGTAGGACCTTAAATGAATGTCAGCAAGGTTACAGGTCCCAGGCAAAGCCACACAGCTAGTAAGTCACGTGACATACATCAGGTGACAAGTTTTGTGATAGTCACACTGGCAGAATCCAACCTGTGAGGTGCCCAGCATGTCCTCCATAGACAGAAATGAGCCAGGACAGTATCAGGCATGCCCTGGAGTGAAGCAAAATTCTGAGACCAAAGGGTGCACACGGATATCAGGGCTCAGGAATATGGGATCAGCAATGGAGTCCTATCACCTATTCTGCTAAAAACTTTTCTTAGTGTCCCAAACTATTATTAGTAACCACAGAGGTAAAGAAATAGCAGATATTCATTTCCTGACCAATCTGTACAAACAGGGAAATCTAAATCATTGGTTCTGTTACTCTACAGTCACAATTTGTTAATAGTGTTAAATGAAAACACCATATTCTACAGTATTCTTGACAGAGGTGGGTCGGGTTCAAAATCCAACTACAGAAACCAGAGCTCTGAAAGGATCACATTCTTCCCGGGAAGGAGTTCATAATGGATACCTGTGTGTTTGTGCAGCCAGCATCCATTCCCTCTTCTGTACGAGCACCCTGATTTTCACTTGGGTACCACTTCTCCCCACCTAAATCCTTGTGTTTCTGATAGGGCTGACCCCCATCCCCAGGTTCCAAGAATGGACACACAACCCAGGCTTGCCCAGTTAGCATATTTCATGTCTCTCCGGGGACAATCATTGGCTCAGGGAAGGCAAGAATTCTGAATTGGTCCAATCAAGGCCTGATCTGAGAGTTTGCATTGGAATATCAGAAAAGAAAAGGTCTACTACTGGGATCAGACTTGCAAGTATCAGCTAAATTTTCCAGGGCACACCCCATGGAGGAAGTTGACTGCATTACTTGCACCTCCAGATCCTGCCATGCCAAAATTTCCACCTCTGCTCTTTTTAGGTATGTGAGCCAATGATTCCTTTTTGGTTTTTTTGCCTAAGCCTGCTTAAATTAGGATTTTCATTACTTCAGAAAAAAGTCCTAATTAACTGAGAGCTACACGTAACTCGAAGGCCATCGATCTTATCTCCAGCTTACACTTAAGCATGAACTGATTCTGTGAGCATAGCACCTGGATGGTAAGAGAATTGGGATGAGGGAAGGAAGACTGGTCCTTAATCCATGGGCAGGACTAATGATCTTAGGGAAAGAGCTTAAACAGCAACAACAACAACTAAGTGAAGCTAGGAACAATACAGGAGAAAATCGAACTGGCACGTGCATCCCCACTCTCTGAAAAAATAGTGAAAAAAAATTAAATATGAGAACAGAGGCTTATTCTCTAAACTAAGTTGTGGGAGAGGGAGGGGCTACATTTTTAAAAGAGACAAGGAGACTAGAACGGGAATGGAAAAGGACAAAGCATTTCAGTGTAGGACATATTGGGGATAATTTTTAACAGGAAGAGGCATTAAAAATCTAGGATTTTTGCCTCAATATTCAAGTTAGCAAGTTAATTCAGTCTGTTATTTGGTGGACAAACTTAGAAAATATCTGAAATTATTATTACCAGCAAACATCCCATTTTCACATGTGTTAGGAAAGTTGGGAAAATAGCCAGCACAAAATTCATAATGCTTGAATGCATTCATAATCAAGACTCCATGCTGACAAAAGCATAAACAATTTAAGCATATAATTCCATTTTAATACAAAAAAATTAACCCCCTAAATAATCTCAGGCAAAGAAATAGTCTCTGTCCCCATAAGTGGATTTTATAATTCTACCTGATGCAGTAGTACCTGCTTTTAATTTTCTTCGTGGCAAGCAATTAATAGTTTATATAATTCCATGCATTTCTGCAGGTGTCACACAATCAAATAAAAACAGATTGAATATGGGAAGAGTGAGAGGAGTGAGCCATTTATTTGGTTATTGCTTTCCAAACAGGAGTCTGACTCAAGGCCTAATTGTAGCTGGATGACATGAAACGACTTATTTAGATCTCAAGGACAAGGACTTAACTACAACAGAAGATACAAAGGAAAAAATGTTGAAATGAAAGAGGCAATATAAATAAAGAACTCAGATAACTAGGATGGCAAATGGAAAAACACATTAGCACAGTGGTGAAATTTCATCATATCTCATCCAAATCCTTAAACTCCAGGTATATTTGCTTTATAAACTTAGGAGTGACTTTATTTATTTATTTATTTATTTATTTATGGCTGCACGCAGGCTCTCACTAGTTGCGGCGAGCGGGGGCTACTCTTCATTACGGTGTGAGGGCTTCTCATTGTGGTGGCTTCTCTTGTTGTGGAGCACAGGCTCTAGGCATGCAGGCTTCAGTATTGTAGTACGCGGGCTCAGTAGTTGTGGTGCGTCAGTTCTAGAGCGCAGGCTCAGTAGTTGTGGTGCACGGGCTTAGTTGCTCCGCGGCATGTGGGATCTTCCCGGACCAGGGCTCGAACTCGTGTCCCTGCATTGGCAGGCAGATTCTTAAACACTGCGCCACCAGGGAAGTCCCAGAAGTGACTTTAAGACACAGCAGAGTTCATGTATAATCATTCTAAGTGACTGTATTAACTACTGCAGTGTTATTTTATGCAAATTAAGAATTGGGCATCAGTATGGAGTTTCCCACTGGTTAATACAGGGATAGACCACATGTGTTTTCTTCTCTGGTCATTTCCTCTGGCCATTGCTTCCAGTGTATTTTGTCTGTGCCCCTTAGAGCCCTGTACATACTGTCTTATGGTGAGTTGTTTACATGGCCCATGCTTCCCTGGACTGTAAACCCTTCCAGAGCTGACACTACCTCTTGTTCATTACCATTCATGCTGCTCTAGTACAATGCTAAACCAAAAGGAGCCTTAGCAAGAGCAAACTAACGTTTTCCTTTTAATTCATAATAAAGTTTGGTATTTTTTGCCAATGAGTTAAAGCAAGAATTTTAAAACTAGTTTAGTAATGAAGTTTTGGTACACTGACATTAGGAATATACCTGTGAACACTTTTTATACAATTATTAAAATCCAAGACGAGAGGAGGATTCTCTTCAAAAATGAATAAAACCAGGATTAGATAAAGAAATGTTGATATTATATACGGATTTGTTAGGTTGTTATATTGTATCATTTTTAAATATATGTGCATTTTGCTTTATTTTATATATGCTTTTTTAATGGTAATTAGTCATTGTAGTATTTTAATACTATTTTACTCTTATTATTATAGTATTTAGTACTATCTGAACAGTAGTAGTATTTTAATTTTAAAAAAATTTATAGAACAAATAAGTGAAAGGGTATTGTGATTTCAGTACATCTGGTCGCAAGCAAATCCATGGAAAACCAGGGGGCTTTAAAGCCAACTACTGCAACACGTAGAGAAGTTTATCTTAATTGAGAGCATAAACAAAAACAACATAATCCTTAAATCTGCTGGTGTAAAACAGACCAAAAAAAAGTGATGAAAAATCATCAGTTGCAGCCTACGCAACAGGTACATCTGCATCTTCAATCCCAACCTCAAGCCTATGCTTCAGGCTTTACATCCAACTGATCTGAGACATCCCACTTGGATGCTTCATAATAAACTGACTCCATCACCCTTCCATAGGGTAGCATACTCAGGAGCCAGACTGCCTGAGTTCAATCAACAAGCTGCCTCACCTCTATGTGCCTTGGCTTTGCCATCTGAAAAATGTGATTAATAAAAAGCTCTACCTCACAGAACTAACGTGAGGATTAAAATAGTGTCTGGCACATATGAAATGATATATAAGTGTTTAGTAAACAGATACAATCTCTTGGGAAGCCATGGGTAACTCATTCCTACCTAGTTCCCAGTGGCTCACCACCCTCCTACTTTCTTTTATTTTCTTCCAAATGCCAAGCTCTTCCTTGCTTCAGTGCTTTCACCTCCTTTCTGACTTTTCTGTCGTTTCCTTCTATTTTTATTCCCAGAGGCCACCAGAGACTTCCTGATGTGATAACATTTTGTAAAACATCCAAGTTTTTCCCACAATGGTTTCCATCTTAGTAGAGTTTAAGGAGAGAGGAGGAGGCTGTCAACAAGGCAGGTCACTATCTTGAATACCATTAATCTAAATGCCGTAAGAAATTCAAGAGTCACAGAAGTAATACAGTCCTGTATCTCCGCTCATTGGCCAAGATACACTGGGACAGTCACTTAATCTCCCACGCAGCACTGTTCTCTCAAAAATTTGGGTAAAGTTCATACCTACCTTCCAAAGTTCTTAAAAGGATTTCATGAGGCAATGAATGTAGAAGGGCCGTATATGCCAAAAAAGAGTTTACAATTGTGTGTTATTATTATTAATTACTATTATTTTGTAAGGACTAAATAAGGACTAGAGTTCAAGTACATCGGCTTTCAGTTAAATGTAGGTCTTCATCTAGATAAATATGCTTCATTGTGGTTTGTCGCAGTTGATTAGTTTACTTGCAGTCCTGTGCGAAACAATGGAAAATTATGCCAGTTGTAAAGACAGTTCCTAGGTGCTATGCTGTCATAGACCTGCACTCTGTCACCCTAGACAGCTTAATAAAGGCAGTCATTTGGTGATACAATTGGAATGTGTTAGGTATGTTTTCTTTTCTTAAAAATTTCCTCATACCTGACAGACAAAAAAAACAACAACCAAAAAACAGTACCCCAAGAAAAACAATAAAGAAAGAAGGGAAACAAAAAATATTTGAAGGCTTACTATGTGCCAGACACCCAGGGAAAAAACAAGTCCAGTACAGCTTTCATAGCCCAAGAGCCAGGACCAGAGGCGTGGCAAAACCTTCCCAAGGTCAAGGCAAAGTTACAGAAACCGTGGCCTATTTTAAATGTTTTACACTTAATAAATCAATGTCTTTAAGAGGAAAAAAAAATCCAAAGCACTATAATTATACTAGGCAAAAGATAATTATTTTTTTAATATCAAAGTGTACCCCAGGGCATGTGGTCTGACAGTAGGTCACAGGCAGAAAGGTGTGCGATGAAAACCTTCTACTTTCAGTTTGGCATGTCCTGGTAACTACAGGTATAACCTCACTTGGATATAGGCATAGTTTGTGCATGTGAGGCAGGAGCCAGCAGTGCTTCAGCCCCACCCTGGGATGGGCTTGATTCCAAGCGGGGCATTTGGACCCAACACTTTGATGCAGCCATTTGAGGTCAAACCACTTTGTTGACAAGTAAAATCACCGTCTTTTCAAAAACATAAAAGTGATATTCCCTACCAGTGTTGGATTCAGGTATTATGGGGCCTAGGTCTTATATTTGAAGGAAAAAGAATAAATTTATTATGAAAATAAGTATTTATTTAGAATGTGTTAAAAACATACAGCAAACTATAAATTTGAAAAAGCTGCAAAAGCACAAATATCAAAAAAAGATAAAAATAACAATTTTTTATTAACTACCTAGCAGACCTCTACAGAACCCTTTCCTATGTTTTTTGACCACATACTTCTTGATCATCCCTTCATATGCCAATGACTTTGTAATATCAGTCCTTAGAGAAAATAGAAAAATAATTCTTTCTTCCAGCATCATTGATCTTTGTTTTTAATTTTTGATAGTTTAGAAAAGTTGCTGATATTTACTGATCGTTTAGCATCACAATTTGTTACTGGAAATACACATACATTCTTAGGGTTGTTGTCAAATATTGGAAAACTACTACCAAGTTTCCTTCATATATGAGCTGTAGGATTTCAGAGCAGCTCAAGGTTTTTTCGTGTAGTGAACAATCTTAAATGCTCTTTGAATGAACAGAAGTTAATAACTCATGAATGAAACTTGTTATAATGATACATTACAACAATGTAATTGTTGTTGATATCAGTATTTCATTTAAAATAAGTTAGAAATGTAAATATTTTCCCAATATACCCATGTAATTGGGATACAGAAAACATGTAACTTCACAAAGATACACAGTACTGCAAAGTTTGTTGTACAGCTACATATGTGTGTCCTACAAAAATACAGTAATTCTGATAAAAATTTCCTTTTGAGAGATTTCCAAAATATTTCTAAATGTATCAAATACATTATCAAGTATATTACTGGCAACAAAGAACTTCTGTTTTGACAAGGCATTGATGAAAACTGAATGATTCCCTTTCAATTTTGCATGCCTGATGACTGGAAGAATTTTCTACAGACTGGCTTCTGGCTCCATATATTTCAAACCGCTTTTCTCCTCCACCACCCACGTCCTTTCAGCGGTAGGAGCTATAGCTCATTCTCCTGTTACCATGCAAGCTCTGGCCTTACACTTTTGTGTCATAATGTTGGTGACTCAAAGCAGTGGATGGTAAGAGTGGGCCTGGAAGTAATTTCTACACCAAATCAGCTAGCTGAATAGCTCTACATTGCTATAACTGCAAACAATGTAAATATACCTCTCTGACCTAAACATAAATGGATCCCCAACTCAACTCTTCTGTAGCCTGTTCTCCAAAAGGCCTGTGACAACCCTTTTTAACATGAGAAAAAACAGAGGAGGTAGGAGTGAAGAGAAAGCAACCTTCACTAACTGAGGTTAAAATATTTTACTTTTACAAATTTTATAAAAGCAAATGACTATATCTACATATTACTAATGCCCTCCCAGGGCTTGAAGTTTATGCTTCAACATTCTGCAATGAATCTGCCTTGATCCTGGCTTATACTCCATCCCTAACCTCAAACTTGATCGTGGAGAATTTTCCTCTTTTAAAATTTTATTTCTGTATTATTTAAATGTAGGATATGTTATTCTGTATGAATTAGCTTTAATTTTGAAGTCAGAAAAGCAGCACAGATTTTTTTAAGTCTACTGGAATTGACCAAGTAGGTCAATTCTAAGGCTCATCACCTGTTCCCCAACATCCATTTAGAAAGAGCTTAATAATTAGTAAGAAACCTATAAATAATGGACTACTGAGAAAACTATTAGAAATTTACCTGGGTGTTTTCTGTGAAAACTGGAGAATATGAAATCGTATTGGGCTACAAAATATTCTCTTCCTATTTCCACCTCCACCTTGCCCAGTGGGTAGTAAATACCCACTGAAATAGGGTTATAGAATCAAGAAGTCAACCTAAATGTGCTCATCCTATAGATTTTTCAAATGAAAAGACAGGAGGAGTTCCTAAATTAAACGAACACATCTATTTACTGATTAAAAGCGAATGATAATGACAATTGTCATTTCAGAAATAAATCCAAGATATTACGATACAGATGATGCAAGTGAATTCTCAGGAAATGAGCAGCCTCCCGACTTAGAAAGATGTGTGGCCCTTTCTGAAACTGGCAGGTGTAGTGAGACTATGTCTGCTTTTTCCATGTAGTATGTCACCCATTTGGAACCATATTTCCACACCATCCCTCTCCCAACCTTGATACTAACCCATCCCTGATTTTCCCTCATCCCTAATCCCTATCCCAGGAAGTATAGGCTAGAGATGAAGTGGAGTTCAAAGATGGGATAAATCTGACCCATATATTATTCATAATTAAAATAGATACATGTTTAGGGTTTACTTTTTAGACTACATCAAAATATTTCTACCTCAATATCACTGAATCAAATGGCTACATGCAAACATCAAAAACCTTAGTGAATTAAATTATGAAGCAAAAGTCACAGAGGATTATGTACATTTTAGTTAAATTCTTAAGGAATGAATTGATATTCATATTGCACAATATTTCTAGGTAGAACACCATAACACGTTTCTATAACTCTACCATCTCTCTTATCATTGCTCAGCAGCTTATTGTTTGGATGTGTCTAAACAGCTACTTCCAATAGAACTGCATTATAAGGAGTTTAAAAAGCATACTCTCCCCTTCCATTCTGATGTCAGATTATAAAATAAAGCAGCCCACAGTAACTATTTCATTCTGGGGTGCTTTAGGACAGCAAGTTTACCTTACTAGGGAAGAGGAGGCTACAAATGCCAGGGGAACATCTCCCGATGAGAGAAAGCTAAAGAAATCCCTACTGTACCAAGGTGTGTTGCTACACTTTCACATTATCATACATACCTCTATTTCAGGGCCCTCTGCTGAGTCAGCATGGTGACATTTGGTTAAATGGATCCACAAACCTTCCATTGACATCTGTTTCCTTAATCTGACCTTTACTGAAGTGGATGTCTCCAAGACTAGGCATTCGTTCATATTCATTCATTCTTTCATTCATTCATTCATTTATCCATCAAAGAATGATGACTTTCCTTGCACTAGGAAGTTAAGATACTGCATTGAATGAAACAGGCATGGCATTTGCCTTCCTGGAACTAACACTTGAGCAGGAAAGAGAGACAGTAAACAAAATACTACTCAAATAAGTAATTAATCATAGAGAGGATTTCCTGTGTTACCAGGAGTATTGGATTTGAGTCTGTGAGTTGGGGAGGAGGAAATACATTTGCCAACAACTCCAAATCCATATCCCTTCACCATACCCAAGTCAAGCCTGCTTCTACTCTAGCTCCAAAAATTGTAAAGAAAGAAGACCCTGGTTAACCTAGTAGGCTTCGATCACCAACCCCACCCCTGGAAGACCAGATCATAAGCCCACCCTGTGTGTTGGTGGTCAGAAATACATCTTATCAGAAGACTGGAGATTGATAAGTGTTCTGATCAGATCAAAACAAAAACGCTAGAGCCCTATATCCACATCTTTATAGGCCAAAAGGACCTGGGGTCTATTATAAAAGCAAGCAGACTCCCTCTTGTGAGAGCACCGGAATCACAACTACTGCTGAACAATCGTCGACAGGAAGACACCGGAACTCACACAAAAAAATACCCCACATCCAAAGACAAAGGAGAAGCCGCAATGAGACAGTAGGAGGGGCGCAGTCAGCCCTAGTGAGACGGGGGGGGGGTGCGCAATCACAAAAAAATAAAATCCCATAACCGCTGGGTGGGTGACTCACAAACAGGAGAACACTTATACCACAGAAGTCCACCCACTGGAGTGAAGGTTCTGAGCCCCACATCAGGCTTCCCGACCTGTGGGTCTGGAAACGGGAGGAGGAATTCCTAGAGAATCAGACTTTGAAGGCTAGCGGGATTTGATTACAGGACTTCAACAGGACTGGGGGAAACAGAGACTCCACTCTTGGGAGGGCACACACAAAGAAGTGTGCATATCAGGACCCAGGGGGAAGGAGCAGTGACCCCACAGTAGACTGAACCAGACCTACCTGCTAGTGTTGGAGGGTCTCCTGCAGAGGTGGGGGGTGGCTATGGCTCACCGCGGGACAAGGACAGTGGCAGCAAAAGTTCTGGGTAGTACTCCTTGGCATGAGCTCTCCTGGAGTCCACCATTAGTCCCACCAAAGAGCCTGTAGCCTCCAGGGCTGGGTGGCCTCAGACCAAACAACCAACAGGGAGGGAACTCAGCCCCACTCATCAGCAGAGAAGCAGATTAAAGTTTAACTGAGCTCTGCCCACCAGAGCAACACCCAGCTCTATCCACCACCAATCCCTCCCATCAGGAAGCTTGCACAAGCCTCTCAGAAAGCCTCATCCACCAGAGGGCAGACAGCAGAAGCAAGAAGAATTACAATCCTGCAGCCTGTGGAACCACATTCACAGAAACATAGACAAAATGAAAAGGCAGAGGACTATGTATCAGATGAAGGAACAAGATAAAACCCGAGAAAAACAACTAAATGAAGTGGAGATACGCAACCTTCCAGAAAAGAATTCAGAATAATGATAGTGAAGATGATCCAGGACATCGGAAAAAGAATGGAGGCAAAGATCGAGAAGATGCAAGAAATGTTTAACAAAGCCCTAGAAAAATTAAAGAACAAACGCCAAGAAGAATTAAAAAACAACAAACAGAGATGAACAATACAATAATTGAAATGAAAAATACAATAGAAGGAATCAATAGCAGAATAACTGAGGCAGAAGAATAGATAAGTGACCTGGAAGACAGAATGGTGGAATTCACCGTCACGGAACAGAATAAAGAAAAAAGAATGAAAAGAAATGAAGACAGCCTAAGAGACCTCTGGGACAACATTAAACGCCAACAACATTCACATTATAGGGGCCCCAGAAGGAGAAGACAGATGGAAAGGACCCGAGAAAATATTTGAAGACATTATAGTTGAAAACTTCCCTAACACGGGAAAGGAAATAACCACCCAGGTCCAGGAAGCTCAGAGAGTCCCATACAGGATGAACCCAAGGAGAAACACGCTGAGACACACAGTAATCAAATTGGCAAAAATTAAAGACAAAGAAAAATTACTGAAAGCAGCAAGGGAAAAATGACAAATAACATACAAGGGAACTCCCAAAAGGTTAACAACTGATTTCTCAGCAGAAACTCTACAAGCCAGAAGGGAGTGGCATGATATACTTAAAGTGATGAAAGGGAAGAACCTACAACCAAGATTACTCTACCTGGCAAGGATCTCATTCAGATTCCACGGAGAAATCAAAAGCTTTACAGACAAGCAAACGCTAAGAGAATTCAGCACCAGCAAACCAGCTCTACAACAAATGCTAAAGGAACTTCTCTAAGTGGGAAACACAAGAGAAGAAAAGGACCTACAAAAACAAAGCCAAAACAATTAAGAAAATGGTAACAGGAACATACATATCGGTAATTACCTTAAATGTGAATGGATTAAATGCTCCAACCAAAAGACACAGGCTCGCTGTATTTATACAAAAACAAGACCCATATACATGCTGTCTACAAGAGACCCACTTCAGACCTAGGGACACAAACAGACTGAAAGTGAGGAGATGGAAAAAGATATTCCATGCAAATGGAAATCAAAAGAAAGCTAGAGTAGCAATACTTATATCAGATAAAATAGACTTTCAAATAAAGAATGTTACAAGAGACAAAGGAGGACACTACATAATGATCAAGGGATCCATCCAAGAAGAAGATATAACAATTATACATATATATGCACCCAATATAGGAGCACCTCAATATATAAGGCAAATGCTAACAGCTAAAAAAAGAGGAAATAGACAGTAACACAATAACAGTGGGGGACTTTACCACCTCACTTACACCAATGGACAGATCATCCAGACAGAAAATTAATACGTAAACACAAGCTTTAAATGACATAACAGACCAGATAGATTTAATTGATATTTATACAATGGAATATTACTCAGCCATAGAAAGAAACGAAATTGGGTCATTTATAGAGACGTGAAGGGACTTAGAGACTGTCATACAGAGTGAAGTAAGTCAGAAAGAGAAAAACAAATATCATATATTAATGCACATATGTGGAATCTAGAAAAGTGGTACAGATGAACCAGTTTGCAAGGCAGAAATAGAGACACAAATGTAGAGAACAAATGTATGGACACCAAGTGGGGAGAGTGGGGTGGGGGGCTAAAAAAAGAGGAAATAGACAGTAACACAATAACAGTGGGGGACTTTACCACCTCACTTACACCAATGGACAGATCATCCAGACAGAAAATTAATACGTAAACACAAGCTTTAAATGACATAACAGACCAGATAGATTTAATTGATATTTATACAATGGAATATTACTCAGCCATAGAAAGAAACGAAATTGGGTCATTTATAGAGACGTGAAGGGACTTAGAGACTGTCATACAGAGTGAAGTAAGTCAGAAAGAGAAAAACAAATATCATATATTAATGCACATATGTGGAATCTAGAAAAGTGGTACAGATGAACCAGTTTGCAAGGCAGAAATAGAGACACAAATGTAGAGAACAAATGTATGGACACCAAGTGGGGAGAGTGGGGTGGGGGGTGGGGGTGGGATGAACTGGGAGATTGGGATTGACATGTGTACACTAATATGTATAAAACAGATCTAATAAGAACCTGCTGTGTAAAAAAAAAAAAAAAGAATTCAAAAAAAAAAAAAGCAAGCAGAAAGCCAGTGCAATATTTTAAGCAAGAGAATGATGTGATCAGATTTTTTTTAAGTCGCCCTGGCTGCACTGTGAATAATGGTGAGGATGGGAACAAGAATAGAGGCAAGGAGGACAGTTAGAAGGTTATTTCAGGTAAGAGAGAATTCTGTGTTGGTTTGGGGTGGTGGCTTTGATGATGGAAAACAGTAGATGAAGTCAAGAGCTTTAGTAGATAAAACACCAGCACATGGCTGACTATTAAAGGATAATGAAAAGGGAGGGGTCAAGATAACTCACAGACTTCCAACTTGAGCAAATAGCTCAGTGATTCTTAACCTGGCTGTGCTCATTAAACCCACCTGAAGACCCTCATGCCAAAGGTTCTGATTAATTGGTTAAGCAGGGGGCCCAGGCACAGCTGTGGTTTCAATGTCGCTCAGATGTTTCAAATGTGAAGTCAGGGATGAGATTTCCCAAGGCAGAAAACACGACAGGGAGGGAGTTTGAGGGGAAATTCCATGAGTTTCCATCCTACGTGAGTTTTGACAGAGGAGCCCAAGTGATATATCAAGTTTAGAGTTAGACATATGTGTCTGGATGACAGTGGAAAGATCTAAATTGGAGACAGGTGAAAGTGGTTGCCATGTAACAGAAGTCATGGCAGAATATGGAATTACCTCGGGGGAGAGCATAGTGAGAAAATAGGAAAAAAGAGAGAGAGGATGACGAGTCAGCAAAGGAAACTAGGAAGGAGTGCTGGTGAGTTAGAGGGGAAGCAGGCAAATGGGACGATGCCAAAGTCAATGCAAGAAAATGTTTCAAGAAGACAGCACATAAGTGGGTTGAAAGCTGTGTTTCATTTTGTCGAGGCCTGGGACGCCATCTTCTTTCCAACCATCAAACCCCTGGATTGATTTTGGGCCCTCCCCATGGTTAAGTCTCTACTTTGGCAAGACAGCTATTAGCAAGAAATTATTTAAAGGTCAAATTATAGGAAACTCAAAAGCCTGGTTTTTCAGGATTTGGAAAATAATTAACATCTCAATTCAGATCCTGAACATAAAAGATAACATCCCCTGTGCACATGCACTCATGACTTCTAGCACTTAGACATATATTATGTTCGCCAATTTGTGGGTTTAAACTTGGCAAGTATTGCAGCTCTTCTAGGGTTCATAGCAGGCTTCCTGTTGCCAAGCCTACCCAGGGCAAAACAAACAGAGTGATCTCTCAGGACTTGCCTCCTCTTTGGGCCCCTGCTCTAATGTATAAAGATTTTTGTCACTATCACAGTGTCTATATCATTTTATTCCATCTCCTTACATGTGTGTCTCCTCCTTCTGATTTCCCTATTTCTGAGCAGGAAATAGTCTCAAATAAGCTTGTCTCTCCGGCACCTATGACATTGCCTAGCACTTGGTATGTACTGAATAAATGTTTGCTGAATGAATGGAAAGTTGCATAATTTTTCTGTGAGTTCATGAACAGCCAATCTGGAAATTCCATCTCTGAGCATTCTTTCATCATAGGCTATAAAATACTGTTTAAATAAAGGATGTGGTTTATCCATGTTTAAGTTTTAGGTCAATTTTCTATAGAGTTAGTAAAATCTCGTTCCAATACAAATTATTTAATCCCTTGGTGCCTTGGGTTTTCTGCCTGTAAAATAAGAACAGCAATGCCGATTTCCTTGGGAGCTGCAGTGAGGGTTATCAAACTCAGAACTCTATTTGCCCATAAGCGGTACTCCTTAGATTTGAAGACCAATTGATAATCATCTCTGCCTTGTTCTCTAAGTATATGTTGGTTCAGAGGCTGTGAGGGGGCAACACATAAGTTCTCCGGGTCTGTTTACAACCGCTCCTGGAGCAGCTGCTAAGGACCAAATCTTGTGAGCAGTAAAAGATTCTTCATTCTAGGAGCTGGGTTAATCATGGCATTCTTTGCCACGGGGGTGATATTTCGAAGGGCTCCAACCCTTCCTGAGCTGGACACCGAGCAAATGTAGTGTTGGTGGCCTTAGGGCACCTAAGGCCTAGGGCAGCTGCAGCAAGTGTAGTCAATCCCAGCTTTAAGGTCATATCAGACTGGGATTCATTTGTTCAGAGTTAATCTTCCCTATAGTTCAAGTCTGCTGTTTAGTTGATTTAAGGGTCTTGGTGAAAAATCTATCAGAGGAGTAAGAGATTATTTTAACCAAGGGCAATCATTCTGACTGCAATTTAAATAATAAAATGCATTGTCATTTATTATAGGTCCACTTGTCACGTAATACTCCCATTGATTGAGTGCTGATTACATGCCAAGCTTCTGAAGCGCCTTACAGAATTATACATTCACGTAGGTCTTATAACTATCTCCATTTTACACACGCAGAGGGTGAGGCTTAGAGACATTAAACTATCTGTCCAGCATCACACAACCGGCAATAGGCAGAGACCAGATGAAATTCTAATCTCCCTGACTCGTAGCTCAGCCTCTTTCCTACTCTTCAATATTGCATCACAGACACTCATCTCTTTGCAGCCCTCTAATAGGCTTTTGTTTTAAAGCTAAAAATTTATCCGCAATTGGCTGAATATTTTCAATCCCACCTCAAAGAACATACATATGGGTTTTCTTGGCATTTAAGATTATTTTGAGGCAAAAACAGATCATGTTCCTATGATGTCTCGGCATGTTCAGGGACAAAGGGACTGTGTCCAGTTAGTAAGGAGGGATACCAGATCTGGCAAAACCCTCCCTGCTGCAAACTTAGAGAACAGCATAGTTGAGGACATGAGTGGGAAGCCTAAATGAACGCATTCCAGCAGAAATATAAAGGGACCATGCTAACAGGGCTGGCATTTGGTATATGAACTGATTCTACCAGCAAAACAGGTGTCCAAGTGTCACAGATCCCTATACGGCAAGCTTCTCTTCTGATGACCCCCTGAGCAGGACTTCCAGTGGGACTTAGCGTACCATAAGATGCTTGTTATTGGTGCTCCTTTTGGTGTGGACAGCTCCTCCTAATACACTGTGACTATCTGATAGTTTGCAGTACACTGCCTTGAAATATTCACCATGTAGTGGGGGAAAACAGGTAGGTATTAAATTGCAGCTCAGAGTGGCGACTGTTATCATAAAGACACAGATGAGGTACAGTCCGAGGCAGGGAACCTACCTCTGTCTGGGAGGGCTGGGAAAGATTTCCAGAGGAGACATTAGAGCCAATTTCCTGAGCAGAAAACCAGGAGGAGGTCATCCTAGTCATAGAAAAAAGGATAGAGGCACAGAAGCAACAGCACAATCAGCCAACTGCAACTAGATCAATGTCCCTGGAGCACAGACTAAGAGAGAGGAGTGAGTGGAGGGTCCAGATCCTGATGGGTCTGAAAGTCACTACGGGGTTTTTAAGCAGAGATGCGGCATGAACATCTTTGTTGTTCAGTGCTGTTGGCAGCTGTAAAGGCTGGATTGGAAGAGAGATTCTGGTTAGGAAATTACTGCAGGTGTCCAGGTAAAAAATGATGACTATAGTCAGATACAAGAAATACTAGGAATTAAAACCACCAGGACTTAAAGACTAACGGGTGAGGGGAAAAGGCAAGAGAGGAAGAAAAGAGGTCAAGGTGACTCCCAGGTTTCTGGCTGGGAAAGATAACAGGGCCATTAATGGGCTGGAGAGATAGGAGGAGCAGCCGGTGTTGGTTTATCTTCATCCTTCTTCCAATACCAAGAGCTAAATCAAGTGGCCGTGACCAGGCAAGAGCACGAGCTTTGAACAGAGACTAAGATTCAAGTCCACTGCCTTCCCTTCCATTCAGTAGTCACATAATGCTGAACAAGTTAGTTAGCCTCTCTGAGCCTCAATGTCCTTATGGTAAAACTGAGATGATAATAGTATGCAGCTCATAAGGCTGACATTGAAGATTAAATGAGAGGATGTATATAGGATACTTAGTACAGCTCCTGGTACGCAGTAAGAACTCAATAATGCTAGCCATTTTTGAATCAGTAAATTTTTACAAAATAAGAAATAGGATAAAAATGCTTTTTATTCTCCTGGTCACATAAAATGTGCTTGCTATTTTTATTTCACTAGCTTAATCTGAATTTCTGCTAAGGCATTTATGACATAACACATAAAAACTGCTCTTGAATTGGCCTACAATCTGAGGATTTACCATTGGCTTCTTGACCGAAAGGTCTATAGAAGCTTCCTGGGAAACTGACCCTGGGAGCCCACATGTAACAGAGGGTTAGGCTGCCCCCCTTAGGTGGTGCTGGGATCCTTCCCAATCCAGGCAGTACCATAACCTGACTTCATGTTTCCCTTCACACAACTCTGTGAGCTATCCCGAACAATCATGAGCAATGGACAAAATTGTTAAGTCCATGAGGTAGACAGTGGTATCCGAAGTATCCAAAACAGGTCTTGGCACACAGCAGGGACTTGGTAAGTTTTGGCTGAATAACGTGTGCACTCCCCGTACTGCCACTACAGTGCCAGCCTCAGGAAGCAATACTACTTGCACCACACTGATCCTTAAACACTTCTTCCTTCCACCCAAGCCATGCCCCAAACAGGAATAATTTTAGCATGAATTGTTCTTTATAGCCCTTTTACAGCATGTAAATGAAGTGTTTAATCTGCCAATCATAAAGTGAAGACTATAAAATAAACATGGATTAAGAGACCCGTGTTGACATGGCTAAATTCCTTCAAGTATACACTGATAAACTAAAATGTTTTTGCCTGTAATGATTCAGTCGTTTGACCAAGTCTCTCTGTCTGAAGGTGAATGTGTTCCCCCAGACAACTCAAGACAGTATGAATTAGTAGAACTTATGGGTGCTTGTGTTTTTCAAACCCAATGGAATGGACCTAATTTAGGGATCAGTGATTTAATGAGCCTTTCAAAGCTGAAAATATATCCCACTGAGATTTACAACAGAAAATAGATTTAGATAGAAAAAATAAAACAAAGCTAGTTTTGTGGTTCATGGACACAGAAAGGTGCTAGAATTATTTACTGCTTTCTGGACTTTGCATTATGACTAAATTGATATTTTCCAGGTTTTTCATTAACTTTAAATGTCTTGAGGTAAACACATCATTTGCCATGATTAAATCCAAGGTGTTTCCATAGCTTCCTTCTGAGCCACTAAATATTAGGCTGGGAGGTAAGAGTTCTGGTCGACCCCTTTGTGAAAGTAGCACTGGAGAAAATGTCCAGATTTCACCCAACAGCTGGATTAAGATTCTAACACTACAGCAAGCAGAGGCTCTACAACAGAATCACATGGTAAGATCTTCTAGTCCAGAACTTCCTCACCTCCAAAACCAAAATTCATTCCCCCGTCTTAAAAATTCTCAGTTTCCCCAAATTGTACAATAACATAGAGTTGACCTGCCCACACTCACTCCTTCTGCATCAGCCCTTTGTAAAATCTCTGCAAGGACAGAAGTTCCTACCACCTCTCTGGACGGTTCTAGGCAAGTCCAAGTTAATAGATAATACAACTCTCAGAAGTCACTAGGATTTCAAATTTCCTTCCCAAACTGAATGAGACTGATTAAGTCAGTTTCCATTAACAGCAGGTCTTTTACAGCAGATGGAAGATTAAAGATGAATAGAAAAGCCAATTCAGTATAGTCTTTTCTTTCCCCTCCCTCCATTCTACCCCTCAGTCTTGGAGACAGGGATACTTCTAGGGTGAGACTCCACTGGGTTCCTAAAATCCATCTGATGGCAAACAGAGAATGCCATAAAACTGGCCCTCACTTGCCACCAATGTTAGGTGCCCAGTTCATCACCCAGCAGAGCCCTGGGTAAATTATCTGGGGGAGCTAGTAAAGAACACTCAGCTGAAGGACACAGACATTTTTTGAGAACTTTTCTTGGATCCTGGCTACCTTATTTGGCATGCAGTTAAATTCTGAATGCTCACTTCTTGACCCTTCCAAGACTGACTCACAAGCAGAGGTCCCTATTCACTCATTTTATATCCATATCCCGCACGTCTTACATTCACCTAAGACATGGCCAGAGCTTCACAATGCTTGTCCAGAATGCAATATGGCTCTGAAATTACAAGATGTTAGTAAACAGTTCTTTAAATTGAGTTGCAATTACCTTCCCTATGATTTTCAACTTCTGTCCCTAATTCTATTCTCTGGAACAAATCACAGTACCCTTTCATACATAGTGATATTTTTCTAAGAAAGTTTTAATGCCTTGCTTGGCAATGGTGGTTGCTCCTTTTAAAGGAAAGCTTGAACTTTTAAAGTATTTAGTGAACAGTCAATTAATCAGGAACCCTGAGTACCTACTGGTGACAAGTACCATACTCAACACTGAGAATAATCAGCAGTAATTAATCAACATATTCCTAAAGGATTGTTTTTCCCTGGTTCTGCTGTTCTGGTTTTGTGATGCCTCCTCTAAAGAGAAAAATCATTTAAGAACTAAATAATTGGTAGGGGGAGGCATCAAAACAATGTAGTATGTGCTAGTTGCAAATGTAACCTGGAGAAAAAGTGGGAGTGGGTATGAGGCAGGAAGCAATAATATTCACTTGGCTCATAGCAACTCCAGGTCTTTAGCATTTCGTTTCATTCTCATCACAACTTTGTAAGGTGGGTTTTACTCTCAATTTAACAAAACAGAAACAGGTTTTAAGAGGTTATTTAAGTTGCCCAAAAAAGGGAGAAGACTCAAATCAATAGAATTGGAACTGAAAAAGGGGAAGTAACAACTGACACTGCAGAAATACAAAGGATCATGAGAGATTACTACAAGCAACTATATGCCAATAAAATGGACAACCTGGAAGAAATGGACAAATGCTTAGAAAAGCACAACCTTCCCAGACTGAACCAGGAAGAAATAGAAAATCTAAGCACACCAATCACAAGCACTGAAATTGAAACTGTGATTTAAAATTTTCCAACAAACAAAAGCCCAGGACCAGATGGCTTCACAGGAAAATTCTATCAAACATTTAGAGAAGAGCTAACACCTATCCTTCTCAAACTCTTCCAAAATATAGCATAGGGAGGAACACTCCCAAACTCATTCTACGAGGCCAACATCAGCATCACCCTGATACCAAAACCAGACAAAGATGTCACAAAGAAAGAAAACCACAGGCCAATATCACTGACGAACATAGATGCAAAAATCCTCAACAAAATACTAGCAAACAGAATCCAACAGCACATTAAAAGGATCATACACCATGATCAAGTGAGGTTTATCCAGGAATGCAAGGATTCTTCAATATATGCAAAGCAATCAATGTGATACACCATATTAACAAATTGGAAGAATAAAAACCATATGATCATCTCAATAGATGCAGAAAACAGCTTTTGACAAGATTCAACACCGATTTATGATAAAAACACTCCAGAAAGTAGGCATAGAGGGAACTTTCCTCAACATAATAAAGGCTGTATATGACAAACCCACAGCCAACATCATCCTCAATGGTGAAAAACTGAAACCATTTCCACTAAGATCAGGAACAAGACAAGGTTGCCCACTCTCACCACTATTATTCAACATAGTTTTGGAAGTTTTAGCCACAGCAATCAGAGAAGAAAAAGAAATAAAAGGAATCCAAATCCAAAAAGAAGAAGTAGAGCTGTCACTGTTTGCAGATAAGACGATACTACACATAGAGAATCCTAAAGACACTACCAGAAAACTACTAGAGCTAATCAATGAATTTGGTAAAATAGCAGGATACAAAATTAATGCACAGAAATCTCTTGCATTCCTATACACTAATGATGAAAAATCTGAAAGAGAAATTAAGGAAACACTCCCATTTACCACTGCAACAAAAAGAATAAAATACCTAGGAATAAACCTACCTAAGGAGACAAAGACCTGTATGCAGAAAACTATAAGACACTGATGAAAGAAGTTAAAGATGATACAAAGAGATGGAGAGATATACCATGTTCTTGGATTGGAAGAACCAACATTGTGAAATAACTCTACTATCCAAAGCAATCTACAGATTCAACGCAATCCCTATCAAACTACCAATGGCATTTTTCACAGAACTAGAACAAAAAAATTTCACAATTTGTATGGAAACACAAAAGACCCCGACTAGCCAAAGCAATGTTGAGAGAGAAAAACGGAGCTGGAGTTTTCAGGCTCCCTGACTTCAGACTGTACTACAAAGCTACAGTAATCAAGACAGTATGGTACTGGCACAAAAACAAAAATATAGATCAATGGAACAGGATAGAAAGCCCAGAGATAAACCCACGCACATATGGTCACCTTAGTTTTGATAAAGGAGGCAAGGATATACAATGGAGAAAAGACAGCCTCTTCAATAAGTGGTGCTGGGTAAACTGGACAGCTACATGTAAAAGAATGAAATTAGAACACTCCCTAACACCATACACAAAAATAAACTCAAAATGGATTAAAGACCTAAATGTAAGGCCAGACACTATAAAACTCTTAGAAGAGAACATAGGCAGAACACTGTACGACATAAATCACAGCAAGATCCTTTATGACCCACCTCTTAGAGAAATGGAAATAAAAACAAAAATAAACAAATGGGACCTAATGAAACTTAAAAGCTTTTGCACAGCACAAAATTCATCGACAAAATGAAAAGACAGCCTACTGAACAGGAGAAGATGTTTGCAAAGTCATGTACCACAATGTTCATTGCAGCTCTATTTACAATAGCCAGGACATGGAAGCAACTTAAGTGTCCATCAACAGATGAATGGATAAAGAACATATGGCACATATATACAATGGAATATTACTCAGCCATAAAAAGAAAGGAAATTGAGTTATTTGTAGTGAGGTGGATGGACCTAGAGTCTGTCATACGGAGTGAAGTAAGTCAGAAAGAGAAAAACAAATACCGTATGCTAACACACATATATGGAATCCAAAAAAAAAAAATTGTTATGAAGAACCTAGGGGCAGAACGGGAATAAAGATGCAGACCTACCAGCGAATGGAGTTGAGGACACAGGGAAGGAGAAGGGTAAGCTGGGACAAAGTGAGAGAGTGGCATGGACATATATACACTACCAAATGTAAAATAAATAGCTAGTGGGAAGCAACTGCGTAGCACAGGGAGATCAGCTCGGTGCTTTGTGACCACCTAGAGGGGTGGGAGGGAGGGAGATGCAAGAGGGAAGAGATATGGGGATATATGTATATGTATAGCTGATTCACTTTGTTATAAAGCAGAAACTAACACACCACTGTAAAGCAATTACACTCGAATAAAGATGTTAAAAAATAATAATAAAATAAAAAAAATAAGTTGCCCAAAATGACACACTTGCTGTGGTATAGCCAGGATCCACACCCAAATCTAATTTCAGAGTGTATGCTCCTTGAACTGTGTAATAATATTCATTAACTTACAAAGAAATCGAGACGAGAGCATTACCACTTGTCTTGGGATCTGATACTGTGTGTGGATGGCTAACACTGTGCCCCCTTTCTGCTATTTGTTTTATATGCAGATCAACCAAGGAATACAATTATTTTTAGCTTTAGAACATTCTTAAGTCACTTAATTGCAATATAATTGTGTATCATTTGCAATGCCATAAATCTTTTTATTGGGTGTTTCCAGATTGGCACCTCACCAAGCTCTTATAGAATGAAAATTAATAATCCAAAATTTAAAAGAGAACATACCCTAGCAGAGAACTTTGCGGGGGAGAAAAATCATTTGGTCATCTATTTTTCAGGATATTTTAAAGCTATTAAAATCAATGAGTATGGGGGTGGGGGTGAAAGTAAATTTGGAGGGAGCAAGTTTCCTCTGCAAACCCTGTGCATACGTGGGACGCTCTCACAGTAAAATGACAGCTAAGGGAATCCTGGTGGGTCTCATCTGGGTCATTCACTTTAACTGTGACCAGGATTCCGCTTGACCGCCCTGTTCCTTTGCTAACTGGCCACCTCTCGGCAGGAGATGGCTTAAGTCACGTTACTCTACCACCCATTTTTCCAGTGTATCGATCTCTGCCACATTCTAAAAACCACCACAGTGCTCAAGGAGGCATGTTCAAGACCCTCCTCACATCTCCCAGTGACGGGAGACAGATCTAGCTCAGCTATAGGCAAGACACTTGAGTTTTACCCTAAAAGAACAGATGACAGAGAAAACAGGGTTTTCTTCAGCATGCCATGCCAGCTGTGACATTTGCCACAGAGTCACACCTTTCTCATGAAGGGCAAGGTTGCTCACCATTTTCTGACTCCAAAAGTATTTCTGATATGGGTGCTTGCAATTAACCTCATTTATTGACTTTACACATAGGAGGTGTGGAGAAAGGCTCAGTGGTGCTCTTAACTGTATCCTCTGTAGCTAGCAAACAGCCAGGATGCTGGCATATGCGTGTTTTCAAATTCTCTACAAGGGTAGAAAACTTGAATGGGTCCTTTGTGTCAGAATCTCTTTTAAAGTTTTTAAAAGTTCAATATGAAATTAAAGGAAAAGAGTTCAACTTACAGATCTTTGCATCCGACCATGCAGCACATCTGTCTCATTTTATCTTGGCTCGTAGAGGTCACGTTAGGAAGTGGCGTGAACAAAACCAAAACGGACCGCATACTAGTGTTAAACGTGAGGCACAGCCCGGTATCCCTGCAAGTTCTGGCCTCAAGTGATTCTGAAAGCAGTGCTATGAAATAATATCGCCCAGGTTCACTGGTCTCTAGCCCACTAGCGCCAGCACACTCCCCTCCGCCAAAAAAAGAATTATTGCTCTAGGAAACTTCGTGTTGAAGCAATCTTTCTCAGGGTCTATGCATTCTTTCTTCCTTGACTCAATCTAAGCTTGGTACCACAAAAGTCTCAATTCCTTTCTTGCCCAGAGAACAGCTGTATCAGCTTGATATAATGCAATGGTCACTGCTGGCAACAGAAGATGCCTTGGTGTGTGCTGGGGATGGAAGTGGAGATTAAGGTTTTGATTCACCTCAAAATCTTAACACATTGCTGCTGCCATTAGGGCTCAAGCATAAGAGGAGACTGTGGAACACAGTAAAAAAGAAGTTACTCAGTAATTATCGATTATATGTGATTTACAAATCATTTTCATATATAATGCATTAACCAGCCTTGCTTTTGGTTGTAACAGAAACCAACTCAAACTAAATAAAGCAACTGATAATAATAATAATTGATTATGTGCATACCAGAGTATCTCACTGAGCTCAGGGCAGGAATGCAGCTGGGCCCCGAGAATGAGGAAATGGGATGCCCTAGTCCAGGAAAGCCCCCAAATCCTCTCTTTCTTTTGTCTTCATTCTAACTGCAGTGCTACTTTCTCTGATTCAACTGCATGGTTGAAAAAAATGTCACCAGCCACAACCTTCTGAGTTTGTCTCTTCTTTGTTTAAAAGGAGGGCCAGATGAAACTGGAATTTTGTGGTCTTAATTGCAAGTGTTTAAAGGGCCTGCTTGGTCAGATGCCCAGGCATCCTTTGTCAATCACCTGGGGTAGGAGGCTGGGTCATGTTACTCAACCATGGCTTGTAAGAGCCCAGCCATTATAACCATGAGGATGGGGGTGGGCCAGGCAGTGGAGGAGACAATTACCCCAAAAGTGAGGGTCCCAGAGAGGCAACCCAGTGGATACTAATACCTATATTAGTTGGTTGATCCTCTACCCCGCCCACTGAAGTTTTTATTATTATTATTGTTCCCATTTTACAGAGGAGAAAACTGAATTTCAGAGAGATTATATAGGTAGTAAAGGTAAAACTGAAAGTGGAATCAAGGTCTTCTCATTCCCTTCATCAGCCCTTATGAGATAAATAACTTTAAGAGAAATTAAAGAAAAAAAGAAAAAGGTACACAGGCACCCGTCCTCTACGTGCAGAAGACTTTAAATTTAACTGGAGATACAAGACAGACTTTCATGAAAATAGTTTAATAACATTTTGAAAACAACATAGACCACACAAAGCAACGTGTGAATATTTCAAACTATGGAAAATAATTAAACTTTGGATTCTTATTTGGAAGGAACTAGGAAAGAGTGCAGGGAGGACATTTCAGGCCTGAGAAGTGGAAGAAGTCACACATTACCAGCAGCAATTCTCATATTAATACTGAAAATTTGACTCACTCATCACCCTACTATTTGCAGGAAGACAAGATTTATATTTTCAAAGAAACAGAGGCTATAGAAGTATAACTACAGGGAGCCCTAGATTTCCAGATTTCCAAGCAGTCACAGAACCCAGCCTCCAGGCTCCCGTTCTCCTCCTCAAACAGAGCCAATTTCTTTGAACTATTCTGTTTTCAGAGGCAGTCACCACAAAAAGTGCTACTTTAATCTCTAGTTCCATAGGGTCGAGGCAGAAATCCTTCACAGATCATCCTCTGAATAGGATTTCATTTGTTTTCACATCACTGCCCTCAAAACTAAGAATTACTTCTACTAAGAATCAGTTCTTCCTGAATTTTTCTAATCCACATCCAACGTCATTTCTGGTATCCAGATTCCAGAAATGACATCCAGATCTGAGCAAGATAAAGTGCCCAGTTAGAGCAGAGCTCAGCTGAACAACTATTAGTTTGGTCCGTCATCTCATCGCATGTTGTAGTTCTACAATCCCACCCAAACCCCTTGAGATGGGAAGTCAGGGACTCCGGCTCTAGATTCAGACTTTCCACAAGCTCATCTAGTGATTGAAGGAAGCTCTTTAACCTTCTGAAGTTTTTGGCTTCTTCATTCAGTTATCAACAAATATCTTTTGAGTTCCAACTATGTGCCAGGCCCTGTTCTAGGCTCAGGAAGTGCAGCAGAAACCAAGCAAAAAAGAATTCCCTGTCCATCCACATCAAGCTTACAGTCTATTGGCCAAGACAGAAAATAAATATAATAAGTAAATTACATAAAATATTAGAGGAATTCTTTGAAAAAAATAAAGCAAAGGGAAAGGGGGAGTAGAAGAGGGTGGTTATAATTTAAAATAACATGGTAACTATAGGTTTAAATGACCAAGTGACAACTGAAGGAGATAAGGGATATGCAATGTCTAGAGGAAGGGCATTTCAGACTGAGAAACAGCCAATACAAAGGTCTTGAGGTGGGTGCATGCCTGGTATGATCGAAAAACAGCAAAGACGTTGCTGGAGGGAGAGGTGGAGGAGGAGAGCTATAGGAATTATGGTTGGAGGGCAACGGGGGAGCAGATGGTACAGGACCTTGGAAGGACGCTGGCTTTTATTTTTCATGAAATGAAGCCCAGGAAAGGGGTTAGAAGAGTATGATCTGATCTAAACTTAGATTTGACCAGGGACATCTTGGCTGATATATGAGGATTAGACTTCAAGGTAGCAAGAGTAGAGACAGGAAAATGAGTTAAGAGTAGGGTGACCGTACATCCTGTTTGCCCACAGCAATCCTGAGCCATGTGTCTCAATACTATTATTAATGCCTCTCCTTTTTGAGTCTTTAAAGTGTCCCAGTTTGGATAATATATTATATTATCACCCCAATTCTGAGGCTATACTATTTCAAAATCCAGATGAGAAATGATGATGGTATGAGATAGGTTAATAGCAATGAAGAAGTGATCTGATTCAAATATATTTTGAAAGAGGAGGTCGCAGGATTTCCTGATGGATTAGACGTGGACCATAAGAGAAAGTGAGGCGTCAAGGATCACTCTTAAGATTTGGGGGATGGAGCAACTGAAGGACAGAGCTGCCATTAAATAAGATGGAGCAGGAGGGACCGGGAGTCCCATTTGGGGCATGTTAATTTTGAGCTATTAGATATTCAAGAAAGGTGTCAATTAGGCAGTTGGAAATATGTCTGAAGTTCAAGAAAGAGACCTGGGCTAGAGATATAAATTTGGGAAGCAATAGCATATAGATGGAATTGAAAGCCATGAGACTGAAAAGAATCATCAAAGATGTGACTGTAGAAAGAAGAAAGGTCCAAGAACAGAGTCCTGAGGAGTCCCAGGGGTAGAAAAAGAGGAGGAGCCAGCAAAGGAGACTGAGAAGAAGTAGCCAGTGAGGAGGGAAGAAAACCAGGCATTTCTTCATCTTTACAATGAATTTGTTACATGACACCAGTGATTTTTTTTAAACTTTTTAAAACAAGAGATACATCAGGGACAGCTATATTAAAAGGTGAAGTGCAAAGAGCAGATAGAGAGGGTGACCTCTAGTCTCTTCATCCACTTCAACCACATCCAGTCTGTGTTTTCTTGTTCCAAATAAAGAGGCTGCTGCATAAGATTTCACTTATAAAAAGGGTGGCAGGGGGTGGGAGGAGGTAGATCCCCACTACTTTAAAAAAAAAAAAAAAAACCCATTACCCTTGATAATCTTCAAGGTCTATGATTCCTTCTGGCTCTAAAATTTATTTGTTTCTACCCAATTCTAACAAAGAAAGAATTTTCTAATGTCCAAAGCTACTTGCCACCGTGACCTGATAGAGTCAAGATGGAGATGGGGCATTGGAATAGTTTCTCTTGCTTGAGAGTTTCCATTTGTTATAGGAATTAAGTCCCATGAAAATAGAAAGAGAAAAATAACAATTGGCCTGGAGGAGTAGGAAGTCAGTGGAGTTTTAAATATGAAACCAGGAAATGTTTTATTAAACAGCTAAGGCATTACTGGCTTAGACTAGGGAACAAGCCTGCTGTAAATCCCACTAACCTCACGAGTATTCCATTTATCTAAGAAAGCCACGGAAGCACATTCCAAGAGAGTTTCTCGCTGTACTTCGCTGACAGAGCAAAAGAAACGCAGGCTCTTCCCCACAAGTATTAATAATAAAAAATAATAGTCATTGTTTATCAAGCATTAAATGTGTGCCAGGAACTGTGTTATGCTCTTTGTGAGTATTCAATCACTTAACCCGCACAGCAACCTCAAGGTAGGTACTCTCAGGTACTCAATATTTGTGGAGAGAAAATCATGACTGAGACCGACACCAGTTAACTTGCCCAAGGTTACCTATCTGGGTAAGGAGTGGATCTGGGATTCAATCCCAGGGCTCTCTGACTCCAAGGCCAGTATTCTGAATCATGATAGGAACTTGGATTAGTTCCCTGGGTCTTAATAGTGGATAAGTTGGACACTGTGGTGTGTCCCACCCAGCTCCTGTCTCATTCCCACAGCTGCCAGGAGCATAGGCTACCGATGGCTCACAGCTGAGTCTCCCCTTGGACGTCCCCTCTGCCAAAGGGATCTGTCCCGCCAATGGTTACTTCCTCTCCTCAGGGACACCTGTAACCCGTAACTGATGGATGCAAGGACAAGAAGGCCCAGCCCCTCACCTCAGTTTAGGATCCCTGTGAAGGGCCAACCTCCTCCAGAGTTCCCAAATCCACTTCTCACTCTGTCCAATCCTGCTTTCCTAATCCCCTCATGAGATCACATCCCATTAAACTTCCCCCACACAAACCTCCATCTCAGGGTCTGAGTCCCAGGAACCCACTAAAGACACTGACATCTGCAGAGATCTGCTTCAGCCACTCCTTCTATTCATTTAATTACCAGCAAACGTTTACTGAACTACAGGAACGTGTGAGATTTCTTCTGTTGAGTACTGTCTGTTCATAACATCTGTTCATTTTCTATTAGGTTGTCTTGTTTTAAACTTTACAAGAGTTCCCTGACATATTCTGGATACTAATTTCATATTAGTCATCTGCATTGCATATCCATTCTTCCTGTGTATGTCTTGTCTTTTAATTCTATGGTTATCTTTTGCTATACAGAGGTCTTTATTTTTGGACTGTCAAATGTATGGATCCTTCATGGATCTACTATGCTTGTATTTCATGCATCTTACCTAGCAAAGCCTTCTCTACTGAAAATCAGAGAAATGCAAATTAAAGCAATGAGATCCAATTTCACCAACTGTATTCACAAAATTTTAAAAGTCTGAGGAAAATAAATGGGTGCAATTCACAGAGCACTTTAGCAAGTAAAGATAGGCACACTGGTAACCCTGAAATTCCACTTTTAGGTATAAACCCTAGAGAAACTCTCACACTTAGGTGTGAGGAGGCAATAGAACAAGGCATGTACTTACTGTTTATAAGAGCAAAGGATTGTACTATAGTCTGAAGTCAGGGAGTCTGATTCCTCCAGCTCCGTTTTTTTCCCTCAAGACTGCTTTGGCTATTTGGGGTCTTTTCTGTCTCCATACAAATTTTAAGATTTTTTGTTCTAGTTCTGTAAAAAA
>NC_041224.1:135883581-135918633 GCF_002837175.3 Physeter macrocephalus
CTACAAGAGATTTCTGTGGATTAAGTTTGTATCCTGCAACTTTACCAAATTCATTGATTAGCTCTAGTAGTTTTCTGGTGGCATTTTTAGGATTCTCTATGTATAGTATCATGTCATCTGCAAACAGTGACAATTTTACTTCTTCTTTTCCCATTTTTATTTCCCATTATTTCCCTTTTATTTCTAATCAAGACAATATGGTACTGGCACAAAAACAGAAATATAGATCAATGGGACAGGATAGAAAGCCCAGAGATAAACCCACACACCTATGGTCAACTAATCTATGACAAAGGAGGCAAAGATATACAATGGAGAAAAGACAGTCTCTTCAATAAGTGGTGCTGGGAAAACTGGACAGCTACATGTAAAAGAATGAAATTAGAACACTCCCTAACACCATACACAAAAATAAACTCAAAATGGATTAAAGACCTAAATGTAAGACTGGACACTATAAAACTCTTAGAGGAAAACACAGGAAGAACACTCTTTGACATAAATCACAGCAAGACTACCTAATGAAACTTAAAAGGAAACCATAAACAAGACGAAAATACAACCCTCAAAATGGGAGAAAATATTTGCAAACAAATCAACGGACAAAGGATTAATCCCCAAAATATATAAACGGCTCATGCAGCTCAATATAAAAAAAAAAAAAAACCCAATCAAAAAATGGGCAGAAGACCTAAATTACCATATGACCCAGCAATCCACTACTGGGCATATACCCAGAGAAAACCATAATTCAAAAAGACACATGTACCCCAATGTTCATTGCAGCACTATTTACAATAGCCAGGTCATGGAAGCAACCTAGATGCCCATCAACAGACGAATGGATAAAGAAGAAGTGGTACATATATACAATGGAATATTACTCAGCCATAAAAAGGAATGAAATTGGGTCATTTGTAGAGATGTGAAGGGACCTAGAGACTGTCATACAAAGTGAAGCAAGTCAGAAAGAGAAAAAAAAATATCGTATATTAAAGCATATATGTGGAACCTAGAAAAATGGTACAGATGAACCGGTTTGCAGGGCAGAAATTGAGACACAGATGTAGAGAACAAATGTATGGACACCAAGGGGGGAAAGTGGCGGGGGGGTCGGTGGTGGTGGTGTGATGAATTGGGAGATTGGGATTGACATGTATACACTGATGTGTATAAAATGGATGACTAATAAGAACCTGCTGTATAAATAAATAAATAAAATAAAATTCAAAAATTCAAAAAAAAATGAGCAAAGGATTGGAAACAATATAAATGTCCATCAAAGGGAAATGGATCAATAAATTGTGGAATATTTATACAGTGAAATAACTTACAGTCATTAAATGAAATAAACATGGATAAGGCTGCAAAACGATAGGTAGAGCAAAATAATTGCTAAATTATAACTTTCATATTGTTTATAAAAAAGTAATAAAATGTAGTTATGGATACATAAATATGTAACTCAAACATGTATGGTAATAATAAACACTGACTTTACAATAGTGGTTGTCTCTGGGAGAGAAAGAGGAAGGAGGAGATGGATTTGGGGTACCTGGGAGCCTTTACAATATAAGTTTTATTTCTTAAGTTAAAAAAAAGTCTGAAACAAATGCAGCATAATGTTGGGATTTGATAAGGCTGAATAGTAGGTACATGCTGTTCATCATATTATTCTCAATTCTTGTCTGTTTTGAAATATTTTACAATAAAAATGCATTAAAAATGAAAAAATATCTACTACAATTGAGAATTCAAGATAGATTTCTTGGTATTATTTTAGGTAGATCTTAGTGGACCACAATGATTTGGTGGGAGATACAGGAATATGTATGTCATGGAAACATAAAAGAATTAAATAACTGGCTAAGGAGTTCTTACTAAATTTGATCAACACATGAAACTTTTTAAGGCTCTTAAGCAGAGAACTGCTATGAGTGCAGTCTGGCCAGGTGGTATAGGATAGCTGGAACAGAGAGCAAGAAGAGGGGAGTGGCTGGAAAGCTCCTCTGGTGAGTAGCTGTGAAACCCCCAGGAGCGTGCAGCAACGAGATGGGACGCGAACAAAAGGCTTTGCACAGTGGTATTCCACCTCACATTCAGAATTAATTAGTTAATTAATTTTGAATCAATTAAAGGAGGACAGTAGAGGAGGGCAGGAAGTCAAAACTGGTTCTGAATACAGCTGCCTGAATAATCATGGATGCTGGTATGATTAGACAAAGCAGAGATCTCAAAAACTGGAGCTGGTTGTGGGACAGTCTGATTCTGATTCTGGTTTTGAACATGTTGCATTCAAGGTGCTGAGGGGACCTCTAGGAAGAGAAAACAAGAAGGCAACTGAAGGTGAGAGTCTAAAGTTTGGTGAAGAGAGGTTAGAAAGATGGTTTGAAGGAAGTCAATGGCAGCAAGGGGAGAGGTAATGTGAAAATGTTGTTAAGAGCTTAAAAGAAGGTAAAAGAAGGAAGGAAAGAAAATTGGGGAGCACCATGCAGGCTTTGAAGCTCCACCTTCCCTTTGGCGCTGCACAGCAGGCCCGCCCCTAACATCTCCCAGCCAGGACAACAAAATAAATGGAGGCCTCAGTAATTGGCCTGTTCCTCTTTTCCCATCACCAGCTCTATCCCACATTGGGAGGGCCTAGGGTGGCTGTGTGTGGACACCTCATCCTTCAGGTCCAAATTCTCTTCCAACACACACACATATACCAACCACTGCTCGGAAGATGGATGAGGAACAAGGCCTTCAGAGGCCTGGGGAGAAGTCCTGGGGTCATTTGGACAAGGGCTCTCTAGTCCTGGGTACCCAGATTACAGAGAAGTAGGGCATGAGCTCTGGGCGGATACCCTTAACTCCCCAAAGTATCCTGCCCCATTGGTTAGGGGCAAAGCAGAGAAGGGTCTGAGCAGCATCGTCTAAAGCAGGGTTTCTGGACGACTGCCCAGGTCCAAGGGTAGTAGTACTGCCCCGTGGCTGATGCAGTGCCAAATTCAGAGGCTATTCCTGAGTAATATTTCCTATCATTTTCAATATTTCCCTTCCTACCTGGGTCACCAGAAACATGGGGTTGGGGCTCTCGTGGGAGAGCAGAGAAAGGGTAGAGGTTCCAGGGCACCAGTAACTCATTAACTCTTTATACTTTTCTGTCAGCAAAGGAGAAGGAATATCTGTTGATCATTCACTCAACAACAGCCTGGACTTTCAAAGCAAAGAGAGTCACCTCCTCCTGGGGCCAACGGTAGACCCAGGGCCAGTTCTCCCCAGGCACCTGGTCTTTCACAGGAAGTCTTAATCTATCCCCAATCAGCAACTTCTTGGACTTTGACACAGACCTGCAGCCTACACAGCTCAAGCTAGAGGGCTCAGTGACAGCCAGGTGAACATGAGCAACAAAAGCAACCAGAGCACTTTGCAAATTAAAAACCTGTGATGAGTACTATTAAGTCATAGCACTTATTATGGATTGAATACACTGTTTAGCCTGTAGCAAGAAAAATTACACCTCAAAGGAAAACAGAAAAACGTTTTCTAACCCATCATGTCTTCCTAAAAGAATAAAACTACTGACCTCAAAAATATATGTAAAGAAATAAAATAAAAATACACTAACTTCTTTCCAAGAGTTATTTGGAGCTCAAGATACTAAAATTCCAATTTTTCTGTGCTGATGAAATGGAATACTTTCTCCTATCATCATTCAAGTTTATACTGCAATAGTAAGATACAGTATCTTACATCTTGAAGCTATGAGAATGTGTTGGCAAAGACTCTTTGATGCAGATTATTCCACAACATAAATCAGGGCTGGTTAAACACACAAGAAACAGAGATGGCAATTCAAGTAATTTTACAATTTGCTATACACAGTAGTAAGAAAAACAGGAAGTAGGTGTTTATTAGCAGTTCCAAATATACCAGCCAAAATACAACTCCCCACGGAGTCTGAGTTATTCAAAATATAGCAAAGAACAGAATTCCTAAGATTATAAAAGGGTAATTAATCACAAGCAGTGTTCACAGACCAGTGATTTGGAAACTACCTTCTTATTGAAGATCTGGATCAAGAACAAACTTCAAAGCAAAATTAATTGATCTCAGATTCACTGCATCTGGTCAATAAACCCTCCCCCAAAATGTCACTTTAAGCCCACTCAAAAGTCTATCTTTTTTATTTAACAATTCTGTATACAGTGCATAAATGGTCATTTTTCACTTAACTTGGTTAGCATATCATTGCCTCCCACATAAGCTATTTGCACTAAGAACACCACGTCTTACTGATACTCTGTAAATTGCACTCAAAGGTCAGGCATGTTGTTTAGGCTTGTTTCATAGGAACACAGGCCCATTATGAAGCTAGATTCACAAACCAAGAGGACTCACTTGCTCGGATGTCTAACATGACCTTGTGGCTTTCAAAATCTTGCCTTTGATTGAGTGAACTTTTAAAATACACGTCCCAAGCTTTTCTGAATTAGGACAAAATACCTGTAATTATAGTCACATCGATTCAAAAATGCATATTTAAAATATATGAAACATAAATATATGTTAATTTTTGCAGAAGTTACGTAAGGGATTTCAATGCAAATTCTGATCTGATTTGGGGAATTATGTGATTAAGAGCCTTAGGAACTTCTGGCAATAATGATTACTTCTGGGAGTGACCACAGACAAATCTCTGTTCTGTGACTCAGTTTCTCCCCTATAAACAAAAGAAGTTCAATGTTTGGCTCAGCTACCTCAAAAATTCATTTGGATTAATGTAAAAGACTTAAATATTTGTGAACCACCATTAGGTCCTCTGATGGAAGCCACTTTGAAAGTGCAAAGAGTCAATGAATTAAACGATTTGTCTTAGTCTTGGAAATGGAAGAGATTAAGTAAGGGAACCTATGTGTTTACATATTTAATTGGAATGGTCTGCACACACCTTACAGCAGTCTATGCGTTCTTATGAGTTTAGACTTACTAAGCAGGAGAAGGAAGAGTTCTTTGAAAAAACTCTACCAAGTGAGAAATCAGCAATAGGCTAATTAGAGACAAACTAGCTCTTGTGCTCCAATCTGAATGAGACCATCATGCTTCTCTGATTTTTAAAGTCCAGCCTCACAGAAAGCCATGCTATCATCCTGTTATCAGTTGGGTTTCACTGGCTTTGTGGTTGGCCAGTCACAATCAGCATGAGAGCGAGAAGAAAGATAAGGGGGAAGAAAGGGAAAGAAAAAGAGAATGGGAGGCAAGGCGAAAGGAGCTTGTTGGCACAACTCTTCCTCCTCTGCTTAGATGGTCAAAGTGCCGTGTGTGTCACGATGACTCTGTCCACAGTGTTTCCTCCTCCAAGGAAAACAGGAGGGTAAACAGCTTCCCACATGACTAAGTTCTAGACAACAAAATATGACGGAAGCAAAGACTGCCACTCTTAAGCCTGGCTCTAAAACAGACCAATCAATTCTCTCTCCTTGCTTGTCCCAGTAGAGGACCTCAAGGTAAGCCCGGGGACAGCAGAGGCCCCTAAAGGGAAGGTGCTGGATCCCAGAATCTATGCTTGGAGGATAGCCCACTGAAGGCACCCTCTGAACACCCAATGGACTTTGCCTAAGCAACAATAAACTTTTATTGTGTTAAGCCACTGAGGTCTGGAGGTTTAGTTGTTATAGCATCAGGTAGCCTACCACATCTAATACAGACTAGTGACGATAAACTCATTAAAATCAGTTCCCTTTGGCCAATCAGCTGTAGGCTCTGCGGCAGCTGGATAAGTTGGAAAAGCGCCTCTCTTGTTCCCTCCCTTGTTTTTCTGGCAGGCCAAGCTTCCTGCTGACCAGCTCAAGCAGTGGTGGCAGCCAGAGCCAGAGCCTCCTCTTGGAACTTCTGAAATAAAGAAGGTCGCAGATGTTCTCCACAGGTCACGCCCTGGAAATTCTCTTTGTACTGACTGGGGTAAGAAGTCCATTTTCTTCTACTCCCAGAGTGATATCAGGCCTCAGTTCTCCACCCTTCCCCACAACTTATTATTAAATATATCGGGCTCAGGTGCTGCTGTGATCACTCTCAGAGCATGGCCTAGTTGGTACCTCCACTGATCACCAGATAGAAGGACTCACACAAAAGTATTTTAAGCTCATTCCATTAATTTGGATGAGGTAAGCACAAGTGGTAACCCTGAGGAGATTTTTGGTATCCTGGGGCTAATGAGAGGACTCCAGGTACCCGCTCTGAGAAGGCAGCGGAAGGCCAAAGAGAGCCCGTGACAATGACAGAGGTAGAGAGTACCTAGCAGGTTTGCCTAGAACCTCACAGCCTCCAGCATATCCTCCATGATATAAAAACCAAAAGAGTTAATGAATATGGACCGAAAACAACTCTTTCAAAGTTGTTTTTCTCATTGACTTGTCTCCCCGGATAGGGTCCTCTTTGTTTTCAGCTTCGCTAGCGCTATAAACTAGCAGGCTTGGGCTGCATCTGGCCCACAGATATGTTTGTTTGGTCCTCACAGTGTTTTAAAAATAGTGATAGTCACATTTTTAAAATGAGATTTTGTTTTAATGAGATTTCACACAGGAGTCTAGATTTCTGGCTCCTCCTGAAAAAAATCAAGAGGATTGAGCAACACTGGACCCATGTTCCCCTCATGGCAACACTCCACGGGAACTGGGCTGCTGCTGCCTGCGACGTGGGGCTCACGCGGCCCACTTGGCCCTGGCTTAAGCACCTCTTGCCACTCTCCTCTTTGTGTTTCCCATCTGCCCTGTAAGGCACGGGGCTCGCTCCTTGGACAATATTTTTATTAATTTGTGCAACATACTTTTTTTTTATGGCTTGCTCTGCCTGGAGCACTACTTGCAGATGCATCTGGAAGAATGGGGCCATGGGCAGGAGAGGACTTCTGTCATCATGGGTGGCTTCTTCCCTCGTTTCTCCCGGACATAGACCAAGGAAAGGGAGGCAAGCAGGAGGTCCCTCACCACTGCCCCTGAATGCCCAAGATGGCTAGGCTCAGCATCCCCAGTGGAGGGACCTCATCATGGGAAGGTGTACTGAACATGTGGCCTGAACTTGCCCTTGCAAGAGGAATGGGAGCGCCCTTCTGTGTTTCCTCAGTGGCTGCCACAATTCCCAGTTACTCAGCAGGTGTTTGCGTTGGGAGGGGACTCCCCAAAGAAGGGCAAACATCTACAGCCTGACCCACCAAGCCTTCACTCCCCTGCTGTTTCCCACTCTTCTGGGTCCGTTAAACAAACAGTATGCGACAGAGTGCCTAAAGGTGGCACGGGGGATTCCTGGATCAGGGCTGACCTTCTGCTACTGATTAACACGGTCCCTGGATTTCTTTTTGGTTTATTCTTGGTTTATGCTTTATACTTTAATTTGCTTCTCTTCTATTCCTCCTTCTCTGCCTTTCCTCCTCTTCCTCCTCATTATTATGCATTCATTATTCATTATTAATTCAGCTTCTGAATACAGTATTTCAGAATGTGAGTTATGTATATTGATAAAATTATTTCAGTGCTAAACATAGGAACACCAGGAAGGCAGGAATCGTATCCATCTGCCCCTGGCCCGACCCATAATAGATGCCAAATAAGTATCTTTTGTATAGATAAATGAAAAACATGAAGACCTAGTGGCACAGTATCATGAGAAGGTATACTTCTCATCAACATCTGGGGACACGTGAGGGCACTTCCTTTTCTCACTGTAAATTCCGAAATGGAAGCACTCTGATTTCCCCAATCCTAGGATGCTTTCATGAGGCTGGAAATTTATGGTCTCTGTTTGCCCCTACTGTTACCAAAATGTCAGTATAAACTCACCTTGAATCTGTTGCTGTGTCTGAACTTCTGCACCTACCATGAGACAGACAGAAATTACCTTGTGCAAGTGAGGACAGGCCCTCCCTCCCCACAGCAATTTGGAAGGCCAAATCCTTTTTCTGATAACTTCATCCAAGAAAAAAAGGAATTTGCAGAAGACTGGGTCTGTGTCTGAGCATAACTTACTCCTTTGGAGGAAATCGAATAATGTCCTCTCTCTGCCCTCTCACCTCAAATTGTGTTTTTATTAAGTATGTACCTCCAAAGAAATATTAGACTTCCTTGCCTTTATTTCAGTGGTTTACATAATGCCAGGCTAGAGGCAGGGAGGTGAACTAACTTGACCCCAGGCATCACGTGATAGATGTTGCTTTGGTTCAATTGTTGTCTGGGAGGGACTGGGAGTTGGGTGTGACATAATAATATTAGCAAAAACAATGGCCATTTAGTTTATATAGAGTCTTTCTTCCTGTGATTTCAAAGCAAATTTCAGGCCTAATACAACTGACATCAAAAAGAAACAAGCCAAAGACTTGGCAAATACAGCCTGCAGGATAATTCACTCATCCATCCATTCAGCAAACACCCACCACCCCGGGGATGCGGTGATGGCCAGGACAGTCACAACACCCGCCTTCTCAGAGCTTCCCACTCTGTGTTCTTTCTGGTGATATTAACTTCCCCTACTTTGGATTTTCCCCCAAAGTATTATGAGTTGGGTACACATGAAAGAGCCGGGCTTCCCTGGTGGCGCAGTGGTTGAGGACCTGCCTGCCAATGCAGAGGACATGGGTTCGAGCCCGGGTATGGGAAAATCCCACATGCCGCCGAGCAACTGGGCCCGTGAGCCCCAACTACTGAGCCTGCGTGTCTGGAGCCTGTGCTCCGCAACAAGAGAAGCTGCGACAGTGAGAGGCCCGCGCACCGCGATGAAGAGTGGCCCCCACTCGCCACAACGAGAGAAAGCCCTCGCACAGAAACGAAGACCCAACACAGCCAAAAGTAAATAAATAAATAACTTTATTTTTAAAAAATTTAAAAAAATAAAGAGCCACCTACATTCTTCAGGTGAGCATTTCCAGTTTCCTCTTCAACAGGATTTGTCAGAGGTCTGGGTCTCAGCTCAGTGATAGCATGGCTTTTTGGTCTTTAAAAAAAAAAAAAAGTGTCCTTAAAAAAAAAAAAATCTTCCAGGAACAAACAGTCAATTAGTGAATAATACTTACTGGGGAGGAGAGGGCCCCATCGGGAGAGGGGTTAAATATTTACGATGCCTTTTCTATCATAAGGCACTGGGCCAGGAACTGGGAGATTCACACTCCTTAACCCTGAAGCCCACTCTGAGTGGGACCTTCCGGACCCACCCTCCGCCCAGTGCAATTACCTCACTTCCCTAGAATGTCTGCTCATTTTCTTTTCCCAGCATCCTTTCTATATGAGCGCCTTCCAGCCAGGTCAATTTAAAAAAAAAAAAAAAAAAAAAAACTCATTTCCCATCTTTGAATGAATCCTGAGAAACATCTAAAGCTAATGTTAAACACAGCAGAGCAGCAACTGTTTCAGGGGGGAAGACTGGGAAACGAGGAAGTAAGGGTTATCCATTAAGAGTAGATTCAGAAGTGGGAGGGACATGGCTACTGTGAGATGAAGCTCATTTACACAAACCAAAACAAAAATCTGCTAAATGCATCTGGGAAGAAAATAAGACGTGAAAGGCAGAGAAGGACATGGCGAACAATAAAGGAGGTCTTTGGAGAGAGTGTTTTGCCTTTTCCCTTAGTTGTAAAGTGCATACGGATATATAAATGTGTAACCCAAAGACCCCAAGAGTTTGTTGCCTTTAAGTTCAAGGGATCCTTCTACAAATTTTGCAGATTGTCTAAGGATTTATGCATGTGCTCCACAGGGAACAAAAATTTTAATCCTGCTATATGAACAAATGAGATATTTGTTCAGTATTTTCCTCCTTGTGTGGACACCTTTCCTACTCCCATCCCCACCCTTGCCCCCAAACTCCATGTAAAATCATGGAATTTCTTTGGAATTCTGCAGCCAAACATCAAGAGTCTCACCTCAGATCTCAGATAGGAGCCTCCCCCATGGTCTGTAAGCAGTCAGATAGAGTAAACATTTAGGAGACAGTAATCACTTTTCAGAGTTTCTCCAAGTTTTTAACCTAGTATATTTGAAAAACAGGCAAAAGGAAAACCATTTTCAATAGCTCCTGAGATCCAAATATTTTTCCTTTTTCACTCCTAATGATTTTTTTAACCTGTTTTACTCAAAGATGAGTACTAAGAATCACAAAAACCCATCACTTCCAAAAATTCTTTTTCAATCCCCAACCTTCATTATGACATAACCTATATAAAAGACAGGCAACTCAAAAGACATTCCAGAGAAAATGTTAGCCCTGCACTTTTGATTATCTTCCGGTATTTCGTTTTTTCCTTAAAAGGCTTAAATAAACTCACCGGTGTTTAATTTTTCTAGTCTTTCCCAAAATGATTGCTACAGCTTTTTTAAATTGGGTAACACAATTTCTGTTCCCAGTTAACTAATATTCTTCTGTGTCATCCAAATTCAACAAGGAATAAATAGTATTGCTCTGAAAAAAACCTTTTACAATGGATTGAATTTCATCTAAAAGCATGTAATTCTGCACAGCCAAAAGTAGTTTCAAATCTTTATATATAGAAACTTACAAGGCAAAGAATTCAAAGCCATTGGATTAAGCGAAAAATGTGAATGAAGAACTACAAACCCCTGCTCAGCTGACACAAGAAGAGCTCTATAACGTTTTCTATGTTAATCATTGCTGTGGGTGGGAAAATTTGTAGAATATGCCTAATAAGTCCTGTAGGTCATTATTTACTGAAATGCCACACTGAATGGCTATTTCTTTTTAAATACTAATAACCTAGAAAGCCTGGCCTCATTCAGCAAGAGGGTCAGCACAGAGGCATCTGATTAGTGTCAAAAATGACTGCCTCTCTTTAGTAAAGGAATTTCCTAAAGGAAACATAATTCACAATGACAAATGTCGGCATTTTTAGAATTACAAACATTACCTACAACTTGAATTCAGGTTATGAACCCACTGGACAAAGTTCAGTGCTTGTTTAGTAGCTAGCGGGTGAGTCCCAGTTTAAAAAAATATAAGTGTATATATATACAGAGAGGGAGAGAGAGACAGAGGCAGAGACAGAGACAGAGACAGAGACAGCACAAGGTAACCAAAGCCTCATACTCAGTGGGAATGAAAGACCAACATAATAGTCATGACAAGACTGCTTCCTTATCGCAACCTGAAGTTTTCTACCAATATATTTCTAACCTGGCTCTTTCAGTGAAAATTTCTCAAATTTAATGAAAGCTGTTAGTGGAAATGTCTGATATTGGCAAATAAAAGTTTTGCATCCTAATTCCTCATTTATTAAGCATGTAAAATCAATTTCTTAGCTGCTTTTATTCTGAGGGGCAAAAAAGCGTCAGTGTCCATTTCAAAAAGATAAACTTGCCATTAATATAGTCATACGACTGGGTCTGGTTTGCTGCTTAAACAAAGACAAAAAAGTTTTTAAATTGCCTTAAAAACCACTATGTCTATGTTCATAATTAACTTATTAGTAGACCTTCATGAAGGAGGAAACTCTTTGAAGTTCTGCTCAAGCATCCTTAGCATTATCTGAGTGTTGCAGCACTCTGACACCCTTAATTTTAGAGGTACGCTGTACACATGTATCTAACATGTATAGGGTGTTTGTAGTCTAAATACATTCCTCTGATACATGATTATTGAGTACATTCTCTGAAACTGTGGATACAATGAGCTGTATGGTTCAAAAAATTTTATGCTCCTTTTTTCCTTGAAAGAAAAATTTTAAATGGTCAGGAAATATGAAATATTATTTGCAAACAAAATAGTTATAAATTCTCTTTTTATTAGGCATTTGGCATTTCTGATTACTATTTAGGTCAAAATAATGCCTATGTATGATATATTCTGTGCTCAGTATATTAGCTTTACTGGTTTTTTTTTTTGTTTACATCTTTGTACTTACTGTACAGCTTCAAAACTATTTTAATGTAATTTTTTTTAACCAGAAAGGAATTTGGAATCTGAGAGATGGCTCAAAATTTTTACGTCTGCAGCAATACAAAGGGGAAACTTTTAATTCTTCGAACTCAAGAAAGTATTGTAAATGAAATGAGAAAGAGATATATACTGTACATCAAACTTGTTCTCACAGGTGTGCTTTCTTAATGTTAAAATACCCGTGTGAAATTTTAGTTTCCCATAATGTAATGGGAGACAATAAATTCTGAAGTTACCCCATTTGCCTTCAGCCCTAACCACAGAAGAAGTAGCCTCTTGTCTATTTAGATTTTCTGAGTATACCCATGTCCTTCTGTGTGTCATACCAAAGCAAAGGTTTGTGTTGCAAGCCAGAGCTTATTGCAAGATCAAAGCTCTGGGCCACTCACAATAAAATAAGAGGGTAAAGCCCAAAGAATCAAAGAAACAAAGGAAACGTTTAGGAGATAAGGATCAGTCTCAGATATGACATTTCATCCAGATCAGATCCTGTGCAGAAGTTCAATTCAAAGTTCATAAGACAGAAATACAAAGCAATAAGCTTTAAGACTAGGTTGATTCTCTTTATCTGCACGTCACTGATTTTCTTTCCATTTTTAAGAATCAGAGAATGTCATTTGCTGGATAAATGAATTCATCTCATCTTTGAAAATCCTATGTGCGTATAAGGTCGTGCGTGGATAAGCTAGGTTATCTTTTCATTGAAGTTCCTCCAACCTAAGCCTTACAAATATGTATGATATAGCACTCCTATAAAAGGTAGAAAAACAAGAGTTTAATTAAAATACCATTCTCTGGAATTAATCTATTGGATTAATACTAATCTATTGGATTAATGCTAATGGAAATCTTTACAAAATGTTAAATATAATTTTTCAAGATGAATACAAAAATGACATATAAGTACTTAAATAAAATTCAAATTTTTGATGGGCAATAAAATTCAGGTAAATATGCTTTGGAAAGGCATTTCAAATATCATGTATTTTGTAATTATCTAAATTGACTAAATGGCTCACTGCATGTGCTACTCAAATACAGCTCCAAAGCATATGTCAATTCTGTTATTGAAGTTCAAGGTATGTTTTTAGAGTATATAATTTTGATTATTTTGAATATTAGAATATATAATATTGATTATATGTATACACATACATTAAAATATTCTGAGCTACATGTGAATAAAAATAAAGTCATTTCACAAGATATGGAAAGATTTTTTTTAATTATTTCATTTTTTTCAAGATTTAATATAGCTTTAAGAAACAGACTAGGGGATTCCCTGGTGGCGCAGTGGTTAAGAATCCGCCTGCCAACGCAGGGGACACGGGTTCGAGCCCTCTTCCGAGAAGATCCCACGTGCCGCGGAGCAACTAAGCCCGTGCGCCACAACTACTGAGCCCACTTGCGGCAGCCACTGAAGCCCACAACCCTAGCCCGTGCTCCACAACAAGAGAAGCCACCGCAATGAGAAGCCCACGCACCGCAATGAAGAGTAGCCCCTGCGAGCAGCAACTAGAGAAAGCCCGCGCACAGCAACGAAGACCCAACGCAGCCAAAAATAAAAATTAATTAATTAATTTTTAAAAAAGAAAAGAAACAGACTACCTCAGCTGTCATCTTATACAATTAACTCAACTTGCAAAGTTCAAAATGTTCAGAATTTACATTATTTTGACTGTCTTTAAATAATGTTAAGTTTCAAAATTAAATTTATTATTTAAAAATCGGGCTGATAACAATAACAATCATCAAGTACAATTTTCTAGTGGAATATACATCGTCTCACAATTACAGGTATGTAAAGTATTATGTCTAGTATTAGTACAGGATTTCCATATATAATGATGCTTTAAAAAATAATCCAAGAATTCTCAACTAAAATGAATATATATTGGTCCCAAAATGATAGGCATAAAATTACATTTCATCTTAGAATCTACATTTTGTACAGGCCCTTAGAAATTCTTACAAGCATTTTACAAATTTCTCTTCAGTAGCTCTGACTTTTCATCAGTTACAGAATGAAAACTTTTATGTAAAAAGCTGGTATCCCCTGAATTGCCAATACAACCATGGTATTATCATATCTATTGTTTCCTGAGCATCTAGGCCCTGCCATACACTGCCATGAAGGCTTTGCAATGGGAAACTCTAGTCCTTAGCACAAACCTGAAGGGTGGTAACACTACCCAGTCTACAGATGAGGTAAATTAAGACCCAGAGAGGTGAGGTGATTTCTGAGACTTACATATTGGTCACTGGCAGAGCCTCAACCTCTCCCTAACAAAAGGAGTCTCTCCTTCTCCATACTACTCTTGGGTAAAAGAGTCTGTCACTCTATGAGCCTAAAGAATATAGGAATTTCTCTTAAGATATTCTTGTTTCCTCTTCAACCAATGATAATTTTTTAAATAAAATAAAAAAACATAGCTATAGCAGAGACTGGCAATAAAGATAAGGACCCATGTCAAATTTATGTCTAAAACAGTTAGTGTAACTATTTGCAAGGCTATTTTATATGTAATTAGAAGCTTAACCAAACTCTCAGGAAGCCCATAACTGTATTAAGATAACCTCTTACAAACTCTCACCAAGTAAAACATGCACATACAGAAAGTTGCAAAAAAAAAAAAAAAAAAAAAATCCAAAAACCAAATAGAGTTCAAACATTTCATTTGATTAAAAGTTTTCTTAACTAACTGGGATGTTTCCTTCGATTTTCTCTTTGGATTCTACAGCTATATTATGAAATTACTTTTCAATTCCCCATACGGTGATTATTTAATCATGCCTTTACCAGCTGTGAACATAGCTTCTCTCCTGATAACAGTTTATTTTTAAAGGAAACTGTCTTTGAAGAAAATATTTTGATATTATGCAGCAAAATAAGGGTTCATCGGAAGAAACCAAAAAAAAAAAAAAAACCCCAAATCAAAACAGAGATCACAAAAAGAATGAGCTCTAGTTGGTCTGTAAGGGAAAAAAAGGATAGTGGCCACATAAAGATAATACAAAAGCAGCCACTCATGTGGGAGGAGACAATAGTCTTGTTCCAAATAAACAAGGCCCTCTTTTCCATGTTCCACTTAGTGTTTTGATGTCCTTTAGACACAAAATATCCAGACTCTCCTCCTGTCTTTCACTACTTCTCTCTCAGACACCAAACGCTGTCCTGAGTATGTCAGGTTGGGAAGTAAACTTCAGATCTTACACACTGTTCGAAACTCTTCACTTTTAAGCATGTAAAAAAAAAAAAAAAAAAGGAGGACCTCAACCTTGGCAGGACACGGGAGAGGTAAGGGGTAGGGTAGCAGGACTGCCTCAGGCAGCAGATGAAAGGTAGGGAGAGAAAAAAGAGCTTACTCTTTTCTTCTCTTCCTGGTCTAGTAAATTTCTTCAGACTCACTAGAACCGCGGAACGAAGGAAAATCGAGAGAAAAAGGCATTAACCAAGAAGAGGACGGGACCCCAATGTCAGGAAATAGAAAAGAAAGGAAATTTTTGCCAAGACCATAAGGCCAGGTCTCAGCCTCGGCACTGTGGACATGTGGACTAGATGGCTCCTTGTTGTGGCGGCCGCCCTATGCATTGTAGGGAGTCGAACAGCACTCCTTCTTGTCTCTACCCGTCAGATGTCACCAGCACCCCTCCTCTCCACCACCCACTCCCGCAGTCCTGATAACTGAAACTGTATCCAGACATCATCAACCATCCCGTAGGGGGCGCGCAAATCACCCCAAATAAGAACCACTGCTGCAAGAGAAACCGGTGTGGACAGGTTCAGAACCAATCAGAAATCAGTTAACATCATTTCTACAGTAACCCACCTCACCCTGGGATACAGTCTCAGTCTCATTCAGTATTCATTAGGCACCTGCTTTGTTTCCATTTCTGCCCTGGATGCTGGGGATTTTGAGTTGGGAAAGACTGTATCCTTGCCTTCAGAGATGCTACAATTTAGAAGGAGAGCTAGAAGAGTGAGTAAATGAAACAGAAAAAGCTGCGGGGTGAGCGGGCGCCCACAGGCACCTCACAGGGAATAATGTAATCAAGGAGGAAATTGAAAATAGTCCAGGGTCAGGGAGGCCCCCTGATAGTGCAGGCAGTAACCCTGTAATTGCTAAATCACCAGGTGGTCCTGGTAGAAGCAGTTAATTCTTTAACAACCTCTCTGTACTACAGCACACAGCCTGGACATCCTGCCCAGGTTATGAAAGAGGCAAAAACAAGGGGAAAGCAGAAAAAATGGCTTGATGAGTAGAGATAATGCTTAGGCTGGATCTCAAAGGGTAAGAGTTTACCTGGTGGACAAAAAGATGAAGGGAAGAGAGGCGGTACAGACAGAAACATGGAGGTAATGATCACCAGGGAATGCAGAGAGAACGCCAAGAGATCTGATGTGCCAGAGGCATGGATTGTAGGATGGAGAGGAGAGAGATGGGGCTGGGAGGTAGACAAAGCATGAATGCCTTGAATGGGCTTTATCCTACAGGTGCTGGAAAACTGAACAGTTTAAAGCAAAGGAGGAGCAAGATTATTATGGCAGGAGTTTGGCAAATAGATTAAAGAAACAAGGACGGATTGAAGAAGAACAGAGGAAGGAGACCAATATGAAGCTATGAACTAAGCACAAGAAAAGATATTAGAAGGTGAAATCAAAAGAAACAAGTGTTCAGTTTGATGTGGGAAGGAGTCGTCATTACAGAAAGAGAACAAGCCTTGTAATACATAATTCCTTACACATGTCCTCACTGTGCTACCTCAGAAAGCTGTGAATGTATAACTGCAAAATTGGGACACGTAGAAAAAAATCATCATCATATCCACATCAAATATGCAATAACAAACCCAAAGTCTGAAATAATGACTGTCATTATAAAACTTTTCTTTTTAATGAAAACCTTTTGGAATACATCCTAAATTATATTAAGGAACCTAAGCCCGTGGGACACATAGGGACAGTTCCAATTTGAGTTTGTATTGAGTAGCCTGGGCAGATTTTGCTTTATCCCTCAGATTTAAATTATCATCTCTAGGAGTAACAATCTTCAAAGCAGGAGAGATTTTGTAGAGCCTTTGTTACAGTGAAATTTATCTAAAAAGAACTGTTCATCAAGGGAACCGAAGACAAGCAAGCCTTCTTCCATACATTTGAATTAAACTTTTCCCCCCTTTTCTTTGCAAATATCAATAGCTTAAGACAGAAACAGCATATGGGAAACCTAGAAAACCATTTATACTCAGCAGATATGTCCAGCTGAATTACCGGCGTCCACCTCAGGAGAGGTTAAACATTAACAGGTGCAAGGAGAGACTTGTTAAAACACTTGTTTCATATGGCTTCATCTCACAAAGAGTTAAGGTTCATGTATGTTCTACTTTCCCTACCACGAAACAACTTTTTTCTCCCCTACTCATTTCAGCAGCCTGCCTTCTCCACTCTCTCTTCCCCATTCCATTCCCCACCCTGACCCCAAGAGAAGAACACTCATCTCTTCCTCTTTCGGTATGCCACATGCTGCTTTGGAGCAGCCTTAGGTTATTTTGCTTCCTGCTTATGACGGTGATGTCATCATTTTACATCTTAATCTGGACCTGGCAACTATGTATCCATATATACCCACTACTCTTGCCTTGCCCGTGGCAGACACTGACAAGAAATTGTAGCACTCTCTTTCCCTGATTCTAAGTGCTGCCACTGCATCTTTCTCAAGGCAACATTCTAGGCACACACTGCAAATCCGTAGGGGTGGGCACATGAAGTGAAAGCTAATCACCATCACTGTATGTGGGATCCTGGTCATGTGCTCGCCATCTCTTCTGTAAATGTAGTTTTACCATCACTGCTTCGTAAGCAGCAGAGGCTCGGGATATATTAGACAGGGTTTTGACAGAAAGAAAGGAAAAAGAAACCTTTCCTAAAACTCAACGACGAATTCCTTACCAAACCAACTCCAAAATTCACCAGGCACCTACCTATACAAACTTTTATTTTGTTCCCCCCTCTCCACTTCTCCATCCTTCCCTCCGTAAGAGCGGTTGTCACAGTTCCACAAGGGAGACCACTCTAAGAACTTACTGCATCTATGAGTCCGTGGATGTTTTAAGAAGCTTCCTGAACTAAAGTGAGGTCATGGCTTCACCCCACAAGGACTTTTTAAGGGACTAAATGTGCTTGTATCCGTTTTGAAAGGAAATGCAAACACTTCTCACCTGGTCCAGGCAGCTCCAGGCCATTGGGATCCCCCTCCTGTTACCTCCTGGCATCAGGGACACAGGGCCTCTCGGCTGGCCTCCTCAGTCATGATGGGACGTAGAGGTGAAACTATGCGTAACTATTAGTCAAACCCATTTCACCTGCGTTCACTAATCACGGTCGTTTTAAGACTTGCAGGTCCTCCCAGCAGCACGTAGCCTAAACGATAAGATGCTTCCCTGAGTTGTTTTCCAGGAACTTGGAGTCAGCTGTGTCTACTCGGAGCTGAGCCGGTTAAGACTGGATAGGACCTCCGACCCTCCAACTGGGCATTCGAGAGTGTCCGCTCGGTGACCTTTTTTTTTTTTTTTTTTTTTTTGCGGTACGCGGGCCTCTCACTGTTGTGGCCTCTCCCGTTGCGGAGCACAGGCTCCGGACGCGCAGGCTCAGCGGCCATGGCTCACGGGCCCAGCCGCTGCGCGGCATGTGGGATCTTCCCGGACCCGTGTCCCCTGCATCAGCAGGCTGACTCTCAACCACTGCACCACCAGGGAAGCCCTCGGTGACCTTCTGATGTCAGAAGCCTGAAAACTCCACCCTCAGGTCGTGCTAAGCACCTCCACGTTGGCACGTGCAGAGGCCTGTAGTTAGTTAACGCCTGCGCAGATTGACAATTACGGCGCCTTTTATCCAATCACATTTCCCCACGCCCCCCACGCCTCAAACCACCCTGCTGCTTTATTCGTTATCCTATAAATACTACCCACACACCACCCTGCCCCCAGGCGCTCAGCTCCTGGAAGGCAGTTCTGAATCTTGTTCTCCCGTCTTTTTGCTGGCCTTAGGAGTCAAAACTCTCTCGTTGCTGCAAACCTCGGTGTCTCAGCATTTTTGCTCGCTGTGCATGGGGCAAAGGCAAAGCAAACCTTGTTTAGAAGAAGCAGAAGTAGGGACTCAAATATTCCCACCCAGTATCTGACTGCTAGTCCTTTTTAGATTCTGCTTTACCCAAGCTGTATGAAGGAGTATGAGAAGAGGAAGGAGAAATGAGTAAAGTAGGGAGAGAAGGAGACGGCAGGCAGAGTGGGAGAGAAGGCGAGGAAGGAGAGAAAAATGGAGGGGCCAGAGAAGAAAAGGAAAGAGCATGGCTGTTGTACACGGGTTTCCTCGCCTAATTCTCGCAACAAACCCAGGAAACAGGCATAAAGATTATTGGGTTTCTTCCCCTCCAGTGAAGAAACTGAGGCTTAGAAAGTTTAAGGAATTTGCTTAAGATCTCATAGTTAGCAAGTCACAAAGCAAGGATTTGAAACTGGGTAGTCTGAACTCAGAGCCTGCTATTTCAACAAGGAGTAAAAGAAAAGACAATCTAGAGAAGGTAAAATGAGCAACCAAGAGAAGCTGGAGCATCTTTGGAAGTAGGGAAGTGGAGTTAACAGTATAAAAAAGGTACAAGAACTCTGAAGATAGCCTCATCTGATTATTTTCAGAGGACGAAACTGAGGCTAATAATAAAAGCTAAGATTTCTCTCGAGTACAACTAAGCAGGGAGCCTCTTTCCTCCCAACCTTAAGTACTGTCTTCATAAAAAGAACTCAATACTTGGGGTAGGGGTGGAAGGGAATGGCGGCAAGGGAAAAGGGAGAGGGTTGGGACTAGCTATTGTAGTTGTTGCCCTCAAAGAACTTAGTTCAAGGGTAATAATGGTACCAGGAGCTTTCTCCTTTGTCTCCTGGGTGGGGGTCAGGGAAGCCCTGGGATGGATGCTTGGGGGGTCCATTCAGCAACAGTGGATCAGAAGATTTTCCCTGGCTGGCTGGCAGGGACTACTCGTGTTAGAACAAGCGGACCAGGGCAGGCATTCCATACAAGCGGTCATAGCATTCCGCATTCTTGGAAGGCACCATCACTTAACAGGAACGTGGCTGGCTTTGTTAGGTCTTATCTCCTAATCTGCAGTTGGAGGCTTTCCTTCCTTTTGCAGGTGCTCTCATTTCCTTCATTATTTGTATATTAGAAAATCTTGTGGGCTTCCAAAGTCATTCTTATGCTAAGGAAGGTCGAATGTGATAACATATTTGTGTTGGCCAAGAGTGAGGACATAGCAAATACCGAAAGTCACATAATCATGAGTGTAACTGAAAGTGGTGCTTCACGTGTAAACAAAACTCCCTGCCTCCCATAAGCGAGGGTCACGAAGGTCTCAAAAGCACAGAGAAGACTTGAGCACTGTGGAAATCGTGGCTGGAACTATTTCTATGATTTAATTCGGGGATGCAGTGAGTCAGGCAGCCTTTCTCAAATCAAAAAGAATGCCTGAGAAGGTCGAGGCTGGACCAAGCTTTCAGTGTGGAAAATAGGTTCTCCATTCATTGACATCCCTAAAGCTCAGAGGAAAAGCAAAGCAAAACTCCTGTGGGCCAGAGAAGAACCTACCTTACTCATGTCTCCAAAACTAAAGGAATGAGGAAGCAGACTAAGAGAAACCAATCTTTCTGGCCCAGGCACTATTCAAATAGCTTTCTTAGTTCTCACACACCCTCTACAGAGAAGTCCCCATTTCTATGTAGGATCTTACGTTGCTATAACCTAAGAATCTCAGTATGAACACTGAGTTGTTGTTGTTTTTTTCTGTCATTACCTCACCATGAAATTAAAAAAACAAAAATTTGAAATGAGTTACTGTCGTACGAAAATATCCCATTCATGAAATTCTAACTTTTATCTCTTACCCCAGTACATTAAAGGTCATTCCTATGAGTACTATTTTTTATAAACTGCCTAGCTGCCAAATATATTTAAGATAATAAAGGACACATAAAATATGCATTATAATAAACGAAAGGAGAGTAAAGAAAAGGGAAAGTAAGGAACGGGGCACAAATTTTAAGCAGGAAAGTGGCCAGTGCACAAAGTACATACCATGAAGTCCTTCACATCTGCTAAGGGGCAACCACAATTTATTTCAAAGCTTTCCTGCTGCCGACAAGAGCAGGAGAAGATGAACGGGTACGCAGCTGCGAGTGTCCATGAGCTAAGAACAAATGGTTTCAGAGAAGCAATGTTATTTGCAATAGTTAGACCACGAAGAAATTTCTCCCAGGAAGCCTCAAATAAGTAGATCCTTTATAGCATAACAAGCACTGTCCTGGACTCATTTATTCTTTCATCAGCCTTTTACTGAGCCCCTACTAAGTGCCAGGCACTGTGTGGGAAGCTGGGGCTACAGAGGTGAGCAAACAGACTGCTCTTGCCCTCATGGAACTTAATATCTCCTGGGAAAGGAAGGACTTTCCCAAGTCATCACAGAAATTAATTATAAATACAATCGTGGCAAGAGCCACAAGGAAAGGGAGGAAGTGCTGGGAGAGCATCTAATAAAGAACCTGATTTCACAACATCCTTACGGTTAACTTAGCATTGTGGGACTGTTAGAATCACCAATGTCTCACCTCCCTTGTTACCTGGAGAGCAAAACAAAGTTTATATTATGTAAGCCTCAAATTAAGTAGTATCTGTGAAAGGCTTTGAAAACTACAGAGTACTATGTAAATATAAGGTATTTGAATGGGGGGGGTGGTCAGGGTTGGGGAAGAAGGTGTTCTCTCTACCTAATGAAGGAGTAATCTGCATAAGTAGAATAGCTAAGTAATTCTGATTAGCTAGAATTATAGTAATTACAATAACTTGATTCTAAATAAGTAGAATAATTATATAAATGTTACCTAAGCAGTGCAAAGCAACCATAAATCAGATTTTTTATCACCTTGACCATGGATTAAAAAGTATGCCAATACTTTTGCTACAATGTGGTTACAAAATAAATCAGCTTCTGATTTTTTTTATTGTAAACTGATACACCTGTTCAACATACTTCTATTTTGTCACATAAATGAATCTTACATAATCAAAACTGGTGCATACAATAAAAACAGCTCCAGTTTATATGACTTCACCATAGACATTTGAGCAAAATTAAAAACGCTTTTTTCTCCATTCCATCTATCCCTTACTAACAATGACCCTGCCTTTTCAAAAATTGTAAGGAAAATTTAAATTGGCCTAGTGCCTTACAGCTTTTAGAGTCTTTTCACAGACACTACTGAATTTATGCTTACAGCCATTCTGTGAAGTAGGCAAAGTAGAAAACTGAGGCTCAGAAAGGTTAAGTGGCAAGGTCAAATTATCAATAAATAGTGGTAAGTAGCAAAACCAAGAAGGATGTGGCCCCCTGATCTCTAGGATAAGGGTCTTTCCACTGTGCCACTCTGTAAATTCCCCACAAAACTACCTGTAAAGAATATTATACACCAGAAAGTGGGCTCCCCAGCAGCAGGAGTAAAAGATGGAAGCTGGGACAATCTCTTATGTACAGACTTGACTAACGTCTAGTGCAAAGTACCTGGATCAGAATCCTTTCACAAAGAAGCAAGATTGGTGATTTCATTTTGCAGGGTATGTGCTTTCTGAAGCACTTTGTGCATCATCTCTTTGGGCCCAGGAGCTTCAACGTCTCACCCAGACCTTTCTCACACACTATTGAGCAAAAGCACCATTCATACATTCCCAGGCTCATCATCTTCCCAGTGACAATGCACAATTTTTACCTCTGCACCATGTAAAAGAGCCCGTTGCCATCTGGCATCATTGTTTATTCCTCTCCAGTAAAACTCCTTGGAGTTACCTTTCACAATGATTCAAATGTGTGTGGAGTTGATCAAAGAATGAAAAAAAAGAAGGAAAAGAGAGACTCCTAGCACAAAGCAACTATTACGCATGTGTAACTCAGCAACTATTAGATAAGCGTTCTCCATCCACTTTGTTGAGGCTTTCATGTTTATTTGTAAGCACAACCTGAGAAGAACAAGACAAAATCATGGAGGACCAAAAGTCTTGAATGAAAAGCCAAATAGCTCCACTTCCCTTCTGGTGGTATCTGCTCCCTCCCCCAGATTTGAATTCAATGGACATTTCAAATCAGAAGGAAGATGGCAGTGAAAGGTCCACACTAGCAGAGTCCAGTGGGCCTTGCCTGCCCAGCGAATTGATACAAAGTCTTGCTTTCAGAGCTTAGCTACAGAAGTTCTCAGAGCCACAAACTTCAGAGCTGGTTTTTTGTTTGTTTGTTTTGTTTTTGCTTCTGTTTTTGTTTTTTAGAAGTGATGAAAGGAAAGGGTCTAGAGAGAATTTGGGGGTTTGTTTTCATTTCTATTAATTCTCCTGGCCACCAAGTATTTCTTTAATGATGAGGCATGAACTGGATGCCGAAGGGAATCCTTAGAAACCAAAAGCAGCGTGTCTGTCCTCACGCAGGGGCAGAGTATTGCACTTTAACGTCTATCCTGAAATCTCAAAAGGGAGAGTCCAGAGGCCTTCTTGAGGACTAACTGTTCTCAGAGGTGCCTTGGCTTCTAGCTAATCATAAGCAATAATTGCAGCCACATGGCATAACCTCCTCCTCCCTTTCTAATTGTATTTTGCTAGGTGATCCCAAGGAATTCTGGGGTTACTCCTGATAGAGTAGAGGAAAAGAGAGTTTCTCTGTCAGGACTTTCAGGGAGGAAACAAAAGCCTTGCGATATTTCTTTCCCTTTAACAGTGGGTTAAGGGTGTGGGTTGGAAAGTGAGTCAGGCCTGACTTTGAATTCCCATTGTGCTACTTTCTGACTGTACATTTTGACAAATTTACAGAGTAAAATGCAGATAACAGAGTAGAGTTGATGATTGTGGAGAAGAAACAAGTTGATGCAAATCAGCACCTAGCAGGGTCCCTGTTCACCTGACATCAAGATCATTAGCGTTGTCGTCCTCACCTGCCTGGTGCAGCCTCCACTCTCTCACCTTCTGCTAAGACATGCTGAGGTTGGTTCAACTGCGGTACAAACATAGCCTATGGCCCCTGCTAAGCACTGCACTTGACAGATCCCTATAAGTCTGTCTTTTCACAAGCACCCATCACGCCCTTTTGGAACGTGTCTGGAAAATTGATATTTTCCCTCAGAGAATCCTTAATACTTCACATATCTTCTGCCCTCTCCACTACCATGTTCTATCCAAAAGCATGCTTTTCTGCTGTCAGTGTGAGGAATGATTTTTTTTAGAATGCACTGTTACATTGGTTTACAGATCATAAGGCACGTTTACATCTGCTGTTTCATGCCGTCTTTGCAACAGTCCTCTGAAGGAGAGACTTCTCCTCAGGACGCAGAGAGGTTTCATGACTTGCCCAGAGTCACTCGCTGGTGAAGAGCAGAGCAGGAATTGAACCAGGTGGCCCCAAACAGAGCTTTTCCACAACAGCTTGAGGAGTCAGTGATGGGCTTCGCAGGTTCTTCATCTGCAGGAGGGACTGCTGCACACAAATGCCCAAGTAAGCCCTTGGGTCCCTAAGGAACCCATTAGAATCCAGGTTTTGCCAGGAAGGCTTATTATAAAACAGACCTGCTTCTCTCCAGGAAGGCATCTCAGCAGAAGAACACTGCACCATCACTTCCAACCCAGGCCCCGTCCACATGGAATGCCTGGAAGAGCCAAATAAACAGATTTAACTGACTTGCATGGTTTCTGTGCCAAACATTATAACATGAAGTAATGGGTAACCTGCACTAATTCTGCTGGATTCTCAGACCTTCCTTTCCCCCCCTGAGGAATGGAAAATCATTTGAATGAGATGGGAAACCAGCTTTTCCTCTCTTCTCTTTCAAAACTTCTCAAAACACATTACTATGCTACTGGAAGCCATTCAACTCAACTAAGTCATTAAGTTAAATCATCTGCACACATTTTCTCAGTAAGATGAGTTTGCATGGTGAACTGATTTCATAGAACAGTTGCATGTAAACATCTCAAGGGAAAACCAGATGTCAGTAACACATCAGTACCTACTTAGTCCTACAAAGAGCATGGCACTGGCTCTGGACATCATCTTTCCAGGAATCCTGTAACGCAGGGTAGAACTTCACTCCAGATCCCAGCTGGTGGGCAGTTTCTTCCCCTCCTCCAGAGATGTTCTTTGCTCACAGCTCTATAGCACTTAAAGCAGAGATGGCAGGCTAGGCCACTCTGTTCCCCAGCTAAGATTTCTGGAAATTCAAGGCCTGAAACTCAGAGACCACAGGCCCCTAAGGGAATGGGAGAATAAAACGCAGGGACCCGTTGGTTGTTCCAGTATATCACTCAGCGAGAGGTGGGCCAGGAGAACAGAGGGCCCACTGAGAACAAAGTCCTGTTAATTATGGGTCCCCTGAAGGCACAGGCCTGGGGAGCCTTCAAAACAAAAGGAAGAAGGGAAGGGAGGAAGATGTAGCTAAAATGACCCTGGCCAGGAAGAATGTTACTTAATTACTTGTTACATTTTTTACTATAGTAAAGACTCTGTACTCTTGTGTGTTCTATAGATCACAATAAACATAAAACACAAAGGGGCAAACTGTAAGGGATTGGTCTAATTAGTGAAAAACATTAAACAGCTGACCCTGTAAATATTTGCTTTAAAAATCTAATACTTAAAAAACATGTTACAAATGTCTTCCAGGGTCTGCCAGCCTAGAACAATAGGCCACCAATATAGCATTCCTTTACCACTGTTTGCAGTTGAGTCGGGGTAGCACAGCATTTCCAATAAAGACAGGATGGCTTCAGTATCTGGAAGCAATAAGCAATGTGTTAAGGTTTAAAGGTACGTTAAGAACTCAGATGCCCTGGAAACGAAAATAGGGTCCCAGAAAAATTGAGTCAAGACTTTTGCGGTGGTGGATTATTAAGCATAAAAAAGAAACCAATAAATTTAACAAATCTATAAGGCTGGTGCGTGGGTAAAAGGGAACTAGAAGCCATCAGATCTGCGCTGAAGGACCTTCCAGTAATACTAAAGCAAACTTAGGAAAAGTATGTGCTACCACCAGTGACGTTACCTCTTCACCCACAACCAATTTCCAGTTACCAAATTGTGTGTAAAGACCACCAAAAGCAGATCAGTGTTGTTTCTGCGTTTCTGTCTGATTGTAAATAATAACTTCCACCTGGTGAGGCAATATGCTTTTTTTTTTTTTTTTTTTTTTCCCTCATTCCTTTCACTTCTAGTAGAGATTCCAATAAATGGGAGAAAACCCACATATGCTCAAACAAGTTGTAACACAGATAAACAAGATACCTAAGAAATAAATCCTGATCAAAGAAGCAAAGAGGATCCCAAGAGTCAAAGGAGACTCTTCCCTGTAAGACATTTAAATGCAGATAATCTTTCAACGAAAGACTCGGCTCAGTACAGTAACTTTGCTTGGCCGTCGATAGCATTATTTCGGATCCTTGTAACTTGCCTGGATGCTGAGATTCAAATGAATTCAGCTGCACAGAAAAAGGAGGAAATTATGTCTGCAAAATTTAAGGATGGGAAGTGTGTGCTCATAAAAAGTTACAATTTTAACTCAAAGTCAATATCTCTGACAACTAAAATAATAATATAATAATAATTGCTTACCTTTATGTGCAATGTCCAGAGTCTGTAACAAGATTTAAGAGTAATGAAAAAGAGGAGGAGAAGGAGGAAGAAGAAATGGTTTTTGAGCTCTGACTTCGTGCCGAGCCCTATTTTACATATTTAGCTACTATGGAGGCAAATAATTAAACTTGATAACTATTCTATGTTCACTTTACAGATGAAGACACTGAGACTTAGAAAATGGAGATAATTGCCTATAGTAGCCATACTGGGAAGCAATTTCCTTTCCTTTTAAATGAGGCTTTCTCATAAGTTCCTTTACCCCTGTTACCTGGCTCCTCCTTGCACCACCCACTCGGCAGTAAAATGCCCTTCCTTAAAAGGTACACGTTCCCTTTGACATTTCTACAGATAGCATGTCTGCAAATATCGGCACTGATGCTTACCTCCCTCCCTAAATGGCTCTCCTTGCCTCTGAAATGCCAATCCTTTGACTCTCTCACCAACCCTCTGGCTTCTCCTCTGTGGCTGTCAGGCACCCTGATCCCCATCTAGGCTTTCTCCCAAGGGTGGCCTTCAGCCCTCCTCTCTCTGTATTTTGCTACAGTTGCGAGGCTTTGGCTGAGACAAATAACAAAGGCAAAAAAAAAAAAAACCCGGGGAAGGGATAGTTGCTAGGCATGCCTGGGCAGGACATCAAAGTCTGATCTGTGAGGCCAAAGAGGAGTGAGGGGCATGGCCAGAGATCTCACAAACACCATGCTGCCTAACTCTACCCAAGGGGGAAGAAAGAGGTGAATCAGAGAAAAGGGAAGAAAGGGGGAGGAAGGGAAGGAGGAGGGAAAGAAAAAGTTTTCTGGACATGTATCCAGAAATCCCGGACATTTATCACCAAGTTTGAGGTAAGACCTGGGAATCTGAACTGTTACCAGATAAGGGTTTCATCCAGTGCAAGTAGGAGCCTGGAGTTCCAAGGTCCCCGGACAATTCTGAGATCAAAGCTTTAGGAAATTAGCAAAGAGACAAAGTATTAGAAGCATAACCGTCCGTGATCTTCCAGGGCACCAAGTTCTGAGTCCTCTCCTTTTGAAGGTCCAGGGCCCCAGGGTCTTGCCATTACTTGATTTCTGATCTTACCCACTCCCCCAGTTGTCCGCTTGGGTGGTGCAGGAGCTCCAGAGGAGGCTGGGGTAGAAGACTGCCTCTCGTGAGGACAGGGATGTCACAGCTGTTTTCCAAGCTTCAGGCCAACGCCCCTCCCAAGCCACCAGATGTTGCAACTGGACTCATGCCTGTGAGAGTCCAGCATGTCTTGAGCTGGGTTCTCAAACTCCCCATTCATCTTGTGGGGTAAAGGAGGATAGAACATAGCATCCTGCTGAGGGTGGGCTGGGAGGTATTGCATAGCAGACAATGCCAACCTTGGCATGCGGGTTTCAGGTGGTTCATAGTAAAAAACAAGTAAACAAACAAAAACACTCCACTCTCTTCAGCACGATTTCTTTAAGGCAGGTCTTCTGCTATGTCTGCCCCCGCTTCTTCAGGTATCTGGAATAGGATCTGTCTGAACCCCATCTTTGAGAGTGACCTTGTATCGGTTCTGGATCCTCCCTGAGGACAACCTGTGAGGCGCATGTGAATTGTACATTTGAACATTTCTACTTGCCTGGGTCACCAAAGACCTGCTGGAGTTGTTGGGAATGTTTCATCCTCCCAGCTGCTTACGTTCATAATCCAGTAAGTGCAATGCATTAGATCAGCCAGGCAGGAGACACTTGGGAAACTGCTACCCATCCACGCAACAGTTGTCTGGCATCTTCCGTGACTCTTCTGTTGACTTCACCCTTCTGTTTGCCTCTTGTTTTCCACCTCAGGTGCAGCCCAATATCAGACATCGGGAGCAAATTTAAAATTCGCTGATGCACCACAGAGATGCACAATAACAATATTTTATTTCTTGGCTAACTTACATAGCACACGACTTAGATCACACGCCCAACTTCTGGAACTCTTGCACTCGCCAATTCAAGTTCTCTCAGGGGGCTCAGCTCCATGAGGCTGTCCTCACCTTATGGATCCATTCCTCAGGCACTGCCCTGGGAGATGGAGAAATTGTCTTTGCTGCTCTGGAACTCCCTCTGGGGCCTAACCCCTGAAGCATGCAGTTTGCAGGGACCCTTTCTTAGGCACCCACTAGGACCTCACCTGTCACTGTGTCTCCCATCCTTCCTTCTTCACCGTTGGATGAACTCGAATTATTTTTGAGCCAAAACCAGCCGTGGTTCCCAACTGCGTGCCTCCTGGTAAACTTTCTGGGCTCTCAGTCCACCAGGCTTTTGATATTGAAAGTAAAGTGTTTGGAATTCAAAATTCTCCTTTTTCTCCTCTAAGGGCCTGGTTCTGAGCTGAAAGCTATACAGTTTGGTATGTAATATAGAATTTTTTTTTTTTCATCAGGCAGTTATTAAGGGCCTGCTCTATTCCATTCACAGGATTAGACATGCAGGGATGAATTAAACGGGTCCCCCCTCTCTGCTCAAAGTGTGGTCCATGGATCAGCTGCGTGGGCATCATCCGGGAGCTAGCTAGAGATAGAGCATGTCAGACGCCACCCGAGACCTACTGACTCAGAATCTGCATTTTAACAAGATGCCCAGCCCAGCAGATTCGTGTGCATACTGACATTTGCAGAGCACTGGTCTCTTCTCCTATATACTAGCCCACAATATATACCTATATTTGATAGATGTGAAAAGGCAACCCCAAAATAAGTGAGAACTGCCCCTGGAAGCACCAGGCCCTGACTAGAAACCAAGGCTTCTCCACCAGAACAACTTCTCCCCGCCCCCATCCCTTGCTGTGTTCTTCTCTGGAGGGTCCCTACGTTGCAGTCTCAGGCCCTGAGCAAACCCAGGACCCCGTTCTTGTTCCATCTTCTCCAGTTCTGGTGAACACAGGGCTGTGTGCAGAGGAGAGAGCTCTGGGAGGCCTCGCTGGCACCAGCTGAGACCCGGTGCCGCATCTGTAAAGGAAGTGCTTTCCAAAGCCCATTTTAAATGTTTATTTATTTCTAATTCATAAACATTTCTGAGTGCTCACCACATGCAAAGCCCTGGGCTAGATGAATCAGGGAAAACAAAGTAGAATATAACAACCTCGGGACACACCCCAGGCTCACAATCTGGTTGGGGAAACAGACACTACCAATGTATAATTTGGGGTGGTGTTAACGGAGATCACAGCGGGTTTTGTTTACTTTACTATGGAAGAGTCACTCACAACATTTATCCCTCCAGGTACCATTAGGTCAGTCAGTCACATTGGACTATTAGTATACAGACACTGAGAATCAGTTTTGAGGTTAAATCGGGCAGCATCTAAATCTGGGGTGGGACTATTCAACTATGTGATCTAAATGTTGGGACCGTTTCAGTAAGTTGGTGCATTCTGAATGGAAGGAAGAATATATTACTAAACCTAGGGGAGTTTGTTGTTTCTGTTGTTCTTGGGGTTGGAAATGGGATATTCTGGCTAATTTAATATTCTGGCAAGCTGAGAGTTACTCTATAGGAAGTGTGAAAACAAAGTCAATGAGATGGAGTCCACAAAAGACATGAAATCCAGGTTCAGAACATTTTATTCAATTTATATACCATATTAGAAAGCAATAATCCATAATCCTGAACCTCTTGAATATCATTCTCTTGTAATACATTTATCAAAGCATTTTGAAACATTATAAAATATGGGGGTCAATTTTTAAAATATTACTGAAAGAGTCTTTTAAAAATGACTTTCTAGGTATTTGGAGTTTAGAAACAGAGAGCTTACTGTATGTAAATGCAACTTGCCAATAAGAAACTAATATTTTGGTTATCAATAAGTATACAAAAGCCAGAAAACAATTATATTCCAACTGAAAAGTTATTCATCAAAGATGATGAATAAGATCAATCACAAAGAAATAAGCCTTCTATAAACAAACAGGGACAAAATCAGTGACCAACTTCTGCAGCTTAACTGCATCAAGAAAATGAGAGAAATTATTTTCAAGACTGTAGTTTATAGAAATAAGCAGTAAGATCCAGAATTAGAAATCTATATGCAGAGAAAAAATCTTCAATCCTAAATTATTAGCAAAAATGTCCAAGAAACAAAAATAATTATCTAGAAATTACTGAATACAAACCATGAGTAATGGCAATTCATAGCTTCAAAAAGGATAGAAAAAATTATTAACTATTAAGGGAAATGGATCTTAAAGAAGAACCCATAGAAATAAAAATTCAGGGGCTTCCCTGGCGGTGCAGTGGCTAAGACTCCATGCTCCCAATGCAGGGGGCCTGGGTTCGATCCCTGGCCAGGGAACTAGATCCCACATGCGTGCTGCAACTAAGAGTTTGCATGCCACAACTAAGGAGCCCACATGCAGCAGCTAAGATGCGGCACAACTAAGTAAATATTTTTTTTTAATTAAAAAAAATTCATATATACATTTCCTTAAAGTTAGAAGAAAAAAAATGTTAACTTTAGGGGGTGAAAATGCCTAAGATCAAAATGAGAACTTAAGATTAATATAAAGATTGTGTACTTGACTGTTGCTAAGAGTAGATTTCAAATATTCTCACCACAAAAAAAGATATGGGAACTATGTGACACAATGGAGGTGGTTACTAAAACCATGATGGCAATCACTTTGCAATTTATAGGTATATCAAAACAACACATTGCAAGCCTTAAACTTCCATAATGTTATGTGTCAATTATATCTCAAAGCTGAGGGGAAAGGTAAATGATAGTGGCAGGCCTCAAAGTGAGCCCTCAAGAAGTGAGTTTATCACCTTACAAACAATTTTTTAAAACTTAAAAAATAAAAAAAACAACAACTTGGCTTACACCAAAAAAAAAAAAAAAAAATCCAAAACACTGGCTCCCACAAGTTAGTTCAACTTCATGCTGCAATGGCCTATAATCAAATACTGGGTTTATAAATCCAAAACTTGATGGGTTTCCTGATAACACAAAAGTACTGTACCAAAAATCCTGTTATAGATGATTGTAAAGTTCTTCATTTAACTTTTAAAAATACAAGCGTACCTTGGAGATATCAGGGATTCGCTCCAGACCACCACAATCAAGTGAATAGTGCAATAAAGTCATAGAAATATTTTGGTTTCCCAGTGCATAGAAGTGTTTACATCATACTACAGTCTATTAAGTGTGCAACAGTACTATGTCTTAAAAAATGTATATATCTTAATTTTAAAATACTTTGTTTAAAAAATGCTAACCATCATCTGACAATGCAGGGTTGCCACAAACCTTCAATTTGTTGAAAAAAAAAAAAAAACTCTTCAAAACACAATGGAAGTAGAATAAAGCAAAGCACAGTGAAACGAGATATGCCTGTATAAAAATATTAAACATATTTTTAATAAGGAACATGGATTCACATCACACTTAGGAAGGTTGAAGCATACCTTTGAAACTCCTGAAACAACCGAAATAATAAAGCGATTTCCTTACAACCTGAAATCAACAAGGACTGTGACAGTCGTATTGCTTTCCTACAGTGACCCTTAGAAGGGGGAAAAAGTAAAACTTTGAAAAGCTGGAACTATCCTAACTGTGATGAGAGGATCAGAGGAAAGTGACCTTTCTCAGGGCCTCTGCCTGTATTCGTATACAGAGGTGTTTGGCCAAACAGAAACCAAGCCCCTACTGTTCTCACCAAGCCCAGGGTTCACCTAAAGAGGAGGGGCCATTTTCTGATTGGTCTGCCCAGAAGGATGCTTTTTTCTGACTGGCCTTCAGAGACCAAAAAAAGATTCTGTGTAGACTTGGGCAAGTCACTCTTCCCAGATAGGGAAGGCTTCGCAGCAGCCCCTCTCCCACCCCTCACCCAAGCCTTTTTAAAATGAAAGCTTTGGAATCTGTTACCACAAAGGTTTGAACTTGCTCCAGATTCTGAGATCCCATGGTTTTGTCTCTTCGTGTAACTTTTCCCTGGCTCATCTGATTCATCATGGATGATTGTTCATGTGAAAGTACTGTAGGTATAATACCCTTCGTTTCCAATCTCCAGCTAAGAAGTGACTAGACACTAGTGCATCTTAGTGTTCTTCCCACTGAAATCGTAAGCTCCTTTACATTTAGCAAATTGTTGGTCACATAGTTCGTTTTGAATAAATATTAACTGTTTAGATAAGAGAAATATCTTGAATCAGGATCTTGCCTGTTGATCAGCTTTCTTTTCACAAGTTTCTTATGTTAAAAACCTAGAACAGTGCTATCCATGGAAATACAATGTGAGCCACATATGTGCTTTTAAAATTCTAGTAGCCATATTAAAAAAGGTTAAAAAAAAATTAACGTTGTAAATTATTCATAAGATAGCTTACTTTTTTTTACACTAAATCTTTAAAGTCTAGCGTGCATTTTATAATTACAGCACATTTCAGTTTGGACTAGCCATATTTTGAGAGCTCAATGGCCACAAGTAGTCAGTGACTACTCAACAGCACGTATCTAGAGGGGGTAAGATCAGTATGATGTATAAGGAAAGATGCATGTTATCTCTTACAATTTCACAAATATTTCTTTCTTAGAAATTTCTTTCACAAATATTTCTTTTTCCTTGTAATGGCCAACTTCAGTGTTTTAAAGAGAAAAGGCAAATGCCTGGGGCTATTTAGTTCTAACCTGAATAACTCTAACTCTGCAGAAGTTTTAACTAGTGCCCTGATGTTGTTTACTGTTTGTATGCAAAGTGCATTAGCGTGTGTGGTGAGAAGCTCTAATGCGAAGGCTGTGTCCTAATTGGGATAGACAGCTTCTCAGGGTGCCTACCCATAAGCCTAACCATCAATATGAGCTATTTTTAAGGTAAATACCCAAGGGCACACATATTGGTGACAACATTTACAGGGTCCTCATAATTTTATGAGAGGTAATGGGGACATCTGGTCACTGAAAATTTGAAACTCATGATACACGATTTAGTTTATAAGACTTCTCAACTGTCACCAAACACAACCCCCTTATACACCGAGCATAACTTGTCTTGCTCTCATGACATTCTTTCCCTTCAAACTTGCCTTCACTCTTCTTTAAATTTGATTTTACCTGTATAAAATCTGCACTAGAGAGGCAGGCATGGTCTTCCAAGAAAGTGTAATACCTCCCAAGTGAATGTTGTGTGTTTTCTGCCCCCAAATAGCCAGTGGGTCAGCTTCATAGTGACCTTTACAATGAGTCTGCCCTGCCTTCTCCTCTGGTCTCATTTCTTTCCCATCATTCTTTCTGGAATTCAATCTCCTGAGGACTGTTAGTAAAATATGGACGTAGTTCTGGAAATTGACAAGCAGTTGGGAGTGGGGGGCTGTGATGGAAACAATCTGAAAGAGAGGGGCAAAGTGGGAACAAGTCCCAGCACTTTGCACTATAGAGAGGTCAAAATGTGGCTACAAATCAAATTTGTCCTTGGCTGGATCCACAATTAGAAGATACCTGAGCCCAAGGGCTTTAGAGCATCTGTCTGCCATTTGAGCCCAGAACAAGCTGCCTGGATATTGAGACTGGTCCTCCAATTAGCAACAATTGAGCTCAGGATGAGAGCTGTGCTATCCTTTTTCCTCGCCTCAATTTTGTTATTCTAGCTGCTGTCATCACCATTCACATCCACTCACAGACTTTACATAGTAAAGGAGTTCCATTCAAGTTTTGTATCCAGATTAACTTTGCAGCCCAGCTAATGTGAATTTATGGAAACCAATGGTAAATATAAATGCTAGCTGCACTCCCACTCACCATGGGATGTTAGTAGATATTTACATTTAGAAGTTTAACACATCCTGGCCTTAATCCAATATTCTCTAACGTTCTCTAAACAGCCCCAGTTTTCTAAACCCTATGGTTAGCATGTCTAAAGAGAGAACCGAAGGAGGAAGACGTTAGGAAGCAGTTATAAATATAAACCACCTTTTAAGATTTACACAGGGATTTTGTTAGTAAATTTAGAGAGTTGTGTATGCTAGAGCTAAATTTTTGCCTATACGCTTAGAAACTAACAGAAGCATGCAGGGAAATCATCTGTCTTGGTGGCTCCTACCTCCACCTCAACCCTAACTAGCTTTCGAATTAAGAAGTCAGCCAACCAAGACCCAAATGCAGTCATAACTGCGTTACTTTTCAGTATTAACCACCAGTAAAATACATACAGAAGGTGAAAACAAAAAATAATCCCCTTAGGCATAGCAGTTAGTATTTTAACTTTTTCCCTAAAGGAGCCTAAAATCATTAAACTAAACAATAGCATTTGTCATCAATATCTAAAGTATATGAAATACTTCCTCTTCAAGATCATTTTGGCTATTCAAGGACCTTTGGTTTTTTATATAAATGTTAGACTCGGGGCTTCCCTGGTGGCGCAGTGGTTGAGAGCCCGCCTGCCGATGCAGGGGATACGGGCTCGTGCCCGGGTCCGGGAAGATCCCAC
>NC_041224.1:135918718-135986726 GCF_002837175.3 Physeter macrocephalus
AAAATAAAATAAAATAAAATAAAATAAAATAAATAAATGTTAGACTCACCTTGTCGATTTTTTAACCCCAAAAAATCCAGTTGGAATTTTTATTGGACTTACATTGACTCTATAGACCAATCTGGGGAGAATTGACAGCTGAACAACATTGGACTTCTGACCCATGAACATATATATTTTCTCCATTTATTTAGGTCTTCGTTCATTTCTTTCAGCAGTGGTTTGTAGTTTTCAGGGTAGGGGACTTCCATGCCTTTTGAGAAGTTTATTCCTAAGTACTTCATGCTTTTTAAGGTTATGATAAATTGAATTTTTAAAAATGTCACCTTTCAAAATTTTGCCTAAAAAAAAAATAAATCAATATCCTGAACCCTCTTCCAATCAAGGAGCTAGGGACTCTTTCCACAATGACGTCCTTGCCCTCCTTAGGTAGCTCGAGGGCCACTCTCTGACTAGCCACTCTGGCCTTATTTCTCTATTTTATCTGTAGCTAAATCCCTCCTGAGCACAATATTTTGCTGATTCAACCTTGTTCCTCCAGTTGGCTGCCCTCTGCTTGAGTTTTTTGTTTTGTTTCTTTGTTTGGTTGGAGGGTACGCACAGGAATCCTCAGGTCAGAGGGAAAAGATTCAAAAAGCACTGCTGTAAGAAAACAGAGCTCATGTAAACATACTGCGCTGCCTTTAACGGATGCACGCTGGAAATATATAATCAAATTAGAAAATGTCCTCTAACCAGCCGTGCATTTGCAGAAAGAGCCCGTTCCCTGTAATGTGTGTACACTTGAATCTCCTTTTTCTGCCTCTGTTCTCTGTGGAAATGATGTGATAACGCATTTGTGTGCGAGTCACTGGCCAGGTAGAACAGAGCAAAACAGGAAAGGCAAACAGGATTCTCAGGGTCTTGAATTTACATTGCAAAGAACCAAAATGAAGTTTGTTAACTTCTCCCCAGCAGATGAGTTTCTCCCAGGTCAAGGTGAGAACCAAACAAGAACTAAGGCAGGCCCCCTAGTTAGTGGAAGCATCATTTTAAATGATGCAGTGTTTCGTTTTTGTGTTTTGTTTTTTGGCTGCGTTTGGACTTCGTAGCTGCGCACGGGCTTTCTCTAGTTGCGGCAAGCAGGGGCTACTCTTCGTGGCGGTGCGTGGGCTTCTCATTGCGGTGGCTTCTCTTGCTGCGGAGCACGGGCTCGTGGCATGCGGGCTTCAGTAGTTGTGGCACACGGGCTTAGTTGCTCCGTGGCAAGTGGGATCTTCCCCAACCAGGGCTCAAACCCGTGTCCCCTGCATAGGCAGGCAGATTCTTAACCACTGTGCCACCAGGGAAGTCCCAGTGATGCAGTTATTGATAGAACCTCTGCTTAGCTCACAAAGCATTGGCGAAGGAAGGCCTTCCGTCCCCTTTCCCCTCTGCACACATAACACACACTCATACTCACACACATGAAACTGGACAGGACAAGCAGCTTCCTGGTCTCTGATCCTTCCGGTCCTCACAGAGGTAAAAGCTGTCCAAGAAACAGCTGTGTCTGGGGTAGCTGCCTGAAGTGTCTCATCCTTTGAGAAAACCCCACTACCTTCTCAGGATGCTGGGCCCTCTGCCCTGACTGCTAGTCTCTGTTCAGGTCACAGAGAATGCTCTTCCTTTGAGAACTGGTTCATTCCCCAATTTTTGACATTTGTAGTTAATGCTTATTTCTGTCATCATCTTCGTGGCCTCCAGAGATGAAATTATCCCACAATGATGATAATAGCTAGCATTTATGTAGCACTTTCAGTGTGCCAGGCACTCCCCCAAATGATTTTTTTATAATTAAGTAATTTATTTTTAGCTGCATTGGATCTTCGTTGCTGCGCGCGGGCTTTCTCTAGTTGCGTCGAGGGGGGCTACCGTTCGTTGCGAGCGCAGGCTTCTCATTGCAGTGGCTTCTCTTGTTGTGGAGCACTGGCTCTAGGCACGCGGACTTCAGTAGTTGCAGCACGCAGGCTCAGCAGTTGTGGCTCACAGGCTCTAGAACGCAGGCTCAGTAGTTGTGGCGCGCAGGCTTTGTTGCTCTGCGGCATGTGGGATCTTCCCGGACCAGGACTCGAACCTGTGTCCCCTGCACCGGCAGGCGGATTCTTAACCACTGCGCCACCAAGGAAGCCCCCCCACAAAATGATTTTAATACAACCAATTTAAGCCTCACAGCAACACCATGAGATAGATACCATTAAAATCCCTATTTTATAGATATGAACATCAAGGCACGGAAGTTAAGTAACTCACCCAAAGATCCTACAGCTGGAAAGTGGTATAACAGGGATTCAAATCCAAGTAATCTGGCCCCAGAGTGTTTGCTCCCAGCCATTATACTACACTGCCTCTTGCTATGTATGTATAAAAATGATACGGCAAGGTTAATCCAAATAACATTCTCTTTTATAATCCTCACACTTGACAGTTTATATTCATAAGCAATATTTGTACAGATATTTGTTGCCAGATATAGAATCATTTCAAATATTTTGGCCTCAAGGAGTTTGAGGGAGGATTGACGCCCAGACCTCTGTATGACATCTAGAGTCCAAATGGGAGAGAAAAAGCACAGTGAGGGAAGGAGGGGGGGCAGTGAAAGGCTGAAAGACAGAAGGAGAAGCCTGGACATACATAACAGCTTAGGGACACAGAGAATTGTGAGAAGTGGATCAGCCAGAGGCCAGAGATAACAGCAGCTAGAACAGTTAAGGAGATGCCCACAAGGAAACCTGATACAAACCCAGGAGAAAGCCTAGCACCCACGCAAGCGCAATGGAGCAGGGAGAAATGAATGTGCTACTTGTGCTCTAGATAAAAGAAGGAACCACGAAGGAACTCTAAGCATGAGAGGGAGCCAAGAAGGGAACTAGATTTGAGGACAAATAGCACACTAGTTATTAGAGGGCTATCTAAATAATGTTCCACCTGTTTGGAAGTAAAGCTCCTGGAGATGCATATGCCCATGTGCATCCATTCACATGAATGCCCTGGCACACCCCCCAGGTAGCAGCCAGCTCTGCACCTAAGGCATCGATGGAGCAGCAGTTGGCATGCTTCCCAAAGGGGAGAACTCCCCAGGACCTAGACCAAGGTCCGAAGGCCTTGGGTGGTAGCAGCAAAAGTGGAATGAATCTATTGTATTTATTAACAACAGGAATATATTTCTTAGGGTAAGTACGCATTGAATCTATAGGTCAACTTGGGGACAATTGACATCTTCATAGTACTGTTTTTCAATTCATGAACATGATCTATCTCTCTACATTTATTTAGATCACCTTTCATAGTGTTTTGGGGGCTTTCAACATACATATCCTCCACATATTTTGTTGGATTTATACTTAAATATTTCATGTTTCTGGTGCTATTTTAAATGATACTCATTTTTAAAAATTTTTATTTCCAATTGTTTATTGTATTTCTATATAGTAGCAATAAACTTTTGTATATTAACCTTGTTCAATCTTGCCAAACTCACTTAGGAATTCTAGTAGAATTTGCTTTTGTGGATTCCTTTGGATTGTCAGCATAGACAATCAGTTCATCTGCCAAACAGAGTTGTTTCCAATTTTGTCTATTATGAAAATACTCCAACGAATGTCCTTATACATATTTTTTTTTGCTCACTTAACCAATCATACACTCAGCAGATACATGCATTTTAAATCTTGATGCAATATGTCCAATGCTAATGTATCCCCCGAAGTTCTATCTGCTCTCGGGGCCAGAACCTGGGCAGGTAGCTCGCTATTTTATGGGGAACACCTCTCCTCAACTGCAAGGTGAAATCTGGATATCTGCCTACTCACAGATAAAACTTTTAAAATCTAGATAGGATCAGCCTGAATCTGTCATCCTGGTTTTTTAGAAAATTCCTTGTTCCTCCTTTCCACCCTAACACCCGAAGATTTTTACAGCTCCCAGAGTGTTGCAGGAAGTGGAGTGTTGAGAGAGACGACTGGTCAGAGAGGCTCAAGGGTTACATTCTCAAGGTAGTCTCTGACTTCCAGCTCCTGCTTCCAATTATTAATTCAGTCTATGAATCATTTAGATGGCATATGTATGCTGTCTCTCCTATGTAACACATCAACCCAGTCAGCTCAGACCCCTTTCTTGACTTTCCAACAAAGGAATAACTTAAAAAATATTCACACAACCCTGTGCATGTATAGGCAGATTTGACTGAAGTTTTGATGAAACGAAGAAGATAGGCATTGCAGACATGAAAACAACATACAGTTAAAAATTAGCTCTCCCTGCTCCTATAAGTCTTCTTGGCCACGACCATTTTTATGGCCAGACCACTCCCACCATAGCACACCAGATTTTGCCCACCTTGCCGGCCCTTTGTCCTTTTCCACTGTCCCACGTCTGTCTCTGTCATCATCCCGTCCCCATCAAATTACTCTCATCAAAATCACCAAAGTGATAGGATAGGGCTGATTTCATAGTCTTTTTTTTAAGTACTAAAGATTCTTATTCTGATTAGGAACGTGAGCTTTAACTAGACCTTTCTTCAAAACTGGATTTGAGATACTAATTAGAGTACTATAAACCCTTAGTTAAAAGAAATACACTAGGGCTTCCCTGGTGGCGCAGCGGTTGAGAGTCCGCTTGCCGATGCAGGGGACACGGGTTCGTGCCCCGGTCCGGGAAGATCCCACATGCCGCGGAGCGGCTGGGCCCGTGAGCCATGGCCGCTGAGCCTGCGCGTCCGGAGCCTGTGCTCGGCAACCGGAGAGGCCACAGCAGTGAGAGGCCCGCGTACCGCAAAAAAAAAAAAAAAAAAAAAAACACTACCTGTGATTCCTTGGTAACAATGCAATGGTTCTTCCAAAAGACATAAGCTCTATCCCTGTCGGTATTTCTGTTTAATCCCACTTTCACAGGGTTTTCCAAATAGTAGTACATGTTTGAGAAACTGCACTGCCCTCATAAGGAGCTAACAGCAAGAAGAGTTAAAATTTTTTTTTAAATTGCAATCCTTTTTTTGTATCCTCCTGTAGGTTAAAAAGTGGTTGCTTTTATGTTCTGGTCCTTTTTCTCTCTTCTCTTTTTTGATTAGTATAAGGTAAGGTAAGACCTGAAAAAATGCTTCTTACAATGATAAGGAAGAAGCAGAATTGACTGATTGGGGCAGGGGGTGGGGGAAGGACAGAAGGGGGATGGGGGAGGAAAGAGGAGAGAAAGGGAGAGAGAATTACAGTGAAAGCCTTAAAGACAGGCTTGTTATCAGACTTAATAGTCACACAGAGATGATTCTTCTTTTAAATAGTAACACATTTAAAGGGTCATCTTCTTCAAAATGATACAGGCCAGATTTCAGTAGACTCTTCAAACCATGAATTATAGTGATTAAACTTATAACTACTATCAACAATAACAATCAAATTGTTACGGCAACAAATGATTCCCCAGCTGAAAGTAAAACCGCAGGGCTATAAAATAATTTTCCCTTAAATACTAATCATTCTTTTCCTAACATCTTAGTCTCATTTTCCTTGAAACTAAGTTCTTTCCTAAGCTTTGTTTAAAAGCATTTCCACTAATTCCAGTTCCCAGAACCAAAAATGCTTGATTTAATATCGAGTCTTAATAAAGTTGGAGACAATACAGGAATTGCTTACACCTTTTCACTTTTTTTTCTCCAATATGTTGGATAAGTCAGGTTATCCTGCAAATCGGTGTCTCCATTATAACAAAGGAGAATATCAAGGAAGTTCTTAGTCCCAGAGTTGGATTAAGTTGCATGTCTTATTATAAATAAATTCCTTTCCAATCATCCAGAAACAAAATTGTTGGCCTAACACACGTGTAAAATCTGCTTATTTGGCTCATTCACAATTAAATACAAACAAAACCCCAAAATATTGAGATACTTTTTTCATGCAACAGTTTAGATAAATAAGACTGTATGGCAATACCCAGTATAGGCGATGGTGTCAGGGTACGAGCCCTCTGACCCAGCGTTCACGAGAATACAAAGTGCTGCAGCTTTTTAGAGAACAATTTCAGGATCCATGAGATTTAAAGTACACACCCCTAGGGACTTGCCTGGTGATGCAGTGGATAAGAAAGACTCCATGCAGCCAATGCAGGGGGCCGGATTCGATCCCTGGTGAGGGAAGTAGATCCCACATGCATGCTGCAACTAAGACCCGGTGCAACCAAATAAATAAATATATTTTTAAAAAAATACATACCCCTAGTCATCCCACTTTCAGAATCTGACCTACATACATAATAGAAATACATAAACACATGTTGTGAAAATGTTCTTTTTTTCCAGTATTTTTTGTAATGTATCCAATACTAGAAGAACGAATAAATGAGCTATGCTAAACATATGCAATGGAATATCATGCAAATATTAAAAGCATGAGAGAGATCTACATGATAAACTGCCTCAGAACTGCCTTAATGTTGTCCATGATTCTTGGTTAAATTAAAACGCTCAGTATAAAGTTATTCTATTCTTTGTAAAACTAACCAAAGAAAACTTGCCTGTGGTCACTCAGTATTAATTGACAGAATTTATATTGCAATTCAGAGACATCTGCCTCTAAAGGTCTTGTCCTTCCAGGGGCCCTACTACCTTCCACTTGTAGCAGTATCACTGCCGCATTTTGTGACAAGTTCACAGAAAGGCTCTGCTTTTAAAAATCCACTCATTTGAAAAGCCAAATCTGCACAATAGATTAATTCAGAAGCAATCGTCTCTAGCACAATAGTTTAGTTCACTTTCAAATGGACTCAAAACAAGGATCCTTTAAAAGGCAAGATTTCCTGGCTCTGTAAAAATAGGACTCCATTTACACAAACTTGAGGGGAATATATCTGTTATGTAAATTGAGGAATGCAGGCAACCTAAGACCTCTGACAGTCCTTTTTCAAAGAGCACTTGGAACAACCTGTCTAGCCTGTCACGCTCAGTTTGCAGGTACAAAGGAATGACACCATCATCTCTGTCCTCTCGAAGTTGACAATTCATCACATTGAACTAGGTAGGGCAAGTGCACTCACAATTAACATTTAACACTAAATGCTTAAATGTCCTCACCGGAAGCCACACAGGCCAGCAGTTACTGCTCACTCACCCGCTGAAGCTGAAGCGCTTCCCGGTATATCATGTTTTTGCTTATTCCATCAGGCCTCTTTTGTTCTCTCTAAAAATCATCCCTAAAAAATAAGTTTCCATGAACTGAGTTTGGGGTGGGGGGACCTATGACATCAATAAGAATCACAAAACACGTTAGTTTCAGCTTTAAAGCCATTGAAGGTCAAATGTCAAAGCTCCATTCAATCAACCCTCCAGGCTGTTGCAGAGAGAAGCATGAGGCCACTGAATCTGCAGGAGCATCTGCCCAGGTTGTGGCTGGGCGCAAAACCTGCCCCTCCTCTGTGGCCTTGGGCAAGGCTTTTAACAGCTAGCTTCAGCTTCTTCCCACCTTTAAAACAGATAATCGTCATTTTCCTTTGAGATGTGTATAAATTAATTCGTTGAGGTTTGGAAGGAGTTGTGAAAGCAAAATGACACTCATAAATGCTAACTTTTAGCTGATTTTCTGAATTTCATGGTTTTATTTTGGCATCGAATATACATGACATACACTGAGAAGCAGGAAATATCACCACCTTGTATATGATTACTCTTGCTTAAGTTACAGAAGGATGAACCTCAGGGATTAAAAACAGTTCCAAAAGACTCGTAAGTCTTCATGCATTGTTAAGGAAAAAGATCATTATTTGCTAGGCATCTTAATATCCTATAACATAGCCTGTTATTTTTATTAGTCATGCTTCACAAACACCCATGGCGGTGATAATAGTAGTTTTGTCACCATCTTACCTTAGGAAATAGGCAAAGATTGCACACTTGCCTTGCACAGGAAACTTCCTAAAATTAGAACTCATGGTTTTTAAATTACCAATCTCTCCTATGAATCACATCTTCTGTACAAAAGAAATTGTCCAAAACATGCATCATAAGCATCTAAAAGAAAAAGGTATATAGTTTTTAGAGATTCTGCAAATGTCAGAAACAGTCTTCTTGATAGGGATGCCTATAAAGAAAAGACAAAGTTCTGTAAGCTCCAAAGTTCTCCCTTGACCCTTGAAAGTCAGGCTATGGATATATTGGAAATTATCCCTTTAAAAAATGTTTTAACATAGGAGACTTTATGAATCCATGTCACTATTTAATTTGCTGAGAGGTAATTTGTTATCTCCTTCTAGAGCTAAGCAAAGACCAGAGCCCTGAATGCCATACTGGGGAGTATGGACCTTATTCTAACCGCCAAGGGAGACCCAGGGTGCTAGGAAAGGAAGGGGTTATGTGAAATACTCAGGCTTAACATTTTGGAAAAATCACTCTGGCTTCATGGAAGGATGGTCTGGAAAAGGCAATACTATGTGCAGAGAAATGAATTAGGGGAGCAGAGAGATTGTGAGATTGTAGTGGCTTAAATTCAAACAGAGGCAGTGAAGCTGGAGATACGAAAAAAAAAATCCAAGAGATGTCAAGTAGATAAAATCAGAGGGTGTAAAGAGGCCAGAGGTAAGGAACTGAGAACCCACAAGTAGAGATTGACCTTGGGTGGAAGGGGGAACATCTTCTCCATCATGATAGGGGAGGAGAACAAATGTGTGTTGGAAAAATGAAGAAGGAACATGCCCCAAACCATCAGGGAATGTCAGTGAAAGGTGAGAGGAAAGTGCTCAGAGATGGAAGTCAGCAGAAGACAGCCATGGATCCAGATGACCGCAGAGGACCGGGCTTTCAGTGAGTGTGGAAGGAGGAGTGGGGCTTGAGCGGGGACGTGGGCAAGCAGCCTGCACGGGGAGCCCCCAACAGGAGAAGTCCCGGGGAGCAGGCAGTTCTGAGTTAAAGCAGGAGACAGAAGGATGCTCTGTGAACCAGGGAAGGTATTTGCCATAGAACAAAGCTGTGCTCTGCTAATTCCTCAGTTTCTATCAGTTATTCTGAAGTCTAATTCTGATCTCATATGTGTACTTTCAGTTGTTCCTTCCAAGAAAGTGTCATCTATAAATTAAAAGGGCAATGTTTTCTACTCCTACTCACCAAAGGAAATATTAAAATACCTGGCCACGGGGAGCACTCAGGCTGCTATTAAACCAAGGCTGGCAACCTCCACTCCCAGACCCGTGTACTCTGGGACGCTCGGTCCCTGTGCACTGATCCCGAGGCATGACGAATAGCCTCCAAATTCTTCTAATGTCAAACAAAAGAAGACAAATTTCAGATGTTAGAGCACGTGCATGTGTGTACATACACACACAGAGACACACACAGAGAATGGTTTTATTTAGGGCAGAAATGAAGCAAAAACACATTTTAAAAGACTAATACTAAGTAAATGTCCTTGCCACAGCATGAATTGCTTTGCATTTCAGTATAAATTAAGATAAACAATACATCAATTTCCAGGAAATTTTGTAAAGTGGCATACAGAAAATGAAAATTTAAAGTCCTAAAGTTGTTCCTAAACATCACACGTGTCCAAGGATCTCCCCAAGTTCACTAATAAAGGTTGGAAGACAAAAGAATGCCAAGGACTCTTTAGAGGAATGTATAGCACTCCATTCCGAAAAAATAAAAATAAATTATATGTTTTTTCCATGCCACAAAAGCCACAAAAGGTCATCAATTTAACCAAAATATTCAAGTAGAGATTCTGCCAGGCCGCTGGGTCCATTTTGCCAACAAGCTGGGCAGGTGGCTCCTGCAGAAACCCTTCCATCTGAGGACTCTCCCTTAATATTTATCTCCTTTCACTTAATCTCACTAATCCTGATTTCTGTGAGCCAAAACCTGCACAGTCAGAAGATGCTATTTATGGAAAATTTTTTAAAGCTTAGAATGTTAGAGCTTAATATCCAACGAGAAATAGTAATGGTATAAATGTTCTTTACAACTTAAAAATATAAATTACCGCTCTTCCCTACTTCTAGTGTCCATGTTTGTGTGCTTCTGGAAGAGTTTCTATCCCAGGACACATAGTTTATATACATAGGCCAGATACAGAAGCTCAGCCATTGTGCAGGAGAAACTGTGCAGTGCCTTGCGGCCTTGTTTGTTTTTTCTGGCAAGCTTCCCCTGGAGTACCGCTCTAGAGGGAAAATGCATACCTATTACGTACAAAGCAAAGTAACAACCCCTAGAATTTTTCTTTCTCCTTCAATCATTTTTTAATCTTGAAAAGGAAACTCAAGAAGAAGATGACAATGGTGTCCCTCCTCAAAATCAGCCCATTGGCATGAATAAGCCTTTTCTGAGATATGAAAGAAAAATCTAGAGCTTCTCCATTAAAAAAAAAAAAAGAAAAAAAAAAAGAAACATTCCATGCGGCCATGTGATTGTAAAAAGGAGGTTTTACTCATGTCTTTTTCTGTGTAGATTTACGAGGGTTTCTGCTGACATGAAGTATGTTCTTTACTGAATTCCTCAAGTGAAGCAAAACCACACATATCTGGTTCTAAAGCAACATTACTGAGTCACTAGTTTACACAGTAGATGTGAAATTGTCGTTTGCAAGCTTCCCGCATACCTGTGAAGTGGATTGAACCATAACAACTTTCTGGGGAAAGAGAAGATTTTTTAATGCAAAAAAATACATATTTTTTAATCACCAGTCTAAAAATCAGGTTACACCACCTCAAAAACTACTCACAAGTAGGAATATTCCGGCAGAGTGGACACTGGATTAAAAAAAAAAAAAGCAGGGAATCTTGGAGACCGCATTTGTCTAATGAATGAACTCTTACAGCTTTTGCAGGATAGACACTTGATGCAATCACGAGTTCCCCCTTAAATTCTAACCAATGGCTACTCTGAGATTACTGACCAATTTTTCATTTTATTGGCCTTCCTTCTAGCATTCAGATCTGGGGCTCATCTCTGCCCGGTCTCTTTCTGTTGCCATTGGGTGGAACCAGTCATCAAACTCCTAGCAAGGCTACTCCTGTAATCTTAGCCTCTAGTCCATCTTTCCTTTCCCTCCTACTGTGTGACACCTGAATTCTGGCTCTCATTATCGATCTCTCTCAAGTCCACTGCAATCTTCCTAACTGACACTGGGTGCCCAAAGCTCCCACTGGGTATAAAACCAGCTCCGTTCTCTCAGAACACTGTTCTCGGATCATGGCTAAAAACTGAGTCTAAACTCCTTGGGTCCTCCATTTGCTCCTCTCTCCTATCAACTTCTCAAACTTCTCACCTGCTACCTGCCCAGCACATACTTTATCTTCAAGTCATTTGCATCACTTGTTGTTCTTTAAGTTTACTCTATCTTTTTCTACCTTTATGTCTTTGTTTCTGTTTTCCCCTCTGACCACAATGCTATTCCCTCTCCCTGAAAACCTCACCATCTGTGAACGGCCAAGATAAATATCACTTTCTGTGTGAAATTTTCCATGAAAAGCCCAGGATAATCTCTCTCTCTCACTCCCAACACCCACTGTACTTTGTTCATGCCTCTACTATGACACTTCTAAAATACTTTCTCGTATTCATTTTTTACACTTGTGTCTTATGCATCTTATTCATGCATTCAATGCGTATACATTGAGATGTAACCAAATTTAAGGCACCCTGTTAAAAGTTGAGAATAACTGCAGAAAATGAGATGAATGTAGTCCCTGCTTTCATGGAGCCTCAGTCTAGCAGAGAGACAGTTTTGGATAAGTAACTGCACAACATGTTACAGAATGAATAATGATGGTGATTAGTACTATTAATGGAGAGTTTCAGGCTACATAATAGGGGCCCTTAACCTGGTGGGGAGCATCAGGCACAGCTCCTCAGCAAAAGTGATGTTTAGGCTGAGAAAGGAGTTTGCAGGAGCTACCCAAACACACAACAGGCCAAGGAAATTCCTTGCATAAAGTCCCTAAACCGGAAGGTACCTGATGAAATCCAGTGAGATGGGACCATAGGAAAAAAAGTGGAAAGAAAAAAGTTGCTTAGGGCTTCCCTGGTGGCGCGGTGGTTGCGCGTCCGCCTGCCGATGCAGGGGACACGGGTTCGTGCCCCGGTCCGGGAGGATCCCACATGCCGCGGAGCGGCTGGGCCCGTGAGCCATGGCCGCTGAGCCTGCGCGTCCGGAGCCTGTGCCCCGCGACGGGAGAGGCCACAGCAGAGGGAGGCCCGCATATCACAAAAAAAAAAAAAAAAAAAAAGTTGCTTAGAATGAGGTACAGAAGAAAAAAGACCAGATGATACAGTTTCACCTAAGCCATTTAATAATTTTAGCCATTTAACTATTTCAAGCGCTCTAAGATCTTATTTAGGACTACAAGTGAAGGTATGATGTAATTAGGTCTGCATTTTTCTAAAAATCACTTTGGAGACAGTGTAAATCATGGAAAAGAGGGGACGTGAGCAGATAGAGAACAGTAAGAAAGATATTGGAGCCATTTAAGAACCAGCACTTGGACCAAGACACTGTCACTGAAGTAGAGAAAAGTGAATATTAGTATTGGGTTGAATCATTTGAAATGGACTTTTTGTGTAGTAAATGTTTGCTTATCGGTGATTGCATATTTAGGAGGTAGGCTTGGCATGCCTTGGTGCTTCCTTGGGTCTGGGGTATGACAGGAAGGAATCAAGGAGAATGTCCAGTTTTCTGGATTGTACAAATGACAATGTCACTTACTGAAATGGAAAAGACAGGAGGAGGAGCATATTTGGAGAAACAAACTATGATTTCCATTAAGGACAAGTTTTATGAGAAACCTCTGAGCCACCCAAGAATGAATGAACTTGTATATACAGTGATCTGGACTCAAAGGCAAGCTCTAGGATTGAGATTTTGATTTGAAAGCCATCAGCGTATGGAAGCCACAGGAGAAGATGAAATCACCTGGAGAGAGGGAGAAAGAGATGCACACAAAGAAACAGAGCCACGGTTCTTAACAAGGCGTGTTATTAGGAATCCCCTGTGGAATTTTCTTTTCTCAAAATACACACACCAGAGGCCCAGTAAATCAGAATATCTGGGGTCTGAATATGTAGAGCTAAAAGAAACCCCCCAAAACCCCCAAACTCCCCAGATGTTTCCTTTATGTACATTCAGGATTAAAATAACCAGAGGGCTTCCCTGAGGGCTTCCCTGGTGGCGCGGTGGTTGGGAGTCCGCCTGCCGATGCGGGGGGACGCGGGTTCATGCCCCGGTCCGGGAAGATCCCACATGCCGCGGAGCGGCTGGGCCCGTCCCACATGCCGCGGAGCGGCCGGGCCCGTGAGCCATGGCCGCTGAGCCTGCGCGTCCGGAGCCTGTGCTCCGCAACGGGAGAGGCCACAACAGTGAGAGGCCCGCGTACCGCAAAAACAAACAAAAAAAACCCAGAAAAGCGATATGAGAAAAGAGATTCAAAGCTATAGAGGTCTAAGAAAAGCCAACATTTAGATCTGAAAGGATATGGGAGAACTGGCAAAGGAGACTGAAAATAGAGCAGTCAGAAGGTAAAAGAAAACCAGGAGCAGAAAGTGGAAATGAGGAAGTGGTCACACGTGGAAGGTCTCTTAGGGGTGAGATTAAGGCTGGGAGGACTGAAAAGTGACTACTGAGTTCACGACACAGTGACCTTGGCACAAGCGGAATCCACGAAGTAAGTGATGGGTAGAGAATGCAGACAGGAGAGGGCTGAAGGGGGAGTCGGAAGTGGGGAAAGGGCGCTAAGAAGGTGGACAGGGAGAAGAAATTTAGGGCAGGGGTTAGAGGGTGATATGGGGTCGAGCGGGGCATGTGGTTTCCTCTTGACCGTAGACTCTTCATCGGGAACGGGAATTAATTCACTCTGAGACACCTCTGCTCTGCACACTGTTCTCACACAGCAAGGAGCATCTGAACTAAAAAGATGCACTTGGTAAAGTGCATCTTTTGCAACTTAGCGGTCTCCCCAGTTAAACTGACTTGACTCAGTTACTTTCACTTATTCCAAAGACTGAGCGTGCCCCTATTGTGTGCCAGACAGCCTAGTCATCACTGAGGGCACAGAGAAGATGTGGCCCATGTTTACACGCATGTTTATAAGTGGACCTCTGCCCAGTGGGGCCGTATGGCCATAGTGGAGTGGATTCCTGCGGGGGAGGGGATGCCTCAGGGTCTACACTGTAGACACAGTTGAGGGGTCATTTGATTTTACTCGGGCAAGTACCCAAGTCTTGTGAGTGTAACTGTACGGACTGACTATGTTTTCGTGCTACCTAAACGTTCCTATGAGAACGTCTATGGGAAATCTGGACTCCATTCCTCCTTCTGAAGTTATGCAGGCAGGGTAAGACATCTAAAGCCAGGAAGCTACCTCGGGGAACCCAAGGTCGCAGCTCTCAACGCCTTAATGAGTTTTTCAGTCTGCACTGACGGTAGCAATATCCCTTACCACTTTAAAGAGCTAGTTAAAGGCCTTCTTTGCAGCTGGAGAACTTTCTGGCCTCTCTTTTCCTTGTGAAGCCTGCAGGGGTAAAGGCCAGGGCTCCCCGAGAAGTTCTGAACCAGGGGATTGGGCTGTAGGGGGGACCCAGTTGTCTTTTCTCATAATTCAGAGAGATCTGTAAAGAGGAAGAGCTAGGATCACAAGATCCTCTCCCCAGAAGGGGGGCACACAGCACCTGGTTGGGGTTACCTGGCCACTAGGGGGCTTTAGTTACACACTGGAAGACAGACAGAGTCAGGTGAACAGCCCTTCACCTGTTCTTGAGAATACATTCCTTTTTTCTCCACCTAACCAAATCCCCACCAGTTCTTAGAGGTCTCATCATGTTGCTAAAAGATGCCAGTCAAACCCCAGTGTCAAAATGAACACAGAGCTTTAAAACAGTACTGTAATCAAAGATTTATGATTAGCATCTTCTCCAAGGAACTGTGAAAGTAAAATCACAGACAATCCATGAATAAATTTGGAAGATGTGGAGGGACAGTCAGGAGCTGAATCCATTCACTACATTTCAAGAAAGAAAACACAAGGGTACAAGAGACTTGGGAAATTTGAATGATGATAAAGAGAAATTGAATGGAAGATGCTCTGGTCATCTCCGGGGAATTCGCTACTCCAGGGCATAGTTTGATTTCAGAGACATTTGGAACTAAGACCCTTACTTTATAAATGAGATCCAGGCAAATCTAAGTGCTTATTTTAAAAACATCCTTTCCTAGTTGTTCAAAAGAGAACAAACTTAGGCACTGTCATAAAATGTGCCTGGAAACTATTAATGTATCAATGGTCTTAAATGGAAACATTTCCTGTAAATACACAAGATCCAACACATGCTAGCTAAAAGTAACTTTTTTTTTCCAGGGGATTTCATACTTTTTAACCAAGTAGCTACCATACCTTTGGAAAAATTAAACCCTACATTTACAAATATACCTTTACATTCCAAACATTTAAAAGCTTTATCTAAAATCTTTAGATACAGCTGGGACTTCCCGGGTGATGCAGTGGTTAAGAATCCGCCTGCCAATGCAGGGGACACGGGTTGGAGCCCTCGTCCAGTAAGATCCCACATGCCGCGGAGCAACTAAGCCCGTGTGCCACAACTACTGAGCCCGCGTGCCGCAACCACTGAAGCCCACAAGCCTAGAGCCCATGCTCCACAAAAAGAGAGACCACCGCAGTGAGAAGCCCGCACACCGCAACGAAGAGTAGCCCCCGCTCACCACAACTAGAGAAAGCCGGCGCACAGCAACGAAGACCCAACACAGCCAAAAATAAATAATAAATAAATAATTTTTTAAAATAAAAACATCTTTACATACTGCTAAATAAAAATTACTATATGGACATCATTTGTCACTGCAAGTTTTAAAGATCCACTAATTTAAGAATATTTTAAGTGAAATAGTTCACCTTCTTCCCATTTGTTAAAACTCTCTGGATTGCGAGTTTTTCTTCGCCCTGTGAAAAGTCTATGAAAAGCCATAGACACAAAAGCAATAAATGGAACAAAACAGCAGGTTCTTCAGTTGTACAAGATATAGCCCTGATTCAAATCATATTTCTAGTCCAAATACTTTTATCTAATTGAAATTGCAGAACGACTCCACACCTGTGTATAAAAAGGTCTTTGCCAAATCCAGGCCAGCTTGGGCTGGTATAATTCCATTTCTTTGGTGTTATATTTAGGTTTCTACCTCAAATGATTTTGAAGTTGGTGCCTACTTTGTTTTCTGGTTTCTTTTTACTAATTTGGGCAGCTTAATAAAACTTAAGACCATGCATGTGAAATGTTTAAATGACTTCAAAATACTACAGAACAAAACAAGACTTTCAATAGGGATTACAGATGAGGTAGGTTTACTTACTGTGTTAGTTTTCTAGGGCTGTCATAAAAAAGTACCCCTGACTGGGTGGCTTAAAAAGCAGAGATTAATTTTCTAGCAATTCTAGAGACTAGAAGTCAGATCAAGGCATCAGCAGGGTTGGTTACTTCTGAGGCCTCTCCCTGTGTCTTCACATGGCCTTTCCTCTGTACCTGTCCAAATTTCCTGTTCTTATAAGGACATCATTCATATTGGATCAGCTTATCCTAATGACCTTATTTTAGTTTAATTGCTTCTCTAAAGACCCTATCTCCAAATATAGTCATATTCTCAGGTATTGGGGGTTAGGACTTTGACATATGAATGGGGCAGGACGGGGGGTGGGTAATGGGGGGGGAACACTTGGGGGTGGGGGTGGAGAAATAATTCAGCCCCTAATGAATATGTGCATACTCCTAATTTAATTGGCCACTATTGGAATACCTCATACTTACTAAAAGAAGTTCAATATACACTGTAAACCCTTTTAATAATATTCTCCCTAACATGAATTATGCCTACAAATAACACTAAGGTATTTAAGCAAGCCAACAGTTTAGAGTCAGGTAGTGAAATGGAACCCTTTTTGTAAACACCTTTTCCTTGGGAAGCATAATTTTGTCCAGATTTTTTAAATTTACTTTTTTCTAATTATAAAAATGATACAAAGTAAATGTTTCCTTACAAAAAACTAAAGAAAAACTCCACTGAATCATTAAAAATCAGTAAAAAATCACCCCAAGTCTTACTTCCCAGAGGTTGTCCTTATACTATGTATATGAACATTGTCATAGTGTCTCTCCATGTACACATACACAAAAACACACACAATATTGATGGAATTGTCCTACATAGTTGTTTTCAAAACTGCTTTTATTAAATTATAAAACAGTATGCTTTGCAATATCTTTCCATGACAGTGGATATAGCTATGACCCATCCTTTTTAACGGCAACATAGAGTTGCATTACATGTATGCACGGTAATGATTTTGATCCATCCTTTACTGATGGATGTTTAGGTCTCCCATTATTCTCCAATTATTTCCAATGCTATGATGATTTAGTTATATATTTTGGTGCACTTGAGAAATTCCTAGAAGTGAAATTTTAAATTTTGATAATCTAGGATCAAGCTGCATCCAGAAATTGTACCAATATGCACCCCATTTATAATGTATAAGTAAGTGCCATTTTTCCACATTCTTGCAAATACAGGATAGCAGCAACCTGTACATCTTTATCAGACTGAGAAGTCCATTTGTGAATAACTCATTTGTTTTATTTGCATTTCTTCGATTACTACTGAAATTCTTCACCTTTTTTACATTGTACACAAAATATTTTTATTTTCATTGCTTTGGCTTAAAAAATGTTACTCCTAAACCATTACAGAAAAATAGGCAATACCAAGATAATGAAGTATTCAAGGCATCTGGACATATCTTGCCTACTTACCCTTCCTTTACAGTGAAACTCACCAATGTCATTCATACCACAAACAGTAGTAACCTACCACCTGATAGTGGAATCCAATTGGCTGATTCATTTCTATCTCCCTGCTATTGTAACCAGGATATCAAGAAAGGTTGCCGAGAAAGGTTGCTATTGTAACCAGGATATCGAGAAAGGTTGCCAGTTGGCAGTGTAACTGAAGGTTAAAGGATCACATGAAGTAGGTCTTGGTTATTGTCGATTCACAAAGCACGTGCAATTTTAAATTAGCAGAGAATGGAGAATACACAGTTTTGAGATAACAGGAAAGACTTAAGAAATAAGTTCTGGGGGAAGAACTAAATGAAGAGGGGGAGAAAAAGAGGAATGGATAAAATAATAATTGTTAGGATTAAAATAATGTAGTTTACTGACTCTCTGTGGGTTGGAGGTCTTGAAAAATTATGGGATGGTTAAAAGAATGTTTCTCTTCTTCCTTATGAATTTAGCCAGGGATTGCAAGCTTGAACACCTCTAAGGACAAAACAGGTATTGTAAAAGTGGAGAAAAGGCAATGTTTGTCCCACCTTAAAGACATTCAGATTTAGAACTTTTTAAACACAATACTGGTCAAATGATCATGACCATAGACCTAATTCCACCTGTGAATTGCCACAGTGCCATCTGCTTTATACTCTAGTACAATAATATTGAGAATTGATGTTCATCCTGGTCCCAAGACCTCATCTGAGCTCACATAAAATTCTCCTTACCTCTATTAATGCTTATCTCACCATCGTTTCCTTGTTATGGGCTGATTTGTGTCCCCCCAAATTCCTATGTTGAAGCCCTAACCCCTATTACCTCAGAGCGTGACTGTATTTGGAGATAGGTCCTGACTGAGTTTAAATGAGGCCATTATGGTGGACCCTAATCCAGTCTGACTGGTGTCCCTATGAAAGGAGGAAATGTGGATCCACAGAGACACAGGGCTGCACCTGCACACAGAGGAAAGACCATGTACAGACACGGAGAGAAGGTGTCCACCTACAAACGAAGGAGAGAGGCCTTGGAGACGAAATCTGCCAACACCTTGATCTTGGACTTCTAGATTCCAGTACTGTGAGAAAATAAATTTGTGTCATTTAAGCCACGCAGTCTGTGGTAATTTGTTATGGCAGCCCTAGCAAACTAATACAGTAATTACATATATACATGTCAGTGTCGCCAAAGAGGCTGGAAGTTCCTCCAGAGCAAAGGCTGAACCTTATCCGGTAGGCCCACTGCCAAGTCCAGGGGTGACACATGGTGGGAATTACTCAACAATTACGTATTGAGTGAATGAGGGAGTGAATTTTCTACAAATCGCACAGACTTTCCAACTTGGAAGCCATGTAAGTTTTTGTGTATTCTCCTTTGTTGTTAAGAGAGAGAGAGAGAGAGTGAAGCAACTTATTAGTGAACAGGCAGAAACAAAAATCCCAGGACCCTTCAGGAAGATTCCCTCTCAAGTCAACAGCAACCAGCAGCCAGATGAATGGTGCAAGGGGCCAGATCGGGTCCTTTTCTCTGTTCCGAGAGATCAGCGGCTAGAAGAAATGCAGCAGTAACCTTCAGGCCTCCTCTCTGTCAGCCCTGACCCGCCCCATACCTGGAGCAGTGTTTTCTCCCACATGCGCTAAGTCAACACAAGGTCAAAATCCTCTTGGGGCCCAGGGGAGCCACTGGCCTGGAGTTTAAGCGCCCACCATTCCCAATGGTGAAACTGTTTGAGGGCACAGGCCTAAAACTGATGCTGTGGGCCCTGGCCATTGATCTGTAGCTGTGCACTCACCTAGACTCCAGGCCATATTTTCCCAATTTGTTGAGAACTATATCATGCGGGAAAGAATTAAAAGGTTTACTAAGGTCAATACAAACATAATTTATTGCTTCCCCTCAGTCAACCAAGCTCATCTATTTAGGTCTGTGACTAGTTAGCTAAGTTGGTTATAGCACTGTCCGCTCAGGGGCAAGGTCAAAGTATCAGTTTACAAAATCGGTGATTTTCCATCTGTGGCACAGTCACAGATAACTGCCCTAACAATTCAGTAGTATTTTGGTCCCTTAAGGAACCTGGAGACAAAATCTGTATAGAAAAGCAATGCAAGTCAAGGACACTGATGGAAAACTGCCTCAAAGTCCACGTGGGACACAAGAGGTCAGGAACCCCTAAAAGGACACCATTATCAACCTTAAAGGTCTAGTTCAAATTTCGCTGGCTCTATGAAAGCTTATATTTAAGAAAATGTGTGATAACCTTGAGGGCTTCCATGTATTAAAGTTAAATTGGCAGGCTGATTAATTCTTTTTTAAAAAATGCATTTATTATTTTATTTAGGCATCTTGTCAGTCACCTCTTAATTCTTCAGGCTGTTTGTTCCACACTTTGTAGTCAAATCCCATTTCAGTTTTTCTTGGTTTGATCTTTTCCTTCCTCAGGCTGTTCTGATTTCATCCCTAAAACACCCACACTGTCTTCATAGGCCTTCTTGGTAACCTGGCCTAATTCCCCATTTGGAGGCATTCCAGTGGTACCACTCAAAATGAAAGAGAGCTTTCATTGTGAAAACTATAAATATTGTAGATTAATGTTCTATTCCGTATGAAATAATGTAATAAAATAAGTTTCTAAATAAAGTATTCTTTGCCTTTTTCCAGATCAATCACTTTATAAATGGACCACAAATTCTTTGTAATGTCTTCATATTTCCCTAGATTAACAAACTAGGTAGAATTTTCTATTGAAAATGCAATTTAAAGAAGAGACTATTGGCACCCATGAGAAAGAAGTATAAAGAGCTGTCAAGTTATTCAGATCAAATGTAAACAAAATTAAAAGTCAGCACTAAAATGTTTATTTGTGGTCTGCAATACCTGAGGAAGTTTCCTTATTTTGTAGGTCTGCTACTAAATGTGTTTAGCCTAGTGAAACACTTATAAATAAACTGCTGAGTTAAGCATCTGCTGAGATAAGCACCTGTTACAGGAAAATTACAGTGTAATATTATGGATATTCTAAGCCTCTCCTTTAATTACAAGGAACAATTATTCTCAAATATTAAAAAAAAACAATTATTCTAAATTAAATAGCATGATGCCACCTCGATGCCTAATAATATTTATTAAAAACTGGAAATGCTGCTCAGTACTAAGAATTGTGTTAAACCTATGTTCCATACAGCGCCGAGAACATAGGCTGATAAGCTATAAAAGTACGTATCAGTTAGTAATTGATTCTCATGTTATATTTACAATTATAGGTAATCTACTAAATAAAAAAAGTTACTATACACTACACCATGTAGGTGAGGCAATGATATTACAAATATTGTATGTAATTTATTTTAACTTTGCAACTTTAACCATATTTATTTTCTGCCTTCCGTGCTGAAATAATCTTCTTAAAAGAAAGCACACAAAGGATTAACTAGCTACCTTAAAATGATGAACAAATTTCAACTGATAACATTTAAAACATATTTTTATATCATGCTTTACTTTTTAAGCCAAGATGAAAATTGTGTGAATAATTCAAATATACATTTCTAGCCACTATGTCTCTCTATTCTTTGGTTAAAACAAAAAATTATTCCTGGATCATAAACCACTATATTTTAGAGACTATATCTGCTTATTCTGCATACCATAAAGAAGTGGTATAATAACATATATGAACTGGACAATTCTATTTATTGAAGAGAAGGCTGGTGATGTTTTACATATAATAGACCCAGCCAAATCCCAATTATTCGTCAGTATGCTGGCCAAATATTCACCATATTCCATGACTTATAAGATGAGAAAAGAACTTGCCCAAAACTTACAAAAGAATTTAAATGAATGTTACTTTAAAATCATATTGCTTTCATTGCTGTGAGGAGATGGAACATATACACAGAGACAGAGAACTTCATATAACATCCAATGAAGAACGTAGACTGAATCCCATGATCAAGGATGCAGGAAGCAGGGAGACTTTTCAGAGTAGCTCATCAGGGGAGGCCTTCCTGAGGAGACATAGAGCCGAGAACTGAACAAGAAGAAGGCCAGCCTTGGGGAGCCCTGTCTGGCAGCAGAACTTGTTAGAGGGGACAGCAGACAGCAGAACCCCTGAGGCAGGAATGAACACTTGTGGTGGTTAAACAACAGACAGGAGGCCTGTGGGGCTGGAGTTTAGTTATCAAGGAAAAAAGAGGCCTGAAGTGCCCTCAGAGAGACAGGCAGGGGCCAAATCATGCAAAAGACCACATAGGGTTGAAGATCTGGGACAAAAGGGCGTACTTTGGTCAAATAAATTGACGCATCCTTGGGCTGACTGAAGTTGAGCAGGTTTCTCCCTGCGGGACTTGTCAAAGCCTTTGAAATGTGAAAGTTCTCTGTAAATTTCCAAGAAGGTAATACAGTTCCCAGAGCTTCCCAGATACATTTGGTCACGGCATTCTTTTCTCATAAAGGAGCTCTTGAGACTATTGTTTCAAGAAAAATGCTTTGGCCAATGCAGTGGCCAAAAGCAGGGGTTGATAATCTGATTTTAGGCCAAATCCAGCAGGCGGCAGGCCGCCTGCTTCTGTACAGTGTCTGAACTAAGAATAGCTGATGCATTTAAAAAATAGTCTTTAAAAATCAAAATAATATTTCACAACGTGTGAAAATCATGAAATTCAAATTGCTGTGCCCATAAATAAAGTTTTATTGGGACACATCCCACGTGCTTTTGTTCACTATTCTCCAGGGCTGCGTTTGTGTAACCCTGGCAGATCTGAGCAGTTGTGCCAGACTATGGTCCACAGAGACTAAAATACTTGCTATCTGGCCCTTTATGGGAAAAGTCTGCCATTTCTTGTCTAAAGCATCTTTTCAGTTACTTTAATATAAATCTTCATATGAAAGTTGGATTATAGCCATAATTTACATATTTTATAGTAAATACTTATTAAGTACTTGTCCTATTCCATACTGTATTTTTTGCCTTTGATAGTTATTTTATTACATTTTGTTCTAAATTTTTAAATTGCTACTCAACAAACTCAGTTTCTTTACCTTTAATAGCCTCAATTTCTTTAGTCTGAGTGTGTGTTTTTCAATAGATTGGATAATAAGCACTTCAATTTTCTTATACTTAAAAATAAGTTATGGTTAACTCTTTAATATGCTTAGACATTTCTGAAGTTGGATGAGAAGTTTGGTGTATACATCTATATCATATCACTTTCATGTGATATACATTTAACCACGTAGCATTTCTTAGTAATTCCTGTACCTACTCCTATATTGCTTCTAGTTTCTCAGATGTTAAGCTCTAACAATACTTTAAATATTTCTGAGTTACGTGCTTATTCCACTGACCTCTTTTTCCACTGATAACCTAATTACAAAGGCTTCTTATAACTGTCATAACATTTTGATATTTTCTAAGGCCAGTCAACTATATTACCTTAAAATTGGGGGAAGTATTCTTCCCCATTCATTGATCCATCTGAATATCTTTTAAGTGCCATATAATGTTTAAGGAGATTTTAGTTAGTGTTGCATTAAAACACAGGGATGCAATCAATGCTTTATAAATTCATGCTTATCTTAGTAAACACTTTTCTGTTTAAAATTCTGGGTGTTTATTTATTTATTTATTTTTTTGCGGTACGCGGGCCTCTCACTGTTGTGGCCTCTCCCGTTGCGGAGCACAGGCTCCGGATGTGCAGGCTCCAGCGGCCATGGCTCACGGGCCCAGCCGCTCCGCGGCATGTGGGATCCTCCTGGACCGGGGCTCGAACCCGTGTCCCCTGCATCGGCAGGCGGACTCTCAACCACTGCGCCACCAGGGAAGCCCTGGGTGTTTATATTTAACCATGTGCACACAACCTAAATACAGTTTCATTGTGAACTATTCTGGGGAAAACAGAAGTGCCTTCCTGACTCTCCCCTACCCTGTCACACTCCCCTCCCCAGAGTCATGCTTCTCTTAGAGAAGCCTAGATACATTGTCAATGGATGGAACACTGCAGAAGAGACCACAGATCATTTGGTCCTGTTTGTCATTTTCTTCCTCCAACAATTCCCTGAGTTTTCTCTTCTTAGTCCCCATGACTTGTCACACAACATCATTGATCTTAGGGAGATATGGCTAGATTTAGTTTCTCCCACAAATGCTCAAAATTTAACAGTTTCAACTCAAAATTGTAGTTTGGCTTCTAGCAGCAAATCCTTCAGATTTTTGTAATGGCCCCTTTTATTGACAGAGCTTATTAAAGGTCTGGTTTCTTCCCTCAGATCTCTGTGACTAATCTCCCAGTTTGGAAGTAATAGACACATTAAAAGAAGCACAGTAGATCTCATGCTAACTAGAACCTCAGAGTGTTCAATCTTCAAGAATGCTTAAAAAGTCCTTTATGGTGATGGGTGTCTAAGGTGGGGCATATTTGGTTAAAATAAATTATGAGCTAGTTCTGGAGAATTGCTAAGTGACAATTAAATAAACAATAACCTACACATAGTGTAGGCCCTCAGAGATGATTTAAATGCATAGTTTAGTTTGGGTAGAACAAGCAGGATTGCCAAGCGACAAACATATGAAGATAAATTGGTATAAATACCATGCAAAGTGTCTTCTATATATTAAAAATTTCCTCCTTGAGTATTGGGGGGGTTTATTAAAAATAAAATGCAATGTCTGTGAAGAAGAGGAGGGGAGATGTTGGTGGAGTTTGTCTTCCTGGAGTTTTCACCTGAAAAGTCCACACTAAACTGACCCAAACAAACAATGTTAGCAGATCTGTCCTCTCAGCAGCTATATGCTAAATCCTGCATCCCGTCAATCCGGAAAAGCTGGTCAATCTCAAGATAGATAACGAACAAAATAGCCTGAAGTTTTGGAGTTTAGGGGAGGGGAAAGGTTGATCAAACCCACTTATCACACTCCTGAGTTTTGAAAGACAGTGGGAAAAGTGGCTCTCCTTGTTAGGGGTGCCCACCCCCTTCTTTCCAGCCAAAGGGAATGCTTTGCTATGCAAATAATGAGTCTGATCTCAGAGGAAGTGAAGGACCCAGGATAGTAAAGAAACTCACCTTTTGGAGGTAAACTAACTCTTTTAAGGTACCATTGAACAAATTACTTCTCCATGCTCTGAAAGTTCTTAGTGCCCTAAAACCCCCAAATCACCTGAGATTGGTTTGCTCTGTTGAGGGTCAGGCCTCATAAAGAGTGAGTTCCACGGGGAAAACATCTTTTGTCTGTCCTAGTTAAGGTATATAAAAGAAGCATGTGGAAATCACTCAGCAACTGGACATTTGTGTTTGACCCCAACCAACTGGAATCTGAAGGCTGCAAGTGTCAAGGTCGGTTCCAAGCCTAGCAACCCAACTGAATTAGGTTTCAATTTGAGACTTACTCTGTTTAGATAATTCTGCTTCCCTTTCCCATCACCTTCAGTTCCCAAGAAAGCTGGTACGAGAAGTCAGGGCAAGAAAATGAGGGACACACATTGAGTCCAGTAGGAAATTGTTCAACCAGTGGTTTCAGAGACCTTTAGTATGTCTCTTCTTCTCTGGGTCTTGAAAGAACATATGCCCAAGATGACTAAATCAGGTGCATACAAGTCCTGCAGTATAAAATTCTCTGAGCCCCAGATGTCAGGTAACCCACTTTTCAGGATACTTAAAACATACAAGGAGCATTCTGTTTAGTACTTGAGCACAACATTTAAGTTGAGCCTTAAGAAGTCGGGAAGAACCTTAATGAAATTTGGAAGTAATGCCCATAGCTCTGCTATTATAACTAGGCTGCGTAGAATTACCCAAGGATGACTACGTTTTATACCCAGGCTGCTTTCACAAAGGTGATCTGCATTAGCATATATGTAGACCATACATTTGAGACATTAAATGTTAAGGTTATAATATTTATCTGACATTAAGAAAAATGGAATACAAAATAAAAGCTTTATGAAAATTTGTAAGTATATGAGCAAAGAATGAAAAAGAACATAGAAAAACATGAATAGTTTTAAGATGAAGAGGTTATAAGTAAATTTGCTACCTCATAAAAAAGTTTTAAGCTTCATTTTAATAAAAACTAGAAACAATAGAGGAGGAAAGAGAGAGTAGCATCTAAGCACCTGGAATGAGATATTACAATTGCACATTAAATACTTGAGTCTGAACTTTCTGGAGGTGAAGTTAAGTCTGGGTTAGATAGCTCTTGACCAATTAAAGAAGGTTGATAAGTAAGTTCTCAAAAGATACACCTTTTTCTCCTTTGTAATCCTAGGTTAATTCAAGGGACAATGGGTATAGCCTTAACTATACCTGTTGTTATCCTAGAAAAAGAGCACTTCATTGTTTTTCATAATAATCTATAGAAGACTAAAGTAAATTGAATTCAATTAGAAATTCTTTCTTTCCTTCTCTCTCTCTCTCTCTTACAATGTGCATGTCTTTGGGCTCTTCCCCTGGGTCCTACCTCAATAACAAACTGCTTTGAAAACAAAATGACAAGGATTAAAAAATTAGCATGAGGCTTGAGATGAACATAGTTATACATTATCTCAACTGAATCATGGACAACTCTGCACAGGATTCAGTTAGTTGCTGACACCAGAGGGGACAGAGAAACAATTTCAGGAGTAAATGATAGAGTCCAATGTTTTAATCTCAATCAGTGTGCTTTGGATCCTTTAGAAAATCATCTGCTGGCCAGGCCTTCAGTTACTAAAACTAAAACTATTGCTAAAGTAATGACAATGAAACTACGCAAACTAGAATCTACTTGCACCTTGGCTTGGGGGTTCAAGGATTTAGGCCTTGTTTTTAAATACTTGTTAGAAATCAACTTATAAAAAGTCGAGAGATCAATGAGATCTTTTCTTCAGGAATGTGTTGAAACCTATGGAAAGCTGGACTTAAGAAATTCTCATTAGCAATGTAACTCAGCAAATGATTGTTCCATCTTGTCTTTTGCTGAAATTTTACATTTTTGAAAAAAGGCATTGCTATAGTAATGAACCCTGTAGTATTCTATTTTCTGAAGTTTTGAACTACGTAACAGCATTTATATTCAGGGTTTTTAGAGAATAGTTTGAAAAGAAAGAAAAGGCAGAAACAATTGGAACTTGCTTCAGTTAATTCCTTAAGTAAGGTGACTTATGAACGGTAATTTCAAATGACTTCCTCAGTGAGAAAATATTCTAATTCCTTTTTCTAGGATTGACTAAATGATACACACCTTGAATTTCTTATCCTTCAAAATTTCCTGTGGTTTTTAAAAAATATTAGAGCAATCAAAAATTTTTCCTAAAAACAAGCCACTTTTCTTCATGAGTGACCACTGCAGTTTTGACCCGTTTATTTATTCTGCCACTAAGTGCTGAAAGCATAGGGAAATGGGACCCTTGCAATACCACCCAGGCCCCATTGCTAACCACTCAACCTACTTCCAGTTAAGTTTTCAAAATTGTGCTAGTCTGTCTCAAATGGTTCACCCAAGTAATTCTGCATCGTTTCTAATTTGACAGTCCACCAATTATCCTAAATTCCTCTAGGTAATGCTAACAACCTTCTGATTCTCAGGTAATGTGAGGTCACCAGGGTTGTTTTTGCGTTATTCTTTTCATTTTAAAAAGAGAGTGTGTATATGTTATACAATTTGCTCTGTGTTGAAGCAAAAGTGTCATTAAGGACAAACAGTTTGGAGATATGGGCCTGAAGCTTTATTCTCCTAGATTCCCCTTGTAATAGTAACACCATGCTGAGCTCTGGCCTTTGAGTGGCGGGTGACGGTAGCAGCACTGTGACTCCCCCTGGTCCAGAGGCCCAGAGGAGGTCAGCTGAGGTGCTGTCAGGTATTACGGGCTTGGCATCTCATTTCTGAAAGAAATCAGCCAACTCCACTCATGCACCCCCTAGGCCTCCTCTATTCCCCTCCCTCCCCCAGCAGTTGGGGCAGGCATGGTGGCAGTTCAGCCGGAGCCCCACTGGGCTCTGTGTCCTAAGGAGGCTCAGAGGGCAGCTGGTGAGCCCTGTCTGCACGTCCGCCCTCAGCTCTGCTCCCGGCCCGCCCACACACCGTTCAGTCCCTCCAAGATGCGAGCCCACAGTGAGCTCCCCAATTCCTGCTCTCCACCCCCAAGGAAAACCCCTCAAGATCTCGACCCCTCTTACATGCGTCCACCCAGGTGAGCTTTCTCCCCGGACTCCACGGCCCTGCGCGGCCGCTTGACCCCGTTTCACAGGAACCGTGCGGACCTGCCTTAGGACACGCGTGCGATACTCGGATCCGGCTTCCCCTGAGCGCCGGGTCCCTCTGCGATCTGGAGATCTGGCAGGGGAGCCCTCGGTGCAGCTCCGCGCAGCCTCCAGGTGCACCTTCTGGTCCCCGATAGGGAGGACGCCCCCTGGCGCCCCCGCTGCAGCCGGGCCGAGAGCTCCGGGAGCAGGCGGGGGCGGAGCCTGTCCGCGAACCTTGACGTCCGGCCAAGGCCGGGTGATCGTCGGGGGCTGCCAGCTCTGCTGCTGCCCTGAGCCCTCTCAGTGTGGCGCTGCCCGGCGGCAAGGGGGTGGTGGAATGAAGCACGGTCAAGACAGAAAACAAAGTCAGCAGGTCACCTGGCAGGTTCCGAGTGAATTATGCAACGAAAGTCGGGGAATGTGTGATGCGTTCCGGGGCCACAAACCGCCCCCCCGCCCCGTAGCTTTTTTTTCTTAAGCTCCTAGGAAGCCGGTTCCAGTTTAAGGGTTGGGCAGGGATTGACTGAGCAGCTCCTCTGATGTGGTTACGACTTTGTTGAATTCCTCAAGAGTGATTCTCCCTCCCCATCTTTCTTTAAGTAATGGGAACATTACTCTGGGCAAAAAAAAAAAAAAAAAAAAAAAAAAAACCACACTGGGATGGGGGCAGACTTGATCCAAAAGCAACGACAAGAATCACCCCCCTCCCCATCTTTCTTTAAGTAATGGGAACATTACTCTGGGCAAAAAAAAAAAAAAAAAAAAAAAAAAACCACACTGGGATGGGGGCAGACTTGATCCAAAAGCAACGACAAGAATCACCCTACAACTTGCATAAGGTACTCAGTCGAGCATTAGTCCAAAATCTAAAATACTGAAACCTAAATTAGATCATCACATACATTCAATTCCTTATCTTCCCGATCCTCAGGACCTATGCCTTCAAACAGAATTCAAAGAGTTAAATCTGGCCATAGCTCGTTGTTTTTCATGCTAACATTTGTGGCATTAGGACTATTTTGTTAACTAGGTATATGCAATTCACAGAATTTCACGGTAAATTCCCCAGACCAAATATTTGGCTGAACAAATAAACAACATTATCCATTCCTGAAAATAAGCCAGTAGAAGGAGGGGGGGAGGTTCGGGGGAGGCTGGTTGCTAGAAAGTGACCTGAGCCAGGCAGCCACTGGGCTCAGGATTTGCCCTCGGATGATTTGTCCAAGTGCTAGAGATCTGCGGGTTCCTCTTCAACGACACGGACATTTCAGAAAGTTGCTGGAAATCGGGCAAAACAAAACGAGGCTGCCTGAGGGGAACCCTTAATGGCCTTCCCCTAAATGATTTATTCGACCTCCTTACCATTAATCAAAGGGGCAGCGACCTGGGGGGCTAGGGGAGGGGGGAAGTAACCCTCTTTGCAGGGAGTTTTGGAGGAACTGTGGAGTCTTGCTGCCTTTGCCTGGGGCTCTGATCTCCTCTCTCCACCTGTGCTCTCCAGGGAGCTGGGGCTTTGGCAACTGCTCCACTTCTATTTTTATTGGTTTCCACTAAGCTGCTCCTTTCAGAGGATTGTAGGACTTCAGCAATTAAAAACAAAAATGAGTCCTGCTTCACCCACCCCACCCCCAAGAGCACATGGAAGAGTGTGTGTACATGAATGCGGGGGCACACTCAGCCCCACAATGGCCACCACCACTGCCACTCAACCCTACCTCCTCATGAAAAGAATGCACTCCTAACAGCTCATCCCACAGACTACACGAAGACACTGCTTTTGCCCCAAACACATCCAAGCCCATGCAGAAGAAAAGCACACACAAGAAATGAGCCCACGCAAGCTAAACTTCCAGGGCGTCATTTACTTGCTGGTGGCAAAAAAAAGCAAAGGTCTCTCCTCTGGTCCTCTGAGCCCCTATATCCGTGTCCTTCCAGAAATCCATTTCTCTGCCTCACTGGCAGCCCTGAACTGAGGGAGACTGCTCAAGCACGTTAGCATTTTCCATTTTTAGTTTGGTCAAAAACTGAGCTTTGTCCTTGGAGAAACCCTGGCTCAGAACATCACATCCACCAGGTGTATCACTTTCTGCCCAGCTCCAGGGAAGGGGGGAGGAGTGGCACAGAGATGCAAGGAGAGTTGGTATTTGACTCGAGGGACTCTATACAGTGGGATGCTTTCACAGTGCCCACTTGGAAATTCTGACCCTTCAGTATCTGACCTCATTCCCACCCCCCAACCCAGCTCAATCTCTTGGAATTTTGAATTCAATGAAAGCCTTCATCTGGGGAATAGGAGACAAGGGGGAAAAGTCCAGAAACACTGGAGAATTTCTACCATGTGGTATATCAAAATAGTGGTCACCAAACTTTTTGAAAGTAAGGCAGATTATTTATTTTATTGGATAAAACCCACTTCTCAAAAAAAAAAAAAGAAAAAAACTCCTGCTTAAAACACACACACACGTTAATATGTGAGTGTGCAAACTAGTTTTGATTTTAAAATACAACATTGGTGCCTGTAATAACTGGAGATACCCTGGGTATCATAAAAGCAGAGGTGGGAAGCATTTCCCTAGAGTTGAGACTCTTACCCAACACACTTTGCTGGGACACACCTCTAACAGGTGAGCAAAAACAGAGGATGTACAAAGAGCCCAAAACTGAGTCTTTAATCTGGCCTACTCCTTTCATCCCACTGTTTCTCCTAGGCATGTGTCATCCAGATGGGAGAGGATGCCACGTCCTTGTCCTTGTTAACATTAAATAGAAATGGAAAACAATTCATCCTGGCAATTACCATCCTCCACCTTCAGTTTACTTCCTGTCTTTCCAACTTAACCACCTCCAGTTAACCACACTCTGACTTCCACAGTGCCCCCAGCCCCACCTTAACAGAAAAAAATCTCATCCAAGAGATGGGGCGAAGGGAGAGAAAGGATTTAAGAGAAAAAGAACATAGTTTACCTTTAAAATAATGACTCATTTTATTTTTTTCTTTTAATATGTAGTTATAAATATATTTTGTCAAAATATATGATCAATATGGTCAAAACATTTGCACATAAAGTCATAAATAAGGTCAAGGTGAATGTTTAGATTTTTTTTTCCTTTCTTTTTTCTTTTTTTTTTTTTTTAAGATAAAAGTCCAGCTATAAGGAAGCAGTCTGTGTAGTGTGTGGGTGAGTAGTGGATGGGACGTGTGTGTGTGTGTGTGTGTGTGTGTGTGTGTGTGTGTGTGTGTCCCCAAGGAAGGCCTGATCTCAGCGGCACCCACATCCCTCTACTACCATCTCCTGATAATTTTTCAGTACCACCTTGTCATACTCATCCAAGTACAGCATGGAGATGGCGCTCAGTTCGGTGGGAACACAACAGGCTTTGGGGATACTGGAATTGACAGAGTTGACCAGGGTCTGCACAATGGCATGGTTGGTTGAGTTGAGGTGGTCGGCCAGTGGAAAGGGGCAGTCCCCATGGCAGTAGAAGGCCTGGTAGCCTGGTGGGGCCACAATCCAGTCATTCCAGCCCACATCGCTGAAGTCCACATAGAGCGAGTGGCGCCGGCAGTTCTTATTCTTCTTCCGGGCCCTCTGTGGGTGATGCTTGGGGCTACGCTTGGCCCTCCGGCGTCGGGTCAAGGCATGTCCCCGGCCATCATGGCCAAAGGTGACCAGGAGGGGCCGGAGCTGGGCCCAATCCCCACTCCCTTGAGGTAACGATCGGCTAATCCTGACGTGCTGGCCCTGGCGGGTCCGTGTCTGATGGAGGTGGGTCACCTCAATGGCCAGCCCATAATTGGGCTGCTTCTCCCGGGTCCAGCGAAGGACTGCAGGGCTCACATCAAAAGTTTCCCACCGTGTCACATTGTGGTGGACCAGTCTCGTGTCCAGTAGTCGTGTGATGAGGTGCCCGGGCACCACTTCTGCCGGGGGCTTCATAACCTCATAAATGTTTATACGATGAAAGCCCTGCTCCCAGTCAGGGCCCTGGTCCACCTGCTCCCGGAAGAGTCGAAGCTCTGCGGACGAGATCACCTCGTTCTCTGGGATGCTGCTGAGGTTAAAGAGGAAACGAAAAGCAGAGTTTTCGCTGGTCCCTGGGATGTTCTCCAGATGTTCTAGGCACAGTCAGGGAGGAAAAGAAAAAGGGAAAAGAAAAAAATAAAAAAAGAAGAAGCACATGAGCTATTTGAGAGGCTGAAAAATCAAGAAATAGCTAAGAGTTGGGTGATGAGTGATGAACTCTGCTTATATAGTGGAAGCCTATTTGGGGGAAACAAGCATACCGTTTAATCTGAAGGAGCAGATAAATGGCGCAGCTAGCAAACCAGCGAAGCCTAGCTAGCATTCAGCAAGCACCAAAGACAGAATCTCCCAATCTCCTTTATACGTCTAATAATTTCCATGTGTTAACTCCTTACTCCACCACCATCAGACTTCCCTTTTAAAGCCCTCTTGGCTTTGTGTACACAGTTTGCTTTACAAGTGGTTGTAAAGAAAAAGAGGGGCCAACAGAGCAGAGGCAGGAGGGAACATGCACACAACCACCTTCTGCCTCTTCCACTTTTGAGTATGTTACCAAACATTTCCCCAGCGATCTTGGAAGCACAGAGCATGCCTTGTTGATCATGTTACAGAGAGGAAAATAAATTCCAACACAGTAATGATGCTGGTGGATTAATAACTCAGATTTACTTTGGAAAAGAAACATCCGCTAGGAAACATTCAGATCGGATTACAAGGCCCCTATTGAATAAACCTGACAAACACACAGCTGTAATATTAAATTCAGTAGGTGCTTTGAAAAACAGAAAAAAAAAAAAAAGGCAGAAACCTTGGCATAAAAGGCTTTGATATAGCAAAAACACACGGCTGGGGCTAGCCCACGTCTGAGTGGTGTCATTCCCCTTCTCCCCAACCCCTCCCTTCTGTCTCCAAAAAATAAATTCAGCCACAACTCTGAAAACTCCAGAAAGTAAGCAGCTCTGTTCCCCAGCCTCCTGGATTTGGGGCTCTGAGGTAACCTGAACCCCTCTCCCCCAGAGCTTCCACTGTCCCACCAGGCAGCCCTACTGGCCCTCCCCAGCCCAGACTCCGGGCAGGGACTGACCTTCGTGGTGGAAGCTCCTCACGGTGTTGGCCCGACTGGCGGGGCGCTCAGGATACTCCAGACCGATGCTGTGGATCTGCTCCTCCTCCTCCTCCCCAGACTGAAGCCGGTAAAGATCCCGCATGTAATCCGGGACGACCGCGCTCTTGCTAGGCTGCGGGCGGCGGCGCAGCCCGAACATCTGCAGAAGTGTGGCCTCGAAGTCCCGAAGGAGCTCATGACTCTGCCCTGAGCGGCGTCCTCCCGCGTGGCCCTGAATCTCGGCGACTTTTTTCTTCCCCGTCTCAGGTATCAAACTAGCATGGCTCGCGCCTCCTAGCAGGACTTGGCATAATAAAACGACCATCAGCATTCGGTTACCAGGAATCATGGTGTCTCTGGGGAGGGGGAGGAGGTGGAAGGTTAAAGAATAAATAAACACCGATAACTAGAGAGAAATAGAGATGTCTCTGCATACGCACATAGGGCTAGAGCTAGAGGGTCAAGATGTAAAACAGGTCAGAAAGATCAAGTTTGTGTCTTCGCCCTCACACACACCCCTCACCACCAGCTGCAGCCATGCACGGCCTGAAAGTAGGAATTGCCCTGTAATTACTTGGTCTAACTTGTTTACAGTCAAATAACCCCAAATCAGATAGCCTCCATCCTGTTAATCTTTTTTTGTCCCAACTGCTATCTGAGCCATGATCTCAGCTTGGCTTCTTCAAGGATAAACAGTTAACATTGAGAAGGTAAAGAAGGGTGGGGGAGGGAGAATTAAAATGCCATCGCTCTCCTCTCCACTTCAGACCTTCAGCCTCTCTCCCCGTCTCCCTCCACCCCCCTTCTTCCTCCGCCCTCCGAGCCAGAGCCCGACTTCCACCACTTCCAGCTGGTTCGGAGCAGGAGGGAGGGAAAGCAGAGAAGCAGGAGCAGGGTGAAGGCACGGGGGAGGCAGGGTCTGGGAGCTGACCGAATGGTTGGAGGGTTTATTTTACTGTGGCTGATGAGTTTGAAATGCCCAGCAAGAAGCATCTGATCGCGCCCTCTCGCTCACTCCCGGGGAAGGGTGTGTGGGAGGGGATGAGTCCAAGAGCGACCTCTGTGAGTTTTGACAAGCAGCTAGGAACTCGCCACAGGGGCACTTGGTGCTCTCCAGTACCCCCCCACCCCCCGGCTGAGGACCTTCCATCTCTTTAGCCCCCTCTCGCTCCCCTTTCTTGCAACGCACGGCTCAGAGAGAGCGAGTGGGAGCAAGGAGCACTTTAAATAGAACCGGCGGGCTCGGACCGCAGCGGCTGCCCGGCCTAGAAGAAAGCGACAGCGCTGCCAGAAAGCAGAGTGTGGAAGGAAGGTCCGACGGGAGGGACACAAGGCGAGCACGGGTGGGGAGGGCAGAGTGAATTCCCGGGAGGAGGGAAGGAAGAGGTGTCTACTCACTGACAGAAAACAAGGCATATAATAACAGTCCATGATTCTTGACAGCCAATCTTGAACAACTTGCTGGAAATGCTCAGAGGAGCTGCGGCAGTGCGTTGCTCTGGATGGCACTACGGAATGGCTCCTAAAATGAATATTTGAATATAATGAGACTCTGGCGCAGACAGACTCTGTTTTTCTTCCAGCCCCTAGGCGTCACGTGAGCGCAGAGGCCCCGCCCCACGCACGGAGGAGCCCGCCCTCCCCGAGGCGGGCTGTGAAAGGGCCCGCGCGCCCGCCCCCGTCTCCCCACCCCCCCAAATCCCCGCCCGCCCGCGGCCCCGCCCCCTCCTGGAGAAGCCAGCCTCCGCGCCAGCAGCCCCAAACCTCAAGCGGTCCGGGAGGAGCTCCGGGTGGCGCTCTGCGGAGCCCTCGGCCGGTCCCCGGGTGCACCGCGCGGAGGACGTGGTCCTCGCCTCTACCTGTAGCCTTCGGTGCGTCGGGCTGGGCCCTCGCGCCAGCGGCCTGAAGCCGAGGATCTGGGGGGCACCGTAAGGGCTGCGCCTTTCAGCCCGAACCCAGCTCAAGTGGGGCCGGGATTGGGGGCAGCGGAGTCTCAGCCGCTGAAAGCCACCACCGAGAGTCATTTAAAAAGGAAAGTGCTGAGGGACACACAGACACACATGCGTCGCGCGCACCCCACTTCCTCCCCAGGGTCTCCGAGAGGCCAAATATTGCTCCCAGTGACAGCTAGTCACCCCCTGGCGAACGCTTGCGAATGTTCAGAAGAAGTGGGCAGCCACTTTAGCTCCCAGCCAAAAGCTGCGGACCCTGTCACGCGGGGCCGGAGCGGGAGACGTTTAGGCGGTAATCGGTGTGGGAAAGTGGTGAGGGAGCCGCCGCTAGGCTCTTTCCTCCGGTTCCTTTACGCAGAGAAACTCCGCACCTCGGCGATCCCTCGCCAAGCAAAGCAAATCTCCGAAGAAAGTGGTCGGTGGGCCATTCAAGGCAGAGGGGCGGACGCCGAAGCGCAAAGCTCAGGGCAGACGCGAAAAGAGGCGTCTCCTCAGAAAGGGCGCATCGCATTTTTCAGATCTCAATGTCGCGGAGGTTTTACAACTCCCGACCCGGCGCAGAAAGGAAATCCCACCGCATTCCCAGGAGTCGAGAAAACCGTGAACAGCTTTCGGCCTGCGCTCGACCTCTGCGTCTGCGTCTCTCTCTTACTCTCTCTCTCTCCCCAGCTTGTCTTTTTTAAACTACTACTCCTCCCCCGCCACTTCCTCCCCCACCCCCTTCCTCCTTTGCACCAGCTGCAGAGTCGGAGCAAATATTTCTTCAAGAATTTTACCAGCCCACAGCTCAAGGAATTACTGGGATGTCCTCACCGAAGATGCTGCACGCGTGGGTCGCTCAGCACGGGGGCCTTTTCAAAAACCTGACCCACGCAACTCGGAGTCAGCCCGGCCTGCCCCGGGGTCCCGAGTCCCACGACTCCCTCTGCAAAGCGCACGGCACCCGGCCGCCCTTTCCTGAGGCTGTTCCCAGTTCCTGCCTTGGGTCGCTTCAGAGCTCGAGGGCTCAGGTTGCCGACCTCACTCTCCCCGACAAACTTGGTTTTCTTCTTGGGGGCACTCTCGGGAAGGCTTGGAGGAAGAGGAGTAAAGGACCAAGCGCTTAACCCTCCCTCCGGCCGCGGCTGCCCGGCGCCGCCCGACACCGCGCTAGCCGGGGTGTGGAGGCCGCGGGCGCCCCTGCGCGACGGTCCACGCCCGGCGAGAGCCGCGCCGCTTTTTGAGCGGCTTTGGGTTTTCCCGCTGCCGCGCCACCGCTGGTGCTGACTGCGAAAGGGTTGGGAAGAGCAAAGAGTTTTATTGAGACGCCTAGAACCTTCAAGATGCCCCGTGGGAGGAGCTCCAGAAATGGGAAAAGCACACGGAGAAGGGTCGGTCCCCGCGGGCGAAGGGACAGCGGAAGGCGCGGGCGCCCGCAGTCCGCCGACAATCCTCTGACCCTAGGAATCTCCCAGGGTGCGGCGGGAGCGCGCGCTGCGCTAAAACCCAGAGGCCGGGGGAAGAGCGGGTTGTGTTTCAACTTCGGATTCAGAAGGATTCGTCTCTAATCACATTTTTCTCCCCCAGTTTTCTTAATTAAAAAGATAAAAGCCGAAAAGCACTTTCGTCTCCAGAACTCTTTCTTGAGGGGCGGGGATGCAACTCGTCCTTTACTTCCTTGCCCGAGTTTTCGCCCAACGCCAAAGTTTGTTCAGAGGTGGCCTCAGTTTACCAAGTCAGTGTCTGGGCGGTTTAACGTCTCACAAAGCCTTCAGGCCCACAAAACGCGATCCTCACAAACCGCTATCCTCACAAACCATTCACCAAACGGTGCCCGGAAAGCTTTTAAGGTCGCGGGCGCAGCTCCCGCGGGGAGGGGTCCGCAGGGACCCACGAATCCCGGGACACTTTCCCGTCGGCTCTGAGCCGGGAGGGCCAGTAAGAGCCACGAGTCCGCCGTGCATCTCGCCAGCAACTCTCCGAAGGACAGGACACCGCGGGAACCTGCGTTTCCGGGGCGGCCAGCATCCCGGCCGTCGTCCCTACAGACCCAACACCGTGAAATGATAGAGGAGCAGCTCCTTGGATGCTGCAAGTCCACGAGAATAGCTCGTGGAGGAGGCGCGTTGGGCAGCAGCGGTTCGCCAGCTTTCAGGGGCTTTCGCCGGCTGGGGGCCGGGTCGAGTGACACTCCCCTAGACGCAGCCCTCCCGCGGCGCGCACGCTCCAGAAGCAGGAGAACCGCGCTCACCACCGCGGAACTAGCCCTGGTTGGGTGTTCTGTCTCCACCTCGACGCCCCTCGGTTCCCTCACTTTCTCCGGACCTCAGAGCCACCTCTCCCCTTTCTCTCCTGGCCCTTCCCGCCGGGAAATCGCAAATGCTAGTCCACGAGCGACGTGATCGGTTCAAGACCCCACGGTCTTTCCCAACGACCTCCAACTAAAGGCTTCTCGTCTCCGCTCTTCTCCAGCCCCGAACCTACCAAATGTGGAAATCGCCCGGGGCCACCGGACGGAGAAAGTGGTCTGGGTAGAGGTAGTGGCATATATGGAAGTGACTTTCAGCGCAAGCATCCCTACCTCTAGCACCACCACCGGGGAGGGGGGAGGGAGCACCTTTTGCCTCGACACAGCCAGAGCCCCCTACTTCTCCCCCCCAAGGATGCACCTCAGCCTTCCCCCGCTCCCCGCCCCTCGCCAGGTAGCCTTGCTCACCATAGATCCCTGCAGTAGCAGGCTCGCAAGCAGCAGCTCCTGGGGACCTCTGAACAGCTGCAGTGAACCTGGGTGAGGGCCGAGGACTGGGGCGCAGCAGGCTCGAGACGGCGTGGACGGGAATCCCATCAGGGAGAGAGGCGAGATACTCAGCCCTGATCTGCAGCGGCGTCGCAGGCTCCGGTCCCTCGGCTCTGATGCCAAACTCACCTAGTTTCCGGGCCGAGCTGCGCTCCCCTTTCCTCCCTCCCTCCCTCCTCCTCTGCCCTCCCGCATCTTCTTCCTCCTCTTTCCCTCTCTCTCTCTTTCTTTCTTTCCTTCCTCCTCCTCTTCCCCGGCAGCCCCTCCCTTCTTCCCTCCTCCCTCGCTCGCCTCCCTTTCTGGGATGGGAGCCCCGCCCACATCCTCCCATCCCGCCGCCGGGCCTCGCCTCGCCGGCCCTGGTCCCGGAAACCCGGGCAGCGCCCGAGTCAGCAGCTGCTGCCCAGGCTGGGACGCCGCTGCCTCAAGCTCCGGGAAGCGTTCGGGGCTCACCTGGGGACCACGTGCAGAGGTACTAAAATGCATGCATCGACTAGTCGCAGTACCTTCCAAAAATACCCAGGGGAGTCTGGGCTTCTCTGAGTTTAGAGTAGCTACTGCCCAGACCGATGATTAAAACACTGAGTAATCACCATTTACCCGAGTAATTAGAGATAATGAAACACCTCTAAAATCAGGTTATGGAGAAAGGAGCTGTTGGATGGGTTTAAAGGGAGGCCTTCCATAAATTGTTAAAGGATTACCAAACGTTGAGAAACAGGCTGTGCTCAGAGCTGTGTGCTTAAAAGAGGTACCAGGTACCTCTTTGGCTATTGAAAGATGATGACTTTCCTTCCAAAGCATTTTTAAAAATGCTTCTTGTGGAAAGCCTTGGTGACCCGCAGAAAGTCAGCCCTAATAAACAGTCTAGTTTCCCCTGCCCCTCCAGACCTCACCCTTTTGAGGACAGAGGAGGCTTGGAGACAGGCTGGGGCAACGTTTTTATCATTGGAAAAGTCTGTTTGTAACTCATAACTTCTAAGAACCAACAAGGCAGTTATTTGTGTTATTGTTGTTGTTGTTGATTTTTGATGTTGTTGATCTGTGGTGCACCTAGGAATCCTTAACATCAGCAAACCGACATTCTAAGGAGGTAACAACCACAGAAGCAACAACCTTTTTGGCCACAAGGACACAAGACAATATACCCTTTGGTCTGTTTTTAAAGGAAGAAAGAAGATGAGGAGTTGGGCCTTTCCTACAAGAAAGTGCTAGTAATCATATTAGCAGGGAGGGGGAATGTGTGGCTTTATAAACCTTCCCAAACAGGAGCTAATTTCACACGGTGCCTCTGACAGAGCAGCGAGGAAAATATCAGCATCATCTCTCTGTTTTACAAACACCAAAGGGGAAGGACAGCCACGTTAAAGGGACTTGCCTAGAGCCCTGAAGTAAATCACAGCCTCTGCTCTCGAGTCCTGAGCTACTTCAGCTGCAGGGCAGGGCTGAGGGTCACTGCCCTGAGCTCCAGGTAGCCGGTGAAATACCAAAGGATGGAGCATTTTCTGTGCTGGATTTCTTTCCCTGGGATAGATATTACACTTCACTGTCTCAAGCAGGGCATTTAAGTCTGCACTTAAAAAGATACTGGTCCAAGGTAGCTCTTCTGTAAAAACTACCTTCACACACCTCCAATATTTATAAAACAGGAATTACTTCCTGTGTGGAACACAGGTTACAAAGGGTGGGAAGTGCTTGAGATCAGAGAAACAACTGTGAGAGCAGAGCCAAGGTCTCCTGCCATCTTTTCCAAGTTAGGCCTGTGAAGCCTTTTAGCCTAATAATACATCAAACAAGGGAGACAAGCTGAATGGCTTTGGGCAAGTCCTTTAATTTTCGTGGGTCTCAGTTTTCTCATCTGCATAATGAAAGAATTAGGCCAGATAATTTCCATGACCCTTTTCAATTTGAAAATGATTTAAATGTTTAATTGAAAGTTTATTATATTAAACATCAACCTTCTTTCATTTAAATCACTGCTGAGCCCACCTCCTCTAAGAACCTCTGATTAAGCAGGACAGGGCAGTACCACCACCCTGAAAGGATGACTGACAATATACCTCCAGCTTCCAACATAATCAAAATTACATTAACTATTAATAGTAACACAAAATTAAAACTCCATTCAATCATTACCTAATGTCCATCCTAGGGCACTAAGCAGTGTGCTCCTTCAGTAAGGAATAAGGACAGATTAAATGTTTACCAAGCCCCCTAAATCAATCACTACTGTTTTAATCATTAACAAAATGTGTTCCTTAATATTTAAACTCGAAAGCAACAGTGATATGCTGTGCCTAAAAGCAGGGCTTTATTTCCTTTCATTTTATAGCACCAGATAATGGGTTTTTTTTCTTTTTTAAAACCCAAATGTTTTTGGATGATAGCTATTATCTCATTTTGCTGAAGCCCAGATACTAAAGTGGCCATTGGGCCACCCACGTGGCCCTGGACTCACAGTCCAGGAGTTTCTAATTAAGCCACCTGACATACCTGGTGGAGACCCTGATATGAATCTTTAGATGTGTGTTGAGAGAACTCAGCTTCAGCTCTCCTGGGACAGCTTTATTTCTAGCCCACATTTCAGCCGGGTGCAAACCATCATTATCCACTCCCTTTACTCCTCTTTTTGTTTCTGTTTGTTTGTTTGCTTTTGTTGTTGTTGTTTTTTCCTGTCTCTCATGCCAAAGAACAAATCGCTTGTTGGTTCGAGAGCTAAATCGATCACAGCCTAGAGATGAGGGTGGTGAGGGCAATCAATCCAGTCTTTTCACCATCTCAGGTTTACTTGGGAATCTTGATGTTTTTGTAGAACATAATATGGATGGATCAAATGAAACTGTACCCTTAAAGCATACAGATTAGGGGGAGAAATCCATCACCATTCAAGAGCAACTACTGCTCCTCTGCTACTACTGCTGAATAAAGGGCATTCGTTTGTTGGGCATTCCCTGGAGAGCATCAGGAAAGAGTAGTTGGACAGTGAGCCCTTAGAACAGCCTTTCTCAGTGTATGTTCTGGGGACCAAAAGCTTCAGAACAAGGCTGCAGGTGCTGATAAGAATGCAGATTTCCTGGCCTGGCTGCCTGAGATCTGGATCCAGAAATCTACATTATTTCACAAGGTTCCCTGATGATTCTGAGTACACTAAAGTTTGAGAACTACTGTTTTAAAAGTCATTTCCCTTATATTTTCAGTGCTGATACCACTGAAAGGCTGACACCTAGACATTATTAAACAGGTAAGGAATATGCTTGGCTTGTGCTCTATAAACTGTTAAATGCGGTAATTATAGCATTACTACCTCCAAACACACCTAATAGGTTTTTGCAAGTGAAAACATTTTTAATCCTATAGGTGTAGTAGTCCTTGCTTCAGGTCCTTGATTAAAAACCACATCAGGTCTTCAAACCTTCTTTGCCGATCGTCTGTTGAAGCTATGGAGGGGTACTTGGAAGAAATTCCCAGCATCATTGCTGACTTTTGAGAAGCAGTAAGACAGACAAATTGGAATTGGAATTATTAAGGGATCTCTGAAGGCATTTGCTTTTCTCTTATTAATATCTACCATTTGTCTCATATTTGCTGTCTAGCCCTCATGACAACCCTCATAAAATTTCAGCTCTACAGATGAGAATCTGAAATTTAGACAGGTTGTGTAAGTTGCTCAAGGTCACAAAGCTAGTAGGTGGTGGCCCCAAAATTCAAACCAGCTCAGTTTGTCTTCAGCTCCGCATGCTGAGAGCTGGGCCTGCAGAGGGCTGGAAACCCATGGCCATGGTTTCTGACTAAACACGGCTTGCCCTGGAGGCTTTCCCAAGGCCAAGACACCAGCTGCAGCTCCATCCTTGTAGCTTGCTGTTACAGAGAATTTCAGGGTATCTTCCTGGTCCTTGGAAGACAGAACAAAATCAAGACCCATTAGCTTATCTCCTCCTGCTCTTATTACATAGCCCACCTTAGGGCAAGACTTATGTGACCTTCCCCGGGAAAAGGCTGTGATCTTGAGTAAGAGGCTGCTTACCTCTGCTGGGTCTGTTTCCTCATTGTAAAATATGAGGATGGACCAGATTCCTCATAGGTCTTTCTCAGGCCCCAAGATCAAGAAACAATATACTGTCTATTAGTTAAAATCGTGGTCAAATGGCTTAAACCTCCAGAGTCTTGGTTTCCTCATTTATAATCTGAGAATAACAATTTCTATTTCATAATGTTCTTATAAGCATTAAATGAGTTAATGTAATAAAATGGCAGGTACCTAAGTGCTCAATAAATATTAGCTATTATTATTTTGCAAAGGTGGTATTGAGTTTTATTTACAGTTAGTGATAAACTTTTTAAAGGAAAGGGCTATATCTCACATTGGTTTTGTAATCATTGGTACTGCACATATCTCAGGCATTGACTGAATAAAGGCTGTTTACGTGAATCTGCATTCATTGAGATAACATTCATTATGATTTATCTGTACAGATCTGACCCAGGAACACATCTCTGCCAAGATAACTAATACCTGTCAAAGTAGACATTCATAACCACTGGGAGCAAGGAAATAATAGACTAGATGACACAGCCAAAGCATTTTCCATCTCCAATATTTCTGGTCCCTAACACCTCTCACTTTTAACAATTTTTCTCTATACCTCTTGCTAAAATGTAAACCCATTTCCTTTTCTCTGCTCTGCAGAAGAAATATAAACCTGATTGCAAAGTTTTCCTTCTCCAAACATTTGAGACTGTTGTCAACCCTTGATATACCTCACTCAAAGATAAATAATATTGGATTCTAATATTTTCTCATGAATAAAACAAAATGTACTACTACTTCAGTTCCTTATGCCTTACATTGTTCTCTTGCTACTTTCTGGGATTTTTTTTTTTTTTTTTAATCCTTCAAAACAGACCAAAAATGGACAGAGAACTCTAACGAAGACTCCAGAGAGATCAGATGAAAAGACTGCTTTTATGTCCTAACATGTTTAACATGTGGATGGCAGACAGGGCATGGATATTGAAATTCCTCCCTTTGCAAAGAAGGGTTATGACAAAGAGGATGGGATTGGTACACATTGCAGGATATTTGGCTTCTCCCTGTTTCAGGCTTCCTTTGCTAAAAAATGGTCAGCTGCACTCACCTGATTCTACGGCAGGGATGCTGTTTGGAAATAAATTACTATGGAATGTAGCAAGAAGGTTACAACCTTGGAATGTCTTCATTCTCAGTGCACACACCATTCTCTTTCTCTCCCTGTTGTGCATGAACAGTGTGACCTGGATAAAATGCAGTGTCACTGTGGGATGAGTTTTGGAGGCAGGAGCAGAGTCCTATATGGACATCAGGCTGTACCAAATGAGTTGCTGTAGTTCCCCAACCAGATGTCACCTGGGCAATACCATCTAACCGTCTCCCCTCACTTCATGCTAACAGCTTTCTATCTAGTCTTTTGCAAGGAAAGTTTTGTCCAAAGGGGTATGTGATCCAAGAAAGTGTTATCGTATAAATAAAACTTGGATGTTTTTACAAATAGCTTAAATATATCAAGGTCCTTGGGGAGGGGGGTTCCTCTTCAAGAATAAAAGTATATTATTTGTAATCCCCTCAGGGATTACACATAGATAGATGTAACAAACACTTTAAAATGCTTGTTGATGTTCACTTTGTGAAAACTCATCAGGTTGTATACATGAGATTTGTGCAGTTTTCTATTCGTGTTGTATTTCAGTAAGAGTTTATGAAAAATATTCTTTTGAAATGACTTTTTTACAGTTTTTTTCTTTGACTACCATTTGAAGCCTACCAGCAAGAGACAATGTTTCTAGGCACCTCAGATAACCAAGGGGTTGCACAGGGCAAAGCTAGAAGCACAATCTGTAGTCCCGGTGGCCACAGCAGTGATGAAACCCAGCTATGGCTTCAGGGAATCCACTCTGGGGCCTCCCAAAGAAAAGCAGTTGCACCAACCAAGGTCTGGTCTCTGGGGACCAGTGCAACCCAAGGTAGAGGGCAAGGTGCTGCTGCCCCCTACATTTTTCTCAAGCTGAGGAGGGCAGGAACAACTGGGCCAGAAGAGAAGCTCCTGGAGGCATCTGCACCGTGTACAGCTCTTCCCCTCCTTCGTGTCTCTGGCTGAGAGGCTCGGACTGGGCATTGCAAAGCATCAGTCTCGGGGGTGGGGATGGGGATGGGGGGAATCAGGGACCCCAGATGCTTATTTCATAGGATAAAAATGCACTAAGTCCAAAGGAGAGGTAACATCTTCAGAGAAAGAAATAGGGTCCGTCCCCAGATTCTGGGAGCCCCCGGCTTGGGGGATTGGGCTGGGGACAGGAAAGTAATAGAGAAAATGGGGCTCCGAAGGAGCGCCTCTCTTGACCCCTCGCCAAAGCCGAGTCCCAGCTCAGACACAGAGATACGTCTGAAGTGCCTGTGAGCGGAGTTGGGCCCTTTTCGGGCCCTTGTGTCCCCAGGGCCAGGCTCAGAGATGACACAAACTCAAATTCAAGGAGTCAGAGACATCGGAGAAGGCTGTTGAGAGGGTGAACTGCGGGAAGGGGCCGAGCCGCCTGTGCGGAGCAACGGGGATCCCGGCTCTCACCTCCTGCTGCCGGAGGAGGGGGTGCGGAAGCCGGCAGTGCCGAGCCAGCCCCGGCGCCTCTCCGCTCCTCTCCGGCCGGCTGCGGGCACCTAGCTCCGGCTCCTCTTCCCTCGCACACTCACAGCAAGCGCCGGCTTGGGCTGCCACCCTGAAGACCTCGGCGCGCGTCCCAGGCTCGGGAGGCTGCGGGGGGCGCCGGCAGGGACGCCCCAGCAGGCGTCCCGGGGTGTCGGCCCAGCGAGGGTGGAGGCCACCCAGCTCTCCGCACCGCCCGGCCCGCGTTATTTTTAGCTCGGGGGCTACACCTTCCTACCTGCAAGAGCTCGCCGCGCTCTCAGACTCGTTTTGCAGGATTTGTGCCCCAGGTGGCTAATCTGACCCACACTTGAATAAACAGCGAAAGCGCGGGCCAAGGGGTGAGCCGCCCGCACGGAACCTCCATCCAGCCGCGCGAGAGGCTCCCGAGACGACGTCGACGTCCCGAGACGTCGTCCCCCGTGTCTTGGAGACTCTGGGCCATTCCTGCAGAAGGAGAGAGGGAGGAAAGAAGGGAAGGGGGGGAAGGAGGAGGAGGGAAAGGAAGGAGGAAGGTAGGTAGGAAGGTAGGTCCTAAATGCGGTTCCTGAGACAATTTTGCCCCTCCTGCCTGCAGTTCCCCGTGCACCGGCCCCGCCCTTAGATTTGTTGGGGCACAGGGTACCTGAGTCCGGATTATACTCGCAAAAAATTAAATCTGGATAGTAAATGTTAAGCTAGCCGCCCCCTCCACTACCGCTTCCATCTTATGACAGGTTGTTCAAGCAGTAGAGTCTGGGTTTTCCCATCAGGTAAGGAAAAGAGCTTGTTTCCCCAGGTGTCTCGGCTCAAGGGATCTGCTATTTCTACTTGCCAAGCCCAGCAGCGGTACCTGCAAATTTATGCAACACTGGGGAGGCGAGATTTATAAGGTTAGGAAGAGGAGGAGCAAGGACCTGGCATGGAGAAGGCCAGCAGCAGGTGTGAGGTTGCTGGAAGGGGCTTCAGATAATCTTTGGTGAGCAGTGGGTCATTGCCGAACAACCTAGGGGGCCCCAGCCTTCCCTGAAGGAGTTAAAAATGAAACAGCAAGGTAACTCTGTTACCCAGTACAAAGGGATGGCAGGCTGGCTTTTGAAGCCTTTGCCTCAGAAGTCCGATTTTCATTCTGAATCTTTTTGTTCCTCCTTTGCTTCCTACACATTAGGGTGTCAGTACAAGTAATAGGTAAGTATGTCTTCAGTTTGCACCAAAATGTTCTGTGCCACTCCTGACTAGTTCTTTAGCTAGAACCTGAAGAGTTTGGATAGTCTGGTTTTATTTCCCCAGCTTTAGATAAAATCCAGGTGAGGAAAAAAAAAAAGGTGGGGGGGGGCGGATAGAAACTGGAGGACTGAAAAACTAAGGGTCTTAAGGGGAATATAAAAGCGAGTGCTGGCTTTCTTTGCTGTATTTAAATTAAATGCTAATCTCTGTAGAGATTCTTAAACCTGCTATGTGGCCTCATTAAGGTTCTCTAGATGGATTTTAGAGGATCTGTGAAAACCACAAAATTTATGCATACAATTTTGGGGGTAAGTGTAAAAGCACGTGTAAGGGAGGATAACTTTATCCAATTTTCAAAGGGATTTGGGACCCAGGAAAGGTTAAAAAACCTCTAGACTATGGTGCCTGCAGTAAATCTTTCTTCCTGGGATAATGTCTCCAAGTTGCACACACACAAACCTTGACTCAGTGGTACATCGCTTTCACACCCAAGAGCAAAATGTTCTTAACTCTAACTTAGCAGAAGTGTCTCTCCATTTAGAGCCAACACACACAGAGGAAAGGAGCCTGGCAGGAGAGCAGAAGTGTTACCCGGAACCCAGGTCCCAGCTCTGCCCCATGTGAGCTGGAGCCCACCTACCCACCTAAGACTCCCGAGATGCTTAATGTGTAGATCAAATGCTGGAGTGTATGCGAAACTACTTTAACGCCTATGTGAAAACATATGGCTCGTGGCATTTATGAAAATAAATGCTGATGGGTTCCCGCATGCTAATTATAATTAGATGAACAATTATGTAAATAATTATAATTATGTAAATATTTGCATATTTTCTTCAACCATATACTTATAAGGAAAATCAACATACTTTGGATTCTTGACCATTGTCAGGGACGTTCAAGTTTCATTATCTCATTTAATCCCTGAAACAATTTATGGTTTATATACTATAGTTATTCCCTTCCTACTCCCCCCACCCCCGCTTTTTTTTTTTTTTAACATTTGAAGAGAGGCATGGAGAGGCTAAGTAAACTAATGAAGAAGACTGCCCAGCTAACAAACACCAGATTTTAACTCCGGATAAGGTTCCTGCTTTAGAGAGGGGGTATTGGAAAAAGAGCAAAATTTGTTCAGATTTAGGTACATGTAATTCCTATGGTACTTGTACATTCTGTGCAAAAGTGTAAGAGTTTGAAATAGAGCAGCCACACTTGGGATGTTCAGTCCTCGCATATACTCTTTGCTGGAAAACTGTCTTTAACCCATTCACTTCCTTTTCATTTCCTCCACAGTTCAGGTTCACTAGCATCTCAAAAGAAATTGATACACAGAGTTCCTTAGTGGCATCTATGCTTCAACTAATTAAGCAGCCTTAGAAGGGAAAGAACACCTCTGCCCTCCGCTCCTGCACGCCTTTGCAGTACGAACTATCATTTTTGGCAGCTAACGTATGGCAAAACGGCAACCCCTCAAATGGTTAAATATCTCCTCAAGGTGAATCAGCAAGAACATAGGTTTTTGGTTTTTTGTTTTTTTTGGTCTATACCATCAAGTCACGGAGCTGATGAAAACAAATAGATTCATTTTGCCGTCCCTGAGTTAATGGTACATTCAAAGAACCACCATGAGCTTTGGTCCACTTTCCTTTAAATACTTTCTTATGTCTTTAGCATTGGTATGTGGGTTTGTTCAACAGTTAATTCTTCTATTTTGTTTCTCTTTAGCATAAAATCCATAATGCCAAACTCTACACTACATAGTTTGTGGAAGCTCCAGAGAGCAGGCAGACATCTGTTCTTGATCTTTATGTTTTAATTACGGCTTGAGAACCAGTATCACAGAAAATCAGTTGCTGGAGGGCAAGGCCCAAAAGCAAAAATGAAAAAATATGGATCATAGTAGGTTCTTTGCTGAAAAAAATTATGAATTATGGTAAGTTTCTGTAAAGGACTCAGGTTGCTGGGCTGGAATAATAGATGAAAACATGGTCCTAGTAACATTTTGGTGCTTAAACAAGGGGGAACTGATGAAATGATTTTTAAAAGTTCAGTAGTAATTGTAGTATGATTTTTTTAAAAATAGACTTAAAATCAGACAGCCTGGTTTTAGGTATAGATAAAATGAGCCCATACTACATGTATGAACTTGGATACATGATTTGATTTTTAGAGGCCACCATTTCTTCATGATTATATGGGCTATATGATCTCTAAACTTTAGGTGTCAACAAGATTTTTGTGCAAAGGACCAGACCCAGCAAATACTTTAGGCTTTGTGGGCCACATACTGCCTCTGTCATTATTCTTCCTCTCCTGCCCCCTCCTCCCCCTCGCCTGGACCACCACCCCCTGCTTCTCCTCCCTTTCTTTTCTTCCTCCTCCTCCTCCTTCTACAATTGTTTACAGATGTGCAAACCATTTGTATTAGTTTGTTAGGGTTGCTGTAACAAAGTATCACAAACTCTGTGGCTTAAACAACAGAAATTTATTCTCTCACAGTTCTGGAGGCAAGAAGTCAGAGATCAAGGTGTCAACAGGGTTGGTTCCTCCTGAGGGCTACTAGGGAAGAACTATTCTATGCCTCTCTCCTGGCTGCTGGTGGTTCACTGGCAATATTTGGCATTCCTTGGTTTACCGAAGCTTCACCCTGATCTCTGCCTTTACATTCACATGGCGTTCTTCCGGTGTTTCTGTGTCCCAATTTCTCCTTTCTGTTGGGACACCAGCCATATTGGGTTAGGGGACCACCCTACTCTAGTATGATCTTAACTAATTATATCTGCAATGACCCTATTTCCAAATAAGGTCACATTCTGACACTGAGGGTTAGGACCTCAACATATGAATGGGGAGGGGGCATACACAATTCAGTTCCTAAGACCATTCTTAGCTCATAGACCATATAATAATAGACCATAGATTGCTGATCCCTTTACTAAGGCCCCTGTTTGTTCTAAAATCCTATAATTCTGTATTCTCCATGACATTATGTAACAAACTGTCTCATGATAGTCTTTCATTTAACAAATTTTTATTGAGCATCTATGTCTGCTAGGCCCTGTTCTTTTTTTTTTTTTTTTTTTTTGCTGCGTGGCTTGCAGGATCTCAGTTCCCCAGCCAGGGATTGAACCTGGCCCACAGCAGTGAAAGCCCAGAATCCTAACCATTAGGCCACCAGGGAACTCCCTAGGTCCTGTTCTAGATTCTGGCACATAGCATTGAAAAACTAATAAAAATCCCTGTTTTCCTGGGTCTGATTGTCAAGTAGGAAATGCAGACCACTGACAAAATAAACACAAGCTATAGCATGGCAAGAGGTACCAAGAATACAAATAATGTGGGACTAGAGGGGTGGGATAGGGAGGGTGGGAGGGAGACGCAAGAGGGAGGAGATATGGGGATGTATGTATACGTATAGCTGATTCACTTTGTTATACAGCAGAAACTAGCACCCCATTGTAAAGCAATTATACTCCAATAAAGATGTTAAAAAAATAAATAATGTGGGAAAGAGAGATGGCGAAGAGGTTGAATTTTAATCGAGGAATCATGGAACGGTTGATAGAAAAGGTAACATTTGCGCAGAGACCTGAAGGAGATGAGGGAGGCAGCAATTGGATATCTGGGGATACCACGTTTTGTCAAAAGGAAGAGCGGCATAAACTCCCAGGTAGAAGTGGGTCTGGTGTGTGCCGGGAAACACCAAGGAGGCAAGCGTGCCTGAGTGTAGTGAGCTAGCCGGGGAAGATGTGGTCAGAGAAGTGAAGGGCTGAGAGGTTAGATGGTGATGGTCTTGCACCCAAAGTCAGAGCCAATGCCTAGAGGGAGAGGAGGGAGGACCTAGGGTGCACAAATGAAGGAGGTGCTCACTCCCAAGGTCCTGGAAGGGCAGGTGGGACCCCGAGAGTGAGTGCCTCCTTAAACTGTGTGCCCTCGGTGCCTCCCTCACCTCACCCTAGTTCCAGCCCTGGAAAGGGCTTTGCCTTTAATTACAAGTGAGTCAGGAAGACTCTGGAGGGTTTTCAGCAGAGAAACAGCATGATCAACCTTACAGTTTATCAGGATCACTCTGGCTGCTGTGTTTAGCTCAAGGATAACATAAAGCAGACCAATTGTCAGACTACTGAACTATCGATAATTTCCAGAGTAAAATGGTGAAAGGGTTCTTACCTGCCGAAAGTTTTGCCACCCCAAACAGCTATTAGGCAAAGCAGTGGACCTTGGGTCCTTTTCTTTTGGTTCTCACTTAACATTTTTTGGAGGTCACCTACATGCTAGATGTCTGCGAAGTACTGGGATTCCTATGATGAACAAGAAATGGTCACTGCCTCAATCAATTGTTTTTTTCATTCTTTTCTTCATTCCCTCTTTCCTTAAAATATTTTGAAATTTAAAACAAAAACAAAAACCTTGCCTCAAAGCTTATCTTCTAGGGAATTCACACATACTTTATTGAGGTTTTCTGGTCCAGGCTCTCCATTTCCATTCCATTCAGAGTGGCATATGAATGGTCATGAGCATCAAGGAAGGACTTAGGAAATCAGCCACGATTTATTATGACTTCTCATGGGAATACTACATCTCCCTTTCAATCATAGGACCAGGAACTTCTAGGTCCAGAAGCTCTGAGATCCTCACACTCAACTCTCTCCTTTTACAGATGAGGAGACTGAGGCCCAGTGAGATCAACCTGCAGTTACACACCTACTTAGTGGTAGAGTGGGGCAGGTCATATTTTTCAAAGTTGGCTGAAACAGTGTCTTCCATCCCACACACTCTTGAACGTGACTTTGACACTCTTCCCACTGAGAGATGGGGGTCTGTATTCCCTCCCCTCGAATCTGGGCATATTAGTTTTCTACTGTTGTTGTAACAAAGTACCACAAACACCTTAATGGCTTAAAACAATACAAATCTATTATCTTACAGTTCTGGAGATCAGAATTCCAAAATGGGTCTTACTAGGCTAAAATCAAGGTGTTGGTGAGGCTGCATTCCTTCTGGAGGCTCCAGGGGGAATTTGTTTCCTTGCCTTTTCCAGCTTCTAGAGGCTTCTGGCATTCCTTGGCTCCTGGCCAGCATCACTCTGTCCTCTGCTTCTGCATCACATTTCCTTCTCTGATTCTGACCCTTCTGCCTCCTTGTTTATAAGGACACTTGTGATTACACTGGGCTCACCCAGATAATCCAGGATAATCTCCCCATCTCAAAGTCCTTAATTTAATCACATCTGCAAAATCCCTTCTGCCAGGTAAGGTAACATAGTCACAGGTTTGGGGATGAGGACTCGGACATCTTTAGGGGGTTATTATTCTGCCTGTCACACTGTGTAAACTCATGACTGCAGCAGAATTGAGCTATCTGCCTTCCAAGACTAGGCCATGAAAGTAACACTGCTTCCAACTGATTGTCTTGGATCACTTGCTTTTAGAACCCAATTGCCATTGTCATGCTGTAAGGTGGCCCAAACAAACCCAAGCAGAGAGGCTACATAGAAAGGCCATGCTGTAGAGATGTTCTGGCTGGTAGCCAGCTGTGGCCTCAGCTGACCACTACCCATGTGAATGAAGAGACTTCCAGATGATTCCAGCCCCCAGCTGTTCCATTACCTCCAACTTTCAGGTCCTCCCAACTGAGGCCCCAGACATCACAGAGGAAAGATAAGTACCCACACTATGCCCTGTTCAAATTCCTGATCCACAGAAAACGTGAGAAATTATAAATGATTGTTGTTATCTTAAGTCATTAGGATTTGTTATGCAGCCATAGGTAACTCATACAAAGGGCCATAACCCAGGTCTTCAGTTTCTCAGTCCCAGCACTTTTTCAATGCCAGGTATTACCTCTCAGTCAAGCAAGCAAACAAGTCAGCAAGAATCGTTTATTGAGCACCTATTAGGAGCAATGCTCTTTGGGAAATTTAAAGGCCTATAGAATTTGCTCTTCACCTTTAGAGAACACTCCCTAATCTGGTGGGAAAGATGTACAGAAAGTATATGTCAGGAATGGAATTAGGAAGCTGGTGCATTAGTCGTGGTAAGAGATAGTGAGATCCTGAACCTTGGGCTGAACACTGAAACAGGAGAGAAACTAGAGACTGAGGACTTTTCTGAGGGTTAGCTGACAAGAATTTCCAGGTGAAGGATATGCAGAAAGAAGAGGTAAGGAGGATTCTATTGCTTCTAGCCATCAATGCAGATAGAAAATCTAGAGGGAAAGTCAGGTCTGAGGAGACTTTATGGTACCTAAATTCAGTATCTGGTCATCAGTGAGGCTATTCCATGTTCTTGAAAGCATTTTGATCATTAAATAATGCTTCCTTCGCAAAGATGGAGCATTTAGAGAACCAACAGGAGTCACCTTAAGAGGTACTACCATCTGTGCAAGGAGCTGGAATTCCTACCATTCATTACCATGAGCATATCTGGTCTTTAGTACCATTTGTCATGCAGGAAAATGCAGTTTTGCATAAACTTAGTGTATTTGTTCATCACAGTAAATCATAGAAGGGTAGGTGCAACAGGTGGTGTTGTCACCATTTTGCTACTAAGAAACATTCAGAATGGGACGTGGCAGAGCCGTTCTCCTTCGCCATGTGTGCTACCTCTGCAATGGAGTTTCTCTGTCTCTGTCTTGGAAAGAGGCAACCATTTTCCCTTTCATTCTCTAATGAGTTTCAAAGCATTTTCGTGTGGTTCTCAGAGACAAAGCAAACAAGAATTTGCTACCATTTGCTACTTTCACAATGGGCTAGAAAGTTTGCATCTACATAATTATAAATGTAGTATTTGCTGCTCTATTTGGGAAACTCAGATTATGGCCTAGGAATGCTCTATTTTACCAGTGTCCATGACTACGCAAGGAATGCCTCAGTGATCTGACCAGCAGAAACTCTTCTAGGAATTCACTTCAGCCATAAACAGATGATTTCTACTTTTATTTTGTTCTTTGTGTGGGCAGAAGTGCTGTGCTATATGACTCTACCGGAGGTTGGAACAACTACACATGAAACATATTCAATTGGTTGAGAAGGAATTGAAAGACTTCAACTTTGTGGTCTCGGATGGGAAATACAGAAAAAATAGGTATAACAATGCTCCAATTTAGTTATACTAAATAACATTTTTCCTGATTATGAAACTAATATAATTTTATTTTAAACATTTTAGGAAGCATGTGAAAGGCGCTAAGAGAAAACAAAATTCCCTTCTGAACTTTTTACCCACAGATAACTACTGTCATTAGTTTGCCAAAAATGCTTTTGGACTCTTTTTCTGCAAATATCCACTTAAAAACTTTTTTAAAAATGGAATTATGCTTGCTCTTACTGATTTGCAAACTGATTTTTAAGACCTAGTCTTTTTACTTAATATATCATGAGTATCTTCATATGTCAGATTTTATTCTTGAAGCCAATGTGAGATGTTTTCTGTAGGGTGAATATATTTATTACATGAACATTTTATAACATATTAACTTCATCTGTGATACATTCATCTTCTCCTTGTGTTTATTAATTCAACAAATATTTATTGCAGACCTACTGTAATATAAATAAAATACTGTCACCAGCATTGAGGATACAAAGGCTAATAAAACAGATGAAATCATTGCCACCTTGGAGCATATATTGAAGAAGGGAAGGCAAGTGACAGTCAAATAGACAAACATGTAATACAATATTAGATGGTGTTAGAATAGTACTTCTCCTATCGTTTAAGAAAAATGGAAAGAATTACAAAAGTTTTGCATACAGAATTTGATCGGTCCAGATTTGTATATTTACCACAAAATATAATTTAATAAAAAGCAGCAGTTTACAATCCTCATCTGTGGTTTGGATTTGAGTGTGTTGTAACTGTATCAGCAGCTTTGGGGAATCATGGGTGTTTCACTTATTCAGTACTTCTTAATAACCCCAAAACAGAGTGGCTTAAAATAACAATCTATTGTGAATTCCCTGGCAGTCCAGTGGTTAGGACTGCACACTTCCACTGCAGCGGGCACAGGTTCGATCCCTGGTTGGGGACTAAGATGCCGCAAGCTGTGAGGTGTGGCCAAAAAAAAAAAAAAAAAAAGGAAAAAAAGATTAACAATTTATTGTCATCTCTTATAGTTCTGTAAGTTGACTGGGCTCTTGCTTGGGTTTTGTGCAGGTGCAGTCAGATGGTGGATGGGGCTACAGATATCTGGAGACTAGCTGGGCCGGATGTCCGAGATGGCTTCTTCCCTACATATCTGACACCTCACCTAGATGGCTGGAATTGCTGGGGGGTGGCCAGGGTCTTTTTGTCTCCATGCAGCCTCTCAACATGGATAGCTTGGCTTTTATTACAGCATGGTGGTCTCACAGTAGTTGAACTTTTTACATAGCAGCTGGCTTCCCCCAGAGCACGCTTTCAAAAGAACCCAAGGCAGAGGCTCTTAGGCTTATTATGACCTAGTCTTAGAAATCGTAAATGTCACTTCTACCATATTCTATCAGTTATATAAAGGCTGCCTAGATTCAATGAGGGAGGGGTCTACACAAAAGTATGAATACCAAGAGGCATGGCTCATTGCAAGACCATCTTTGGAGACTAGCTACCAAGATGAGGAAAGCAGCTTAAACAAAACAAAATTGTGTTATACTATGGAAATACCAAAGGTTACTCCACAGAGCTCAGCACACACCAAATGAAGATCCTTCCCCCAAACAATTTCAAACCCACAAGCCTACAAATTCTCTGGGTCAGTTAATGCTGGCAGTGGACAGAAATGCAGACAGAGCCTTTGTTCTGTTCAAAAAGTGTGACTTTCTGAAGCATGGAGACAGTAAACCTAGGAGTTTTTCTCCCCTTTTGGGGAAGAAACAGGACTCCTACCATTGGGAGCCAGAAAGTAGTATTCATTTCTTTTCTCCAGAAGGACCAAAGCATATCTGAATGTCCAATTCCCTATGCTCAGTATACCAGGTAAGCTATCCTTGGGCTACTCTATCACATAGGCTAGTGGCAGCCCTGGCTAAGCTACCAAATACTTGGTTTGGATCTGGTGATAGGCCAGTCTCTGTAAGTGTAATTATTCATTTTGTTTTCATGAGAACCTATGAAGGACTTCCCTGGTGGCGCAGTGGTTGAGAATCCGCCTACCAATGCAGGGGACATGGGTTCGAGCCCTGGTCCGGGAAGATCCCACATGCCGCAGAGCAACTAAGCCCATGCACAACAACTACTGAGCCTGCACTCTAGAGCCCGCAAGCCACAACTACTGAAGCCCGCGTGCCTAGAGCCTGGTCTCTGCAACAAGAGAAGCCACCGCAATGAGAAACCCACGCACCGCAACGAAGAGTAGCCCCCGCTCGCCACAACTACAGAAAGCCCGTGCGCAGCAATGAAGACCCAACACAGCCAAAAATAAATAAAATTAATTAATTATTTATTTTTTTTTAAAAAGAACCTATGAAGCAGCTTTTGCCCTTGTTTTACATATGAGGAAACTGAGGCACAAAAACTTTCAACTATTTGCCCCAGGTCACACCGGGATTCACACTCAGGAAGTCTAACTCCAGAGCCCATCCTCTTAATCACTGTACTGCATGGCCTTGAGCAAGTCACTTGACTTCTCTGGGTTGCAGTTTTTTCATATGTAAAGCAGAACTAACACCCCTTCCCTTACAGGCTTGTACTATGAAATGAGTGTCTCCCCAGCTTTGCCACTTAGAAGCTATGTAATCCTGGGCAAATTGCCTAATCTTTCTGGGACTTGGTTTCCTTATTTAATAAATGAATATGTTCTTATGCATGTCCAAGGGACAATGCATATAAAGTGCACTGTCTGGCATAAGGGTTTTAACAAATGGTTATTAATTGGTATTAATATTATTATTGCTTATATTGTCACCCAATTTCAAAGTTCTTAATTTTAACCTAATACCCTCATAAGACTCTTGCTAAAAGTACTGTTATTTTGTCTGATTTTTACTGTTCCCTTACTTTCCCACCAAGGAAACAGCTGCACATTTGGGCAAAGGGACATAAAAAGCATTGGTAGATAGTCACATTGCCACCACAGATGTCCTTGCTTTGGCTGAGGACAGAGGACAGCAGCCAATATTCATCGAGGACTGCAGATGTCCTCCTTTAACTTGGATCAGAGGGGCCATTATAGACACAATGTGGGTATTGCAAACTTTTCCATTCAGAATGGAATATTGCAGAATATGCATGCATTCATCCAACACTTATTGAATACCTACTCTGTGCTGAGTTGCCTTGGAAATACAAAGATGAATGGGACATGCTCCCTGTTCTCTCGGGCTTCAAAATATAGTCAGGGAGATGAAATACATATAATTAACCAGAGTACAGTGTGAGGATTCTAGGTACAACAGAAATAAAAACAGTGGTTGATCTCAGAAGGAGAAATTTTATCAGAGACGTTTGGAGGGAGACCAGGAAGACATCTTAGAGGAAGCTGTATTTTATCAGGACTTAAACAGAATGAAAGGCCTTCAATTAACAGAGAGGGGGCAGGGCAAAGATCATTCAAGGCAGAGGAAATGATGTGAAGGCAGATGTGGAGTAAGGTAAGCGGGCCACCTGATTACAGTAGGTGAGTGTGGCAGGTACGACTGGTTGGCTGGCCCACCTCCATCTACAATCCTGCCTCTCCCAGTCACCTTCCACCATGTGAACCCTTCTGATCATTGAGTCATAAGCAGAAGATTGCTAGGAAAATTATTCACTTTACCCATATAAAAACAGGACAGTTTCAATTAACATGCACCTTCCTTCAACTTTTGCCCTTTGCTGTCTCTTCTTTCTCCTACTTGGAATGTAGGTGAGATGCCTAGAACTGCATCCTGAGGTTATGAGGTAATAAGCAAAAGGTCAAAACCATATGATTGTTATGATGGAACAGAGGAACAGAAGGAGCTTGGGTACATCACTGAGTACTTGCACTAGCCCTGGACTGCAGACTTATTAATTTCTTATGTGAGAAAAATAGCTCTCTATTTGTTAAAGCCAGCACACATTGAATGTACTTGCTACTTGCATCCAAAGGCATTCCTGATGGGTGTAAGAGGCAATTGTGACTCATAGGCTATATAGCCAGAAAAATGAGTGGAATCCATACTCTGAAGGGCCACAGAGTCCATTTACAGACTGTTCCTTATTTAGCAGGGAGTGAGGATCCAGTGAAGGTTTGTATTCATAATATTGAAGCTGTGCTTTAGGAAGATTTATCCAGCAGCAAAACAGAAAGTGCTTGGAGTGAAAGACATTGTTGAAGAAACAATTCTTATAGTGGCTGTACAAAGTAGGGTCTCCTCATCATAACCTCTGTCACAAATTATTAATATATATGTAAATTTGATACATACAATGAACACTTTCTCAATTTGTGTAAAGCATACTTATATAAAACTTTGCTGTATTATTAATTTGTAACAGACAACCCAAAGAAAATTTCATTTTGCTCTGTGAAGGCAGCTTCAAAACCAGTCCCCCAAACCTCCTTTCCAACCAGACTGTGATCCACCCCCCACCCAGTTCTTTCATATTTAAAAATTGAATAGCCATCACTCTATAGTCGGAGAGTAGCAATAGTGAAGGAAGATGAGGCACGTGAGAAGCATTTTACAGGAAGAATGGAAAGGTCTTGGCAACCATTGAGATGTTAGTACCAAGGACCAGGATGAATGAAGGGTGACTCCAAAATAAGGCCTATATTGCTGGAAGTTTCAGGAGAGAAGTGCACAGAAGGAACAGATTTGAGGGCAGAGTGGTGGGAGGTGATGGTTCCTCAGGCTGTTGACTGTTGGGAATGGACCCTTTAAGAACTGTGCACATAAAAGTGGGACTGTGATTGGAACCTGTGCCCATGAGGGTCTTCCTGGGTGAACTCTACTCCAACCTACTCCCCACCTATGATGGTTAATTTTATGTGTCAACTTGATGGGGCCACAAGGTGCCCAGACACTTGGTCAAACGTTACTCTTAGTTTGTCTGTGAGGGTGTCTCTGGATGAGAAAACATTTGAATTGGTAGAATGATAAAGCAGATTGCCCTCCTCAGTGTGGGTGGGCCCCATCTAATCAGTCAAGGCCTGAGTAGAACAAAAAGGCTGACCCTCCCGAGAGTAAGAGGGAATTCCTCTTGCCTGAATGTCTTTGAGTTGGACTACCGGGTTTTTTCCCTGCCTTCGGACTCAAACTGAAGTATTGGTTCTTCCTGAGTCTCAAGCCTGCTGATATTCAGACTGAACTACACCATGGGCCCTCCCGCGTCTCCAGTTTTCTGACTGCAGATCTTGGGACTTGTAGCTTCCATAATAGTGTGAGCCATAATTCCTTATAACAAATTCCTTTTTATATTTGGTTCTGTTTCTCTAGAGAACCCTGACAAATACACTTCCCCATGTTTACTTGCTCCATAGCCAACACCCCACCCCCCAACTTTGTCCAGCTGGCCCCTAGTTGGGTTTCTCTATCTCCAGCTTTGGCATCTCTGTCTACTGACTCTTTGCCCATGCCTTGTCATGCTCCACTTCTGTAGCCCCCCGGACTGCCTCTCAGTCAATCTGTCCCTCCCAGGTTGACCTCCTGGTATTGCAGCTTGGTTTGGGGGCTATAAAGATCAGTAAGACACTCTTGAGGATCTCAGAATTTATTTTACAAACATTTACTGAGTGTCTACTACTTCCCAGCCTGTGTGTAAATGAATACAAATACAATATGATTAAGTCGCAGCCCTCATGACATTTGATAAAAGAGAGAGACAGATAAACTAACGATGGCAAAGCAGCAGGGCGTGCTGGGAGGCATGCTTCCAGGACTAAGTGGGGAGTTGGAGGGACATCTGGGAAGGCTTCACAGTGGAGAGGATCCATCTGAGTGCCAAGTGGCTGATGGCATCCCAGACAGTGGAGACAGCATGTGACCAAGGTGTCACCACACCTGATGCATTCTGCCATCATGCTGCTATGGCTGTAGTCAGGGAGGAGTGTGTGTAATTCAGTGGATGAATGAAGTTCAAGATGTAATCTACAATTTACTTGTACAATTTACTTAACCTCTCTGAGCCTTCCTTTTCTTTTTTTTAAAAAATTAATTAATTTATTTTTATTTCTTTTTGGCTGCATGGGGTCTTCGTTGCTACGTGTGGGCTTTCCCTAGTTGTGGTAAGCGGGGGCTACTCTTTGTTGCAGTGCGTGGGCTTCTCATTGCAGTGGCTTTTCTCGTTGCGGAGCATGGGCTCTAGGCACGCGGGCTTCCGTAGTTGCGGCACATGAGCTCTGTAGTTGTGGCACGTAGGCTCTAGAGCGCAGGCTCAGTAGTTGTGGCGCACGGGCTTAGTTGCTCCGCGCCATGTGGGATCTTCCCAGACCAGGGCTCGAACCCGTGTCCCCTGCATTGGCAGGCAGATTCTCAACCACTGTGCCACCAGGGAAGTCTCGAGCCTTCCTTTTCTTCTCTAAAAAATGGAGACGATCTCATGGGATCATTTTGAGGATTAAATGAGATAATGAATGTAAAGTGCTTAACACAATGCTAGGCACAGTAAGTGCTCAATAGCTCTTGTTATCTACTAGGTCACCGGCTAAAAGTAGATTGGCGTTTTACAAAGACTGCAGTGCTGTGTGAGAGCAGATTGTATGAAACAGGAAGGCCAGACAGGGGCCAATTGCAATGGTCTAGGCCAGAGACAGTGTAGTCCAGAGTGGACAGTGCTGGTGGGCTGGAGGGAGATGAACGCATAAATCTTCAGTTAGTCTAAACAGCATTTCTTAAAAAAAAATAAAGAAGAAAACTGTCATATTAAGCTGGCATAGTAATTTGTAATTTAAATGCTGTGAAAAAACAGCAGCAAACAGGCTAGGAAAATGCTTAAGTAGTTTATGAAATTAGTTGTGAAGATGTTGGCATCTCCCTTAATTCTGGAGGGTTGCGAAGCTTCACTGAATGCACTTTTCCATTGGATTCTATGCTGTGGCCATTGTTCAAGGAGGCTGGGCGTCCAATCACATGTATTTATTGAGTATGTGCAAAGCATTATTAAAAGTGTCATAATCTTTAGTACAATATCCAAATTTGTTCAAAAAGATTGTTCTTGTGCTAAAGAACTCTGGAAAAAAAGCCGAAATGATTATAATTTTTAAATTTGAAGATGTAAGAGCAATTAAATTTACAAATGACTCTGTAAATTCAACCACAGATTCTTTAAAAATGGCACAGTACCCAAAATAAAAGAAAAACTCGAATTTTTCTCACAGAATTTGTACAGGTCCACAAACCACCCAATATGGTTTTGTAGTGCTCTGCTGAGATGTTTTGGCAGGAGAAACAAAGACAAACTCTAGAGCTATTTACTTCAGGATGGTTTGTTCTCATGAACACACACGAATTTAAATGTTTACCAGGGCTTTGCCGAATTAATCTGATGTTAAGTGGTACGTTAAATAAAACCACTGTATAAGCCATGATTACCTTTTATTCAGAACTTACCATGTGTCACATATCATTAAGCTTTACAATTACCCTGAAATATTGGCATTCTCATCCCCATTTAACAGAAGAAAAGACTGAGCGCTCAGAGATTAAGGTTGAGTGGAAAAATGGGGATTAAACCTCGGGTTTGTTGACTCCTGAGCTAAAGTTCTATCCATTTTCACTGGCAGCTTCTTAATCTGTTGGTTGATCTGACTCTTGAAATAGACATACAGTTTCATTTGCTCTTTGGCAAAAGACGTTTTTCCTAAACTTTTCCCTTCCGGATTATAAAAAATAAGCACTCATTGCAGAAAATTTGGAGAAAATAGGAACATATAAGGAAGCGTTGTATCTATAATTTTTTTTTTTTTTTTTTTCGGTACGCGGGCCTCCCACCATTGTGGCCTCTCCCGCTGCGGAGCACAGGCTCCGGACGCACAGGCCCAGCGGCCATGGCCCACGGGCCCAGCCGCTCCGCGGCACGTGGGATCCTCCCGGACCGGGACACGAACCCACATCCCCTGCATCGGCAGGCGGGCTCCCAACCACTGCGCCACCAGGGAAGCCCTATATCTATAATTTTGATAATCATTCCTATGTTAGGTTGCCAAGCTGAAACTTCACTGCCCTCGTTTAAAAGGCAATGCCTTTTCTTATAAGTTGACTTAAAAGGGAATGCAGTGGTGGAGTCTTTGTCAATTTTCAGGTATATAGAATGAATAAATAAATGCTGTGGTAAGGAGAGAGTTTCCTTTTTTCTAAACGAGGATGAGAGGTGGAGGAGACAGAACCAGACTCTTGTACGTGGCAAGATGGATGTCCTTCTAAAGTCATTGGAGTACAGTGTCACACATTTTAAGGACTCTTGTGTGTGTTACATTCAAGTTTCCACAAGTAGATCCCAATTCACTGCCACAGCTTTCTACCAGTGATTAGGGAGAGTCTGTATATTAGTTTTAAGCCAAGGATCCAACAGTTTTCATCTTGTTTCAACGTAAAAGAGGGGAGAGAAAGCCAGGCAGGATATGAAAAACACAGAAAGAGCAGTTGCCAAGAATGCCCAGTGCCCTAGTACACCCCGTACTGATTGTACGTACTGATGCTATTTAATTCTGAGATCAACCATCAGCAGGAGTAGATAGTCACCCTTCCCTCTTTCATCAAGGATCTCATAACATTTACCTTCACTCTAAGATTATGAGGCAATTCTGCCCTGTTCTCACACTCTACATCAAGGGTTGCAAACTTCTGGCATATTTTGTCTGGCTTAAATAGTATCTTGAAACATCCGCATCAACATTTTAAAGCTGGGAAATTTCACAAAAAGTCTTTAATTTTTCACTTGTCTTCTCAAGTCAGAAGATCTGATAATACTGGGGCTGAATTCTTCCCCGGCAATACGCAGCTGGAACAGCGGCCCCCTTGAGGCCGCGTGGCCACAGCTCCTCTGCTCCCTGTGACGCTGAGGCTGCAGGTCAGCCTCTTTCTCCTTGCTTTAACACTGCTGTGTTTCTTACAGTAGAGAAGCATTTTTTTTCTGTGCTTATATCTTTACCTGAGGTGAGGGAATTAAAAACAAAGTCAAGAGTACGTTCCTAGAAAAATCCAGCCTGCTTCACGCATTAGATGTCTGCGTGATTCCTTACATGCTTCTGTGTTTGCTGCTTTCAGCAGCCTCCATCCTTTTCAGAGGTTCAAACTGCAAGACTAGTCCTGGGTTCTAACTTCCACTCTGCCCAAACTGGTGCTGTGACCTTGAACAAGTCACTCCACAGTCGACCTTAATTCCCTCCTCCGTAAAGTGAGGCTGCTGGTCTCATCCTTTCAGCGCTGACATTCCGTGTCTCCTCCCTCTGGGCTCTTTTTCCTAAACGTTCCCAGGGTTAGGCAGGCAGTTCCGTTCAAGCAGGTGACCCTGACTGAGGAAGGAGAAAGGGCCGCAGAAGGATGGGAAATGAGCAGAGGGGAAAAAGCAACCCAAGGAGAGACTCAACGCAGAGATGGGGAGAGGGTCGGGAAGGGAAAAGAGGTTCAAAAATTTCTCATTTAAAACACCCAAGAATGAAATAACATGATTGGAATATTTTTATACTTTAAACAAAATTATATTGTTTTAAAAGTAATAAATATTAATTATAGAAATTTGGAAAGTTCTAAAAACTAAATAAAGTTAGAAAAAAAAAATCAACTATAATTGTACCACTTAAGGTCAAGAGCTGCTTAACTCTGGGTATATGATCTTTCTAACTTTAAAAAAAATTCTTTTTATAGTTGATATTATATAAAAACCTCATTTAATTTGAAAACAAAAAATCATGAAGTAAAATATTCAAAATTGTCTTATTAAAGTTAAAGCTAGATATACTGGTACACTTTTGTTTAATTTAGTTATTTGTTTTAATAGGCAGCACTTTGAGCAAAATGCAAAACAAAAACAAAAAAGCTGAATGAAATCTTTCATTTTTCATTACCTTTTCAATTTACTAGTGTAGTTTAAGGGTTTTGACATCATTACTCTGACATGTAGGCTTTATTATAAAAGGGTTTAAAAAGACCAATTTACAAAGTCTTAATAAAGGAATAACTCTGCATTCTGACTTTTAGCTCTTAAGAGCATTTTCCTACAATCTTTTGTTTTCCTTTTTTTAAAAGAGGGTTTTCCTTTGGCAGGGCTTGGGGTGTCATTTCAGAGGTCAAGCATTCCTTGTGTCTATTATTTCATTTCAATCAAGAGCTATAAACTGTTGGTGACAAAATCCTCTTAAAATTGATTCTACCGGTTTTGGGGACACAGCCTAGAGACGGCTACAACTGAGTTTCAGATGACCTCTTTTTGATGCACAAAGGAAAGGTAAGAAGTTGTGATTTAAAATGCTTGTAAAAGTGAAAGAATAACCTCATTGCTCAGAGAAGCTGGGAAAGAGCCTATCTCTAACTTTTCTTGCCATTAAGTATACTCAGAGAATGAATGCCCCTGATACAAATCCCAGAGGAGGAGAGGCTGCCCCTGCCCAAGCAAGGGTACTTGTTTGCAGGTCATCTTACCTGATTCGCAGAAGATCTCCAATCTTATCAGAATTGAACTACCTGGCTTATTCTATTTCTGCTTTGTTGCTACCCAAGCTGGGCTTTCCCCCTCTTTTCTTTCTTTCTTTCTTTCTTTCTCTCTTTCTCTCTTTCTTTCTTTCTTTCTCTCTTTCTCTCTTTCTTTTTCTTTCTTTCTTCCTTCCTTCCTTCCTTCCTTCTTTCTCTCCCTCTCCCCCCCCACCCCGCCCCGCACCCCTCGCTCTTACTGGCGCTCTCTCGCTCTTTCTTTTCTCTCTCTCTTTTTTTTTTTTTTTTTTTTTTTTTTAAACTGAGAATGTCTAAAGCCTGGGGCAAGCTTCTGGGTGTTCTCAAGACTTAAATGCCACTGCTTAAAGAGTTAAAGATCTCCCTGGCTGCCAGTAAAAGGATGATAAGGTAATCACTCATCCATGGGAGATGCTCCCCTTGTCCTTAACCAAAACAAGGTCTGAGAAACATGGAATGTATTCAACAGTTCAGGGAAACTCTACTGTGCAAAGCCAAAGATTACTATTAGATTTTTAAAGTTGGAGAAGGTTCTCTTTGTAATAATTTATCTTAGAGAACAAGAGTTTATTTTTCATTTATCAAGAGCTTAACATTTCCTTCTTAGGAAGAAAAAAATGTTTTGAGGGATACACTATACCCAGGAAAACAGTCACTGACAACATATTTTTGTTTATCAGTTCAAGCTAAAAACTCCCCGTAGAAATAAATAAATAATGTTTCTAGTGTGAGGGGAATCCCATTGGAACTGGCTGTCCCCAGAGTGGAGGATTTAGCCTCATTTGCATCCCCAGTAATTGCTTTAGCCCTAGGCAAGGGGAAAGTTGCCCCTGAGAGGTGTTTTGAAATAAAAGTAAAAAGGATCTCCACAGTATCCACTCTGCTGCCAAGAGGAATTCCAGTCTATACCTCAGTGGAAGCCACTTGAGGCTTAGTATTTGGAAACTCAGAGTAGAGAGCACTGGAGAAAAAGTGATTCAGTTGAGTTTACTGAGGGTCACTTTTAAATTTTACTTTAGTCACACTTAATAGAAAAACAAGAAAAAGAGGGGGAGAGGGGAAGTAGAGGAAGGAACACCCTTTTTAGTAAATGTGGTCAGAAAGTAAGATACACTCAAAATATTTGCATCCTAGTGAAATAAAAATTTAGCTCTTAAAAAGTCCTAAATTCTACTCTTCTACCAAAGTCCCAAATTATAAGCAGGTTGACTCAAGGTTTGGATGATGGAGTTTTGGTAGAACATGTTCTCTAAATAAGAGATGGTTACTTTATGCAGAATTCTCTTTCAGAATTAGGCACGCTGAAGCCCTTTTGATTTTGTGGTGTTTACTCAAATTTTAAATGAAAAACATTTCTAATGAAACTTACTATAGGTAATTGAAATGTTGGTGGGAGGCAAAAAGCCCTGTGCACAAACATTTGAAAATGAAACACTCCAGCACATAATCCCTTCCTCTGCAGTGCAAGATTTTCAAATAAGTGGAAAAAAAAAATGCACGTGAGACCGTGCCTAGGAGAAGAAGGTATGTGCATAAGAATCCCTCCCTGCAAAGTGCTGACATTTGACACCACTTTGAACCCTGCATGCAGCTGGTGTTGGGCTCCAAATTCTCTCCCACCTTGTTCTTAGTTTCTCATTCATCCCGCTGGCCAAGTACCCCAGTGCCTTAAGGGCCTCTCCCACCGCAGAGATTATAAGCAGGGCAGAGGCTAAATTGGTATCTTTGCCAGGGTTCGATCCATGTCCAATAGCAGCCATCGGAAGCCAGTTCATCAATGACTTCCAGAGAGGCCCCTTGCTGAGCAGGTGGAGATTCTCTGTTGGTGTGTAACCAGCTTCTATGAGTTTGTAAATAGCCGTAATTAATTAAATCCCAGCCGCAGTGCTGGGGAGAGTTCCTTGCATAAGGGAACAGCACTAAAGATGTTGTGGCTTCTGTGGTGCGGTAGCTATGGAAGCAGTAGGGTGTGGTGAGAGATTAGGCTGCCGCCAAGCCATTGTACGTTGCCAGATAGAATTATCCTTTGATGTACACTGGGGTCTAAATTGTTTTCTTTCTTTCCTTTGATACATTTAAAATTAAGATTTCATGTTAATCTCCAATTAATTCCAAGATCAAGCTTTTATTTTAGCTCTTTGAATGAGTAATGTTGGAATGCTTTTAGGGAAGTGAAGCCAGAATAAAATATTTTCTAATTACATTACCTTGTGGGCATTGTTATTAGGCACTGCTGTATTAAGTGTGGGATTTTAAATTCAAATGTCATGATTTTAAATCAGAAATCATTTTAAGTCAGAAATGGAGCACTCAGGACAATAGTGCTCCACATTTAAATGGCTGAACAAAAAAAAAAAAAAAAAGAGGAAGACTAGAAACTGTCAAAGATGAAAGTTCAACTTCTCAAGAAAATAGAGAATCATGAGTTGTGAAAGTTAAAACAATTGAATATTAAGTGTGAAAACTCAGTATAGAATAGGTAAGATGTCCACCAGCTGGGAAATGTGAAGATGGAACGAAAAGAAGGAAACCTGTGGTTGACCAGAACTTTTTCTAAACCGCAATTTGCAGAGAAAATCCACCTCCACTTACGTAGGGTTTCTTACAGACCCTGACAGAGGGTCAAAGGACAGCCGACCTGGACTGGACCCAGGCATAACTAAGGGTAGTTGGGATTAATGAATCACCTTATTTAGACCTTCCAGCAATCTCATCCCAGGTGTTTGCACCTGAGCGCAGAAGGAGGGCAATTCTTTATAGTAAGGAAATAAAGCTCTCTTTGGACAGATTTTGGGGTAAACACAAATGATGCCTGAGATCTGGCAAGCATTTGTCACAAATTTGTAGGACAGTCATGATTAAAAATACTCTTTTTATCTTCATAAGTACAGGAACACTTGTCAGACCATGAGTCTGCGATACTGTTTGGGGAAGAGGTGGGAGTTGTCACCATTCCTTATGAAAGCAATCTTCTAATTTAGTCCTTCTCCTCTATCTCAAGAGTGAACTTGCATTTTTTAGTCATCATTTTCTGTTTACTGTCATTTGTCCTGAAAGTTGGGTGATAGCAGGTGATTTTCTCTTCTCTCTACCACTCCTAATTAGGGGCCTGAGTCCCATGTGATAACATCTTGGAGGGTGCTTTACCATTATCAGTGGGTAGGACCAGTGGAGTGGGCTGGGGGCACTTATCTGCATCAGTTCTGAGGGGGCCTGCATCTATTTTACTGGTTGCTAAATTTTTTTTTTGATAAACATTTTCTTTCTTTTTTTTTATTGGGGTATAGCTGTTTTACAATGTTGTGTTAGTTTCTACTGTACAAGAGAGTGAAGTAGAATTCCCTGTGCTATACAGCAGGTTCTCATTAGTTATCTATTTTATACATATTAGTGTATATATGTCAATTCCAATCTCCCAATTCATCCCACACCCCCCCTTTCCCCCCCTTGGTGTCCACATGTTTGTTCTGGTTGCTAACTATTTTTAATATCACCTGATACAAAGACTTCATTTTATGAGACTCCTGGTCACCCAATGAGGGCAGCTGTGGTTCAGTGCAACGCTTTGGGTTTGGCACCATCAAAAGATTCTAGTTTGAGTGCTGGCTCTGCTAAAATAAAATGAGATACCAGGTGTGAACACCTAGAGCAAGAAAGTGGGCTTCTGCTCGTTTCAGGTGTAAATGTGTATGATGACACATTCTTAAACGCAGCTCATCTTATGATGTAAACATGGGAAGGGAAGCACACTGGAACATCCCAGATAAAGGCAACCAGGCTACAACTGGACTTTTTGAATTTCCAAAGCCACTGAGGTCTCACTGGCCTCACTGATTCAATGTTAAAATGTAGGGTAGACTGATCAGGTCTTGAAAGTATCCACAAGTCTTCAGAAAATCATTACTCAACGTGTGATTCATTATGGGGGGCCTCTTATTGATTTGTCTGCCAAATGCAGATTCTTAGATTCTGCCCCAGACCTGCTGAGCCAGAATTTCTGAAGGTGCGGTGGGGCGGGCAGGAATTTTCATTTGAAACACTCCACAGGAGGTTTTGACAGATGACTGGAAAAGTAAGAACCACTAGTTTAGGGGCCAAATACTGAGAACCACTCAGCACTGGTGATGGTGTATACAAAACAGAAGCCAGTTTCTGCATACACACACTAATGGTCGCAGCTCAAGTGCTCTACCGATGCAGTTTCTGAAACAATTACTAGTAAAATTAATGTGTGTATTTGAGAGAGTTGTGTGTAGCTCACTGTGGGTAGCAGTGAGCATGTATGTGCAAGCCCATGTGTTTGTTTACACAGCAGGACAAACACGACGTTTAGGCCAGTCCCTCTGGATTCATGGCAATCCCACTAATTGCATCTGGTTTTCATGACTTTGCTCAGGCTTCCACAGAACAAAGCTAGACATACTCTTGTCAAATTTGACCACTATGAATTTAATGAACTTCTGACCAGGCAGTCACAGTAGCGTCTGTTGAAAAGCTTTAGCTCACATGAATTTGCACAAGTAAAGCTGTACTAGCTGCAGCTTTATGAAGAGCTTCTCAGGGATCTTAGAGCTTGATAGAGACTAAAACTGGACGCCCGGTCCATATTTTGAAAAGGTTTATTTGTGCCCACCTGACCTCAACAGGCTCACATGTGCTTTTTTTTTTTTTTTTTTTTTTGCGGTACGCGGG
>NC_041224.1:135987021-135990595 GCF_002837175.3 Physeter macrocephalus
GCCATGGCTCACGGGCCCAGCCGCTCTGCGGCATGTGGGATCTTCCCGGACAGGGGCACGAACCCGTGTCCCCTGCATTGGCAGGCGGACTCTCAACCACTGCGCCACCAGGGAAGCCCTCACATGTGCTTTTGTTACCTTTCAACCACAGGTACTTGTTTGGGTGTGGAATGCCTTTCATGCAAATATTGATACTTCTGAGTGAGATAGTCCGGTTTCTGCACGACAAATGGTAGCAAACTGTTTTCTTCTAGGTCACTCTCTTTTCTCCTGGGTAGGCCCAGTCTTTGCATTTCAACTCAGTTCAGTTCAATTTAACAAACATTTATTCAGTACCAGCTAAGTTCCAGGCACTATCCTAGGTGCTATTTGTGTTTGCAGGCTAGGGTTGGGTAGGGGAGGAGGCAGATGAGCCAGACCACATTGCTGCCCTCAGCGTTCTAACCAAGCACAGACCATGAGCCAGCTACACAATTGACTATACTCTACTCAAAATGTAATGAAGGATAAGCCAGTAGTTTACCCAAAGTTTAGAAAGAGAGAAGGGTTATTCTCTTAGGGAGTTCAGGAAAGTGCTCTTGATCAGGGTCTCAAAGGAGGGTAAACATTTTGAACCTCATATACTTGGGTCTTGAACTATCCCATACACGTTTTAAAGTTTGTGATAGTGCTGGACACGTCTAAAGTGAGTTTTTCCTTCATGCTGCTGGTGTGCTGTCCCAGGGGCCCACTGGGGAAGAGTCAAATGAGAAGGCCCACCAAAGATGGCATGGCTAATGAATCTTTAAACCTAGACCTACATTAATGAAGATATTATAAATGAATGTCAAAATGGTTCTGCTTAGGGCTTCCCTGGTGGCACAGTGGTTGAGAGTCCGCCTGCCGATGCAGGGGACACGGGTTCGTGCCCCGGTCCGGGAAGATCCCACATGCCGCGGAGCGGCTGGGCCCGTGAGCCACGGCCGCTGAGCCTGTGCGTCCGGAGCCTGTGCTCCGCAACGGGAGAGGCCACAACAGTGAGAGGCCCGCGTACCGCAAAAAAAAAAAAAAAAAAAAAAAAATGGTTCTGCTTAAATATGACTGCTGGCCCAACTCCTGCTATTCCCTCCTTGGGCATTCTTAATAATCCAGATTTCTGCCCTAGAAAAGCAAAAACTTCTTAATCAGATGCTGTCAGACCTTTGTGTTTTTAGACACTCAGAAGTGCACAGTCGACAGCCAGGCAGGGAGCACCCACAGCGGGAAGTGGCACATTCATGGGCATTGAGAGTCTCAGCAATCAGACAAAATAGGAGTCAACAGACAAAAAAGGAATCAGCTTTGCCTCTTGCCAGCTCTGTGCCTATTTAATCTCTCTGCACCTCAGTTTATACCTCTGAGAAGTGGAGATGATATCTCCCTGACGGGCTTTCTTGTGAGGGTGGAATAAAGTAATGTTTGTAAAATGTTTAGCATAGTACCTGCCACATGATAAGGAGACCATAGTTACAATTTTTTGATTGGATTATAATGGGGAAATCAAAGTATGGGATACTTTGAGGGTCAAAGGGGAGGTATCAAAAGCAAAGAGCTGAGAACTTTGTTCTCTATTGCAAACTGTGCCATCTCCTTTGACTTTGTTTCCTCATTTGGCCCAGAGAGGTTATTGCATTTATTAAAGCAGAACATTTAGGGGAAGAAAAACTGGGCAGTAGTGCTGAGAACAATACCACAGAGGCCCCAAATGTTCTCCAGGCACTGTTCTCCCACCCCAGTGCCCAACCCTCACCCACAAATCCACACTTGCTTTAAACCTGTGTGCCACAACTACTGAGCCTGCGTGCTGCAGCTACTGAAGCCCGCGTGCCTAGAGCCCATGCTCCACAACAAGAGAAGCCACCGCAATGAGAAGCCCATGCACCGCAACAAACAGTAGCCCCCGCTCACTGCAACTAGAGAAAGCCTGCGCACAGCAGTGAAGATCCAACGCAGCCAAACCTAAAATAAATAAATTTATATATTTAAAAAAAACAACAACAAAAAAACCTATGGGCTCTGTAGTTGTGGCTTATGGGCTCTAGAGCGCAGGCTCAGTAGTTGTGGCACAGGGGCTTAGTTACTCCGTGGCATTTGGGATCTTCCCAGACCAGGGATCAAACCCATTTCCCCTGCACTGGCAGGCAGATTCTTAACTACTGAGCCACCAGGGAAGCCCACATGTCATGGTCTGTCCTTCTCTGAGGGGCCTGAGGGTCTGGCTCCTGCATCTGTTTCACTGGTGGGCCATTCTCTTAGACCACACCCAGTCCCGGCTTCACACAGATGTGCTTTCTATTCCTTGTGACTTTCTCTTTGACCTATAGATTATGTAGAACCCTGTAGTTTAACTTCCAAACATTTGGGAATTTTCCAGGTATCTGTCTGTTGTTAATTTCTGTTTAATTCTATTATGGTCTGAGAAGATATTTTGTGTGATTTCGATTCTTTCAGCTTTCCTAAGGTTTGCTTTATGACTTAGGATATGGTCTATGTTGGTGAATGTTCCATGTGCACTTGAGAAGAATATGTATTCCACTGCTGTTGGATGCAGTGGTCTATGAAAGTCAACAAGGTCAAGTTGCTGGATAGTGCTGTTTAGGTCATCTAAATCCTTATTTATTTTCTGCTATATATTTTATCAATTACTGATAGAGGGGTACTGAAGTTTCCAATTATAATTGTATATTTGTCTATTTATTTAGTCAATTTTTGCCTCATGAATTTTGAAGCTCTACTATTAGATGCATACACATTTAGGATTCTTATGTCTTCTTGGAAAATTGACTCCTTTATCATTATGTAATGCCCCTCTTTTTCCCTAATAATCATTGTTATTCTGAAGACTACTTTGTCTGAAATTAGGGTAGTTACTCCAGCTTGCCTTTAGTTAGTATTTTCAAGTTATATCATTTTCCATCCTTTTTTTAAAAAAAATAAATTTATTTATTTGTTTGTTTGTGTATTTAGTTATTTACCTTTGGCTGTGTTGGGTCTTCGTTTCTGTGCGTGGGCTTTCCCTAGTTGTGGTGAGCGGGGGCTGCTCTTCGTTGCGGTGCACATGCCTCTCATTGCGGTGGCTTCTCTTGCTGTGGAGCACGGGCTCTAGGCACAGGGGCTTCAGTAGTTGTGGCTCGCAGGCTCAGTAGTTGTGGCTCGCGGGCTCTAGAGCGCAGGCTCAGTAGTCGTGGCGCATGGGCTTAGTTGCTCCGTGGCATGTGGGATCTTCCTGGAACAGGGCTCGAACCCCTGTCCCCTGCATTGGCAGGTGGATTCTCAACCACTGTGCCACCAGGGAAGTCCCCTCATTTTCCATCCTTTTACTTTAAATCTAAGTCTTTACATTTAAAGTGGGTTTGTACCATATGATCATCTCAATAGATGCAGAGAAAGCTTTCAACAAAATTCAACACCCATTTATGATAAAAACCCTCCAGAAAGTAGTCATAGAGGAAACTTTCCTCAACATAATAAAGGCCATATATGACAAACCCACAGCCAACATCATCCTCAATGGTGAAAAACTGAAACCATTTCCACTAAGATCAGGAACAAGACA
>NC_041224.1:135990730-135990875 GCF_002837175.3 Physeter macrocephalus
CAATGGAACAGGATAGAAAGCCCACAGATAAACCCACGCACATATGGTCACCTTACCTTTGATAAAGGAGGCAAAAATATACAGTGGAGAAAAGACAGCCTCTTCAATAAGTGGTGCTGGGAAAACTGGACAGCTACATGTAAAA
>NC_041224.1:135991417-136019885 GCF_002837175.3 Physeter macrocephalus
GAAGAGATATGGGGACATATGTATATGTATAACTGATTCACTTTGTTATGAAGCAGAAACTGACACACCATTGTAAAGCAATTATACTCTAATAAAGATGTTAAAAAAAAGAATAAATAGAAAATTGAGCAAAATAAATAAATAAATAGAGTTTGTAATGGATAGTATGTAATTGGGTCTTGCTATTTTATCCAATCTAACCATCTCTGTCTTTTAACTGATATGTCCAGATCATTCACTTTTAAAGTGATTGTTGTGGGGAATTCCCTGGCAGTCCAGTTGTTAGGACTCCATGCTTTCACTGACAAGGGCCCAGGTTTGATCCCTAGTCAGGGAACTAAGATCCCACAAGCTGTAGCACAGCCAGAAAAAATAAGAATAAAAAAAATAAAGTGATTGTTGGTATCATTGGATTGAATTCTACCTTCTTACTGTTTTCAGTGGACTAAGTCTTGGCTACTATGTCCTCCTTTTCTTCCTTCTCTGGGTTTAATTGAGCATTTTTATGATTCCATTTTATCTCTTATATTGACTTGTTATTTATACCTCTCTATTTTTTTTTAGATTTTTTAAGTGATTGACTACAGTTCTAATGTATATTTCAGTGATAAAAAGTCTGATCATTTTGTATTTCCTAAAGATGGATTGGGAAAGGGCTACGGTTTTGTCTCCTTCTGGGATGAACTTTGAGATATTTTTAGTTAAAATAGCTAGAATTTAAAATGTTGAAGTAGGGCTTCCCTGGTGGTGCAGTGGTTGAGAGTCCGCCTGCCAATGCAGGGGACGCGGGTTTGAGCCCTGGCTGGGAAGATCCCACATGCCGTGGAGCAACTAGGCCTGTGAGCCACAGCTATTGAGCCTGCGCATCTGGAGCCTGTGCTCCGCAACAAGAGAGGCCGAGACAATGAGAGGCCCGCGCACCACGATGAAGAGTGGCCCCCACTCACCGCAACTAGAGAAAGCCCTCACAAAGAAACGAAGACCCAACACAGCCAAAAATAAATAAATAAATAAATAAATAAAATGTTGAAGTATGGAATAGCATCTTTGTTTGAATAGAATTTTTAAATATGCATTTCATTTGTAACCAGTTAACTCACACACTATTTTTTAAACAGAGGAAGATTAAATCTGGATGAACAAAAATACTTTTCTGGGGCTTCCCTGGTGGCGCAGTGGTTGCGCGTCCGCCTGCCGATGCAGGGGAACCGGGTTCGCGCCCCGGTCTGGGAGGATCCCACATGCCGCGGAGCGGCTGGGCCCGTGAGCCATGGCCGCTGAGCCTGCGCGTCCGGAGCCTGTGCTCCGCGACGGGAGAGGCCACAACAGAGGGAGGCCCGCATACCACCAAAAAAAAAAAAAAAAAACTTTTCTGTATTTTTATGCAATAAAAATTGTACGAAAAGGAAAATGCAATGTAGTTTTAATTGTTCAACTTAATTCTTCTGAAATAAAAAGTAGCCAGAAATTATTGAATTATGCTCATTGGGAAAATTCTAGAAAATTTTTCCCTTCTAGAGAAGCAGTTCTTATTTTTGTTTTGGGACCACAACCCCTTTGAGAATCTGATGAAGCACACCCTAGAAAAACGCATATGCTCATCTACACACCAAATTTTGTATATAATTTCAGGGAATTCGCTGACCCCCTTCAGAGTCTCTAGATCCTTGCTCAGGAACACCTGCCCTAAAATAAGTAGTGAATGCTTCCAACAAGTATTTTGAAGTAACCATACATACCTTGGTATGTAGGCCAAACAGCAAAAGTATCAGGTTTGACTTGAGCTTCTTAAGAAGGGCAGTAGAAACTCTTATCCTTTGCTTATTGTTTAAGCAGAGCCCCAGCTCCAGGTCACGCCTGGGTCTAGCTATTAGATTTGTTGCCTGCCCAGTCCTGTACCTTAGTGTGACAGCACTGAAGCTTCTATGATGGCAAAGGGAGCTCAGAGGGTGAAAGACAGCTGGCTAGTCTAAATAGCCAGCATACCCAGAATGTGTTTATCTTCTTTTATGCTAAAGGTAGAATTTTCCCAGGCACAACAATTGCTTAACTGATGTCTATAGTAACCTAGACAAATTTGTTCATGAGCAAATTTTCACACTAACATCAAAACTATCTTCAGTAGAGAGGGATAAGTTTCAAGCAACACTTGCCTATATTTTTAAAAGAACAGTCTCCCGTTTATTCTTTAAAAAGTCAGAATCACAAACCATTTTACGGCAATGAATCCCAAAGGATCCACCAACTACTCTTCCCTTATTCTTCTGCCAGGTTCTGAAATCTCCCTCCAACTATGATACCCTGCTGGGTCAATCAAAACAGAGTTATTTGACTCTTCTCTATAAGCAAATAACACCATTGACTGTATTCATCCCTCAACTAATGCAATTGTCATTGTCTAATATTTCATTTTTTTTCTTTTCACGTATGTGTCTCTTTTAATGATTTAATAAAATCCATATCGTCAATGTTTGTCATCTGTAAAGGAATCCCACTTTCAATTGACATAATGCCATACAGAAGTATTTTTAGGGACTTCCCTGGTGGTACAGTGGTTAAGAATCTGCCTGCCAATGCAGGGGACACAGGTTCCATCCCTGGTCCGGGGAGATCCCACATGCCGTGGAGCAACTAAGTCCATGCGCCACAACTACTGAGCCTGCACTCTAGAGCCCACGTGCCACAACTACTGAAGCCCACGTGCCTACAGCCTGTGCTCCACAACAAGAGAAGCCACCGCAATGAGAAGCCCACGCACTGCAATGAAGAGTAGCCCCCGCTCACCGCAACCAGAGAAAGCCTGTTGCGCAGCAACGAAGACCCAACGCAGCCAAAAATAAATTTATTTTTAAAAATTGTTTTTAAAGTATTTTTAAATACTTTAAAATAGAGACGATGGATCATATTTTCATTTATATTAATATATTTACTTTCCAAACAGTTAAAAACAAAAAATGGAGTGTTTACATTAGCCAGATTGAATGGAACCCCAGGGAAACAACTATGAAGGGGCTGGTTGACCTGGGGCCCAGACACTCACTCTGGCAGATGAAAAACTGCCTTACGTATAGTAGGGCTGTTCCCACACTCTACCTGAGACTCATCATATGACTTCTCATGCTTGTGGCTCTTCCTTCAGCAAACTGAATTGTACTTTTTTCTAGAGCTTCTGTATCTTTGGACAATATGTATCTTATAAATATTACCTTTCATCTTGTAAATACAGATGCTTGAAAACAAAACAAGTAATATTTATGATAAAAATCTCTTTTCCAATTTCCTAAATAAAAATGTTTTGAGAAAACATTTCCCAGAATATGTTAAAGGAACCCCAAAGGAACAAAAAGCCATCCATTCCGTATGCCTGTGTTTTTTCAGTGTTGTTTGAAATAGTCAGAACGTCAAGATTTTGGCATTTCTAAGGGAACATTCTCAGGTACTCTAGCCAGATAGTTTTAATTTCTCTTTATTCTTTGTAATAGTTTATACCCTATAAAAGATAAACTTCTCTTTCACTATCAACTTTTCTTTTCCGTTTGATAAACAATGATACTTTTTAATGTGTTCCCAAAGAAGCTAAAATGAACTGAGATTAAATTCGGTGGCTTCCTTATTTATACGTCATCCTCATTAACGATATCTTCAAATACCATCCAACAGAGTTCATCTATTCACCTGTGTCTCCTCCTCTGTCTTGAACATCTTCCCTCTAAACAGTAGCCCTTTTTAAATTGTTTGGCAACATTAGTAAGACTTGAGTTTTCTCTTAGCAATAAGAAAAGAAATACGTTCTTGGTTTGATTCTATTGTTCTGAATAAAATTAGAACTAGAAAGCAAACAATCATTTAAAAATTGATGCATGACTTTCTCATTCCTGTAATGTTTCAGTTCTCACCCTAAAATGAGGTCTTGCATGAAATTTCTGATGTTCCAAGTTTTCCAAGATTACACAGTATGGTGTTATAGTAAAAGTCTCTCTCAATGGGGCACCTAACACACTGACTTTACAGTAAAGTAGGCCACCCAGGAAAGGTTAGCTACCCTTGTTTTAGCCAATGATGTTAACCACTGACGACCATGCAATGTATGCTACTCTGACATAACCAAGTCATAAGTGGCTGGTGTGCCCATTGACAGTTACTTGTCTAATAGTTCTGCTAACTGCAGAAAGTTCAAAGAAAGCTATTCTTTCCCTGTAGCCTACCACAGAGCCCCTCACTTGTTGCATACTCAAGAATCAGAGTGTAAAGGAAAACAGAAAGGAAGAAAGGAGAAAGACATACCTGGTGAGACAGAATTCAAAGAGGGAGCAAGATGAAGATCCTCATCTGAGGTGAAAGAATCCTTTGTAGATGAGAGAAGTACAAAGGTCAGAAGGGGAAATTTTGTCCACTCTCCACCCTCTTACAATTCAGGGGATGGGGCCGGTGGTTCATCCTCTCCTTCTTGACTTGCACATGTTTCTCATAAATTAAAAAAGTCTGCCATAGAGAAGTTTAAAATTTTTTAATGTTATCAATTACATCCAACTTTTCTTCCATTTATGGCTTCTGGGTTTGTGTTCTGTTTAGAAAGGCTGGGCTCATTTCATTCGTTCCATGATGATGAATAAGTTCAACCAAAATTTAGAGGTTAAATATTTCAATACTTGATCAATTTTTAATTTAGTTTGTGAAAATTGGAAAACTTTTTTTTTTTTTTTTTTTCGGTATGCGGGCCTCTCACTGTTGTGGCCTCTCCCATTGCGGAGTGCAGGCTCAGTGGCCATGGCTCATGGGCCCAGCCGCTCCGCGGCATGTGGGATCTTCCCGGACCGGGGCATGAACCCGTGTCCCCTGCATCGGCAGGCGGATTCTCAACCACTGCGCCACCAGGGAAGCCCGGAAAACTTATCTTTTTTAATGTAATTTTGTTTCAATGCTAATTCCATGTAGTTCACACTTGGATCAATCAATCACTGACTATTTACTAACAACCCTCTATGAGCCAAGCCAGTGAGGAGTCCAAAAGAAATATAAGACATGGTGGTTGAGTTCAAAGAAGTCACACTATATCTGGGGGAAACAACTAACACCCTGAGACAGTTCTAGAATTAGACAGCATATAATTAAGTACTAAATACTGAGATACTGCCTAGGATTGCTGTGGGAGCTCAAAGGAAGGAGCCATCTACCCAGGCTACAGTTGCTAGGGAAGACTTTGTAGACAAGTTGGGGCTTGAGTTGGATATGTATTTCTTCAAATGCTGAAACAAAAAGCTACAGGTTCTCTCTATGTGTGTGTATGTATGTATGTGTGGTTTAGGTGGACACCCAGTTTTCATGAAACAACCTACCTGTTGGGAAAACATACCTGACACAGACTAAACATTTAGGATTTAGGTGCTTACTTGTAGATTCGAGACAGGGTTTTAGAGCTAGAAGTAAGTGGCAGAGTGGTAACGGTAGTGGTGAGAAATATGTGCCCTAGGGAGGGGTGTCTGCCTGGGAGTCTTACCTTCCACTCACCCCCCAAGCATCAGCCCACCCCGCAGAGCATCCCTGAGGTTTTGCCTACCCTGATTCTGCCAGAGTTCTGCCAAGTGTGGGTGGGCATCCCTTGAAGCCCTCTTTCTGTGATCAACTAGCTGCTGCCTCCCTTCTCTCACTACTTGAAAGAGTCACCACCCCTGTCACTCTTAACCAGTCCAACACATCCTCTGTAAGTGAAGAGCAGTGAACAACACCTCACTATATCACTTCTAAGAGTCCCTTACGGCTGGTGGGAATAAAAGTTGGTTCAGACTTTGCTGGGGTGGGGGAGATAGGGATGGGCAGACATTTACCAGTATGTTTCAAAAGTCTTAGGTTTTTACATACTCTTTGATCCAACCATTCAACTTCCAGGAATTTCCTTTTTATTTATTTAATAAAAACATATATTGCAGGTACAGTTTTAAGTGCTTAAAAAGCTCAATTCATTTACTCTTCATAACAATCTCATGAGATAGGCACTATTTCTCAACAGGTGAGGAAAATGAGACACAGAGAGGTTAAGTAACTTGCCCATTGCCACCAGCTAGTATGTGGCAGAGCCAGCATTTAAACTCATGCTGTGCCAGTGATGGTTAACTTCATGTGTCAGCTTGACTGGCCACACAGGTCCCAGACGAAACCCTGTTTCTAGGTGTGTGTGTGTGAGGTTGCTTCCAGGTAAGATTAGCTTGTGAATTGGTAGACTCAGTAAAGTAGATGTCCCTCTGCAATGAGGGTGGGCATCATCCATTCTGCTGAGGGCCTGAACAGAACAAAAGGAAGAGGAAGGAGGAAGCCCCCCTCCCTTTTTATTCTGCCTCACTGATTGGGCTGGGGCATCTCTTCTCATCTTTTCCTGCCCTTGGACTAAGACTTATGCCATCAAGTCCCCTGGTTCTCAGGCCTTCAGACTCTGACTGAATTGCACCACTGGCTTTCCTGGGTCTCCAGCATGCAGAGAGTATTATAGATTGTGGGACTTAGCCTCCATAATTGTCTGAGCCAGTTCCTCGTAATAAATCTCCATCTCTCTCTCTCTCTCTCTCTCTCTCTCTGTATATATATATAGATATAGATATAGATATACACACACACACACACACACACACACACACACACACACACACGATAAATACGTATCCAATAGGAGATAAACACGTATATCTGTTTCTCTAGAGAACCCTGACTAATAACGCTACCTAAGCAGTTAGCACAGATGCCTACTGCATGCCAAGCACAGCCCCTGTTCCCATGGAGCTGCTGACTTAGTGTTTTTCAAACTGAGGGTAAAAACTCATCTATGAGCCAGGAAATAAATTTAGTGGATTATGACCAGAATTTCTTTAAAACTGATAAAGAAGAAGTAGAAATTACCAGAAAATGAGTTTTGTTTCATGATATTTTTTTCCACTTACACGTGTGTGCTCAAGCATACATGCACAGATGTGTATTGAGTCACAGAATAAAATGTATTTCTTGTGAGCTGCAGCCAAAAAGGTTTAAAAGTCACCAGTCTAGGGCTTCCCTGGTGGCGCAGTGGTTGAGAGTCCGCCTGCCGATGCAGGGGACACGGGTTAGTGACCCGGTCTGGGAAGATCCCACATGCCGCGGAGCGGCTGGTCCCGTGAGCCATGGTCGCTGAGCCTCTGCGTCCGGAGCCTGTGCTCCGCAATGGGAGAGGCCACAACAGTGAGAGGCCCGCGTAACGCAAAAAAAAAAAAAAAAAAAAAAAAAAAAAGTCACCAGTCTAGCAGGAAAGACACATATTAGGTAAGTAATTATACTTGCACAAGTTTTTAAAAATAATTACAAAAAGTTGTCTGAAAATAGGGAATTATTAAACAAATTATGATACAGAGATATAATGGAATTCTATCTGAAACTAAAATTATATCGTGGGTATTTAGTGACATAGAAACATTTGCAAGATGTATAGACAAGGGGGATGTCAAATTATAAAACAACATGTGAATATAAATGAATGTATATGCAAAACAGAAAGAGACTCACAGATAGAGAAAACAAACTTGTGGTTACCAAAAAGGAGAGGGGAAAATTAGGGGCATGGAATTAACAGATACAAACTACTATATATAAAATAGATAAGCAACAAGAATATACTGTATAGAGAATTATAACCATTATCTTGTAATAACTTATAATGGAGTATAGTCTGCTAAGATACTGAATCATTATGCTGCACACCTGAAATTAACATAATATTGTTAATCAACTTCAAAATTTTTTTAATAAAACAAGTGTAATATACACTTTTGTAAATATATATATACACATATATATATTTGCATAGAAAAAGGACTAAAAAGGATAATCATTCACCAAGATGTTCCTAGCTGTAGGAGTTATGCAAAAAATATTCTTTTCTTTCTCTGCATTTTCCCTAGTGAACATAATTGCTTTTATAGGATACATTTATTTTTATTTATTTATTTTGAATTTTATTTTATTTATTTGTTACACAACAGGTTCTTATTAGTCATCCATTTTATACACATCAGTGTATACATGTCAATCCCAATCGCCCAATTCATCACACCACCACTCCCACCCCACCGCTGCTTTCCCCCCTTGGTGTCCATATGCTTGCTCTTTACATCTGTGTCTCAATTTCTGCCCTGCAAACCGCTCCACCTGTACCACTTTTCTAGGTTCCACATATATGCGTTAATATACGATATTTGTTTTTCTCTTTCTGACTTACTTCACTCTGTATGACAGTCTCTAGATCCATCCACGTCTCTACAAATGACCCAGAATGGACAATTGTCCATTCTCAATGGTTTCTGATAGTAATACCACTTAGTACTTGTGTTCTTTAAATAATCTATTTGTGCAGTAGCTAGTAGTTGCAGCAGCGGTGGTGATGGACAATGGTGCTTTACTCTACAGTTGACCAATGTCTTTCATCAACACTCATCTCTCTGACATTGTTTCTCCTACCTACATTTTCCCTTTGCCCTGATGTCTTAATTATTGTATCTATTTTATGAACCACCTTAAGTAACTTGGGGAATAAGACTGAGATAAATACATGCATAAAGAGCCAAACAAGCTTTCTCATCTCATAAGGCAGCCTGAGTTTTTCTCCCCACAGACACAGAGTTTCAGGTTAAATGGCTTAGCTAATGGTTTATGTGGCCTGAAAGCAGGAGTTGGGATTAAGGTCTCAGGTGCTGACATGATGACAGGAGGCTACATCTTCATATCCCAGAGAACTGAGCCTAATTGTCCTTATGGTCATTACTTCCTACTTCATTCTCTCCCTAGTATAAATTATAGCCATTCCCAATCAAGCCCAATAGAATGTGATCACTGGAGAAAAGCTGGGAGGGTGGGAAGTGAGGGGCAAGGCAGAGGATGAATTTAGTTTGTGCTCTGCATGGAAAACTGTTTTAAAAATAAAATCTCTTTTGTCCCATATTTTTTAATATGGGCTTCCGAAAGTAAGAATGGTGCTTTAATTACCTATCAGGTTAAAAACACAACATATTTTACTTCTATATTTTAAACACACACATACCTGTGCACATGCACAGAGACATAAGGGAACAAATATGCCATCACATCAAACTTTACTTAAAGGTTCTCCCGATAATTAGTTCATAACAGGTGATTAAGCAGTTGCTAAATATACTTGAAGTGAATTTACAAATGAAATATTTTAACCAACAATAACATCACAGTACACAGCTAAGTACATAAAACAAAGTAAAATGAAATAAGACAATTACTAAGATTTCTTTTCAACAGTTTCATCAAGTCCGCTACTCACTGGGTACTGCATGGTTGAGGTAGAACCATGGTTTATAGCAACTGTTGGTGTCCCCAGGGCTGGAGCAGTGGGTGGGTGGCGATATGAAACAGAACCCCAGCTAGTCCAGAATGTGGTTCTGATTCACTGTCCTCACTACTGTGCTGGGACAGAAGTGAACGGTATGAATCACCATGAGAAAAGGGATGTTGTAATATTCTGGGTTACATGGGGAAAAGTGGCAAGAGTAAAGAAGCTTCCTTCAGCATTTCTGCAACTTCAACTCATTTTTAAAATCTTTTTATCCCTCCCTCAGAATCCTAAGAGCTGGAGCTCAAATTCAGTTTTGAGCTAATAGAGAGAGGGAAGGCAAGAGGTTAAACCAAACTGTTAACTGTGTCTCTTCAAAACTGACATTTAATACAGGGTGTAAATCACTAGGGGAGCCTGTTATTCCTTCAGGAATGCAATTACATAGGGTCAAATAAAACATGAAAGAAACCAACAAGTTTTAAAATGTAGTATGTTCTCAAAAGTAGGCAAGAAGGAATGTGAAGCAGTCCAAATATGCTAACACTCCCTGCTGTCCTATAGGAGAGGATTACAAGAAGAGGTTTCTGCTTTTTAATGATTATGTGGTTAAGCATGGGTATGGAAGCACATCGCCCAATCTGGCTGCTCCCCACTGGACTCCGGGCTTCCCTGAGCTCCCTGCATTCATTCAAAGCAGGTGTAGGCTCTGCTCTTCAGTCCATTACCATTACAGTCCCATTACCAGCCCTGCCCTCACTTAACACTTTTCAGAAGTGTTTATATGGCTGTACAGAGTACACCATGGGCATTTTTTCTGTTTCTCTCATTCATACTGAAAACCATACGACCGGCAGAATTCTTATTCTGTGACTTCAAAGATAGATCAAAATTAGTACAACTTCAGCTAAAAGCTTTGCAATATTTATGGCGACTTGTAAATTCTGTAGGTGCTAATTTACCTCCTGGGGTGGATGGAAGGTGGGCTTATGTTTGTATTTTGGGAAGTGTCTGTTAACTGTTTGGTGCACTTCAAAAATCTGATGTTGTTAAAAACTTGGGTTGGATCTCCTTCAGTTTAACATTCTCAAGAACTAGGGTGACCAACTTGTCCCATTTTACCTGGCACTCTCTGGATTTTAGCACTGAAAGTTCTGCATCCCAGGAAACCTCTCATTCCCCTGACAACTGGGACAACTGGCCATCCTATCGCAAACAAAAGACTATTCCGTACACAGAGTATATGTCGTCTCTTTACCCCTGTGCTTTTAACCCTGTGTGTACCCAATGTATGTGCACCGGGTGTTTATACAAACAGGCACACCCGTGACAAGCACATGGGTTCTGAATCAAACCAAGAGAACCAACTTGTGATTAATGTTTCTTTAAACTCTTGCTTTTAAGCATATGCAACAGCATGATAGAAAGCATGATAGATAGATTGAGGAGAGGGGATGTCTGGGAAGGGACATGGGGATCACAACTAAACTAATTATAAAAGAATTCAAACAAAACAGACAGGTCAGTTGGGTTCAGATCCCTGTATAATCACTGACTTTTTATAAGCTAGTTCTCACTTCTCCCAGAAAAATACAGTTTCAAATGAGTTGTGACTCAAACTTGATTTTCCTTATCTTGCTTACAAAATGTATCACACTACAAACTGACTTCCCGGAGTCTAACTCCAAAGGGTGTAGGTTCTATCTGGTTGGCTGAACCTTGGCCGCCTCCTCTCCCCCAACCACCCCAAAGCCCAACCAGGCAATGTTAGCCTCAGGCTGGTCCTTGTGAATCGTGAATCCTGTCCAGGGGCAGCTGCTGAGGTCAGGTTGGTCCTCCTCCTGCTCACTGACTAGGCAAGCACCGTGGGGTATGTCTCTGAAGTGCACAGTTTCCATAGTCCCTTACCACACTGGCAGTTCTGTGTGCTTCCAGGTCTTTCCAGCAGCCCCTTGGCAACTCCATAGATTGCATGGCTGCCTCAGACCATAAAATATACCATTTTGATGGCAAGCTGAATTATGAAAGTCTTGGGGATCAGTAGAGTTCCTAAGAATAGCCTAAATCTGAGCAGCCCCAAGACTAGAGTAAAATTTAGTTCGTTTTATACTTCTAAGTCATTTGGCTCCTTCCTTGACTCTTCTCCTGACAGTGCAGTAAAAAATATATCTGTCCCAGGAGAATTCATATTCATTCTCTCCCTCCCTCCCTCTCTCTCTCTCTCTCTCTCTTTGTGGCTATTTCCTTGTTCTGTTCAAAAGATGCCAAACTGATACACTCATCAGAAATAACACAAAGTAAAGCAAAAAATAATAATAATTACAGCTTTCCCTCCTGACTTATCATGCATGCTCCTCACTATAGAGGCTTCCCTTTCCTGTGCTTAGAACTTGTCTGTCCAGATCAGACATTCCATAAGCATCAGTCTCAAAACTTAGTCAAATGTAAAGAAATTGGTGGCAGACTGTTAGGACAAATAAAGGCTCAAAGACTAAAGGAAGAGACTTGGGAGGGTAGAAAGGTTCCTCCCCGCAATTTTCAGATGAGCATGAGGTATGCTCTGGGGAAAGAACATGGGCTTGGGAGGCAAACAGGCCTGGGTTTGAATTCCAGCCCAGACACTTATTAGCTATGTGATCTTGGACAAGATAGTTCACCACTGTAAATGTCATCCTCATCTGTGCTGTGGGGATAATTCTAGTTTCAATATGAGAATAGGAAATAACATAGCACCCAATACATAGTAGATGTTTAATAAGCCGCAGATTTTACTACCATGGAGACAGATTTCTCAGGAAAAAGTGACCCCTCCAACAGCCCAGTGTGCTGTGTGCCACAGTGCCCTCCATATTTTGACTGCTGGGTTTCTTCCCTAATGGACATCTGGAGGAACTCAGTGTTCTTAATCCCCGCCCTCCACCCACACTCCCTAACTGGCCTGAGGCAAATCACTTATCTGCCTCAATTGCTTCATTTGTAAAGAGGAGGATAATAACATTTACCTCCCTCAGAGGAGTGTTGGGAGAATTAATGAATGCTTGCAAAGTACCCTGAGATTTATAAATGAAAGGCAGTGTAGAATTGCTAAGTATTATTATAAATATCAGTATTATTTTGACACATTTGCATACATACATGTGTGACCAAATTTGCAGCTAGAGTACTGGATGAAAGTATGTGACTTTCTTTTTTTTTTTTTTTTTTTTTTTTTGCGGTATGCGGGCCTCTCACCGTTGTGGCCTCTCCCTTTGCGGAGCACAGGCTCCGGACGCGCAGGCCCAGCGGCCATGGCTCACGGGCCCAGCCGCTCCGCGGCACGTGGGACCCTCCCAGACCGGGGCGCGAACCCGGTTCCCCTGCATCGGCAGGCGGACGCGCAACCACTGCGCCACCAGGGAAGCCCGTGACTTTCAAATATCATTGTATGAGTACCTCTGGCACCCATGGATGTTTATGTCTGGGTAATTTTTATACAATAAAACAACTGGTCCCAGAAACAAGAATTTGCCCAGAAAGGGAAGCACTGCTTTGGGTAGCTGGTATAAAATCAACCGTAGCCTATGATTAAATGCTTTCTAGAAGCCCTTTTGGCCAGTGCCATGGTCTTTCCAGCTGCCTTTAGGGGCTAAGACCTGACTATGTGATCAGCTCCTTAAAAAGCAGTGAAGTATAACTCTCAGACTCCTCTATCTACCAACTCAAAAAAATGACCTTGAGCTTAGAAGTTTGTCCCCAAGCTAACCATATCCACTTGCAAAACACACGGGCATAAAATCAGACTGCAAAGAAACACCTCTTTCCACCCATCTCACAGCCATTTCTCCGCCTAGAAGTACCAAATTCCAGCTCTTGTTGCTCCCCTCCTCTTCCCAATAAGGCCCCTGCTTCCTCTCACTTGTTCCTCCTCCCCACCAACTCAATCCCCTCCCCGCTAAGTAGTCCAAGGTGACATTACAACACCATCCACTGCAATATCACAGCACATAACTCCCAGGAGACCACTTCTGTACCCTGTACTTTTAGGAATAAAAGAGTGAGAGCAAGTGGAAGCTACCTGAGGAAGTTAAAATTCCCCTGTGCCTCAGGACTGAGCCCTCAGCAGCCATTCCTTGCTTGTATGAGGATGTGGCCTCCTCCTCTGATTCCCAAAACAGAGTAGCATATGGGCGTGAGCAAAACATATGTCTGGTCTCCACCATAAACCTTTGCAGCCTGGCAAGAAACAGCAAGGCTTATTCCAGACCCAAATTCTTATTCCTGCTACAGCCATCATAAATGCCTGCTGACACCAAAGAAGAACAAGGCTGTAATCCTCATAAAAGAACATTCTTGAACCCTGGAAACCAAAGAAGGATTCAATTGCCAGTTTTTAAACTGACATCCTGTCTGCTTCTAGGCTAGATCGGACATCAAGGAAGCAGGTGATGGCCTCCGAGGTATGGGTTAAAGGCTGCATCCAGGCCTCTCTGTTCCTAACAACTCCCAGCACTGGCTGGGCAGATGGCCTGAAGTTCCCACAACTTGTGGTTAAGACATTGTCTCCAGAAGGTTGTGTGTAGAATGGAAATATGCAACATGAAAATCAACATTTTAAATCATTCCAGCGGTGTGCTGGAACCAGGTCCAGTGGCTCGAGAGAGCCAACTATGTGCATCTCTCCCAACTCAATGTTCACATCACATTGATAGCTTGAAATCAGCTGTTATTGCCTGGAAATCACCAAACACTGCAAACCAGGATTTCTTCTCCCTTCAGAAAGCTGGTTATTAAACCTCTACTGCACACCACCAATTAGCACCCATTTGTAACCATTATCATTTGGCCATAGGCGGGTTTACGCCATTACCAAGGAATGAGGTCCAGGTGGGCCTTGAGTATGGCAAGCAGATGAGAAGGTTGAGAGGCATATGGGGAGTTAACCGATGGCAGGTGAACATGGAGGGAAGGGAGCATGGTCGCGAGTTGTCTGGGAGCAGCGAGAGGGTACTGGATGCCTTAGTGGGGGAATGAGCAGAATGCCCACTGCAAGGTTTTGCCAAAGGTTGGCTGGCCTTGTAGATTTTAGCAGCAAGTAGAGGATGCAGCAAGCTTTGCATTCCCTAAGGTGTTAGCAGAAAGAAAGCTGGGTTTTAGGTCCTTTGTTGCCCTCACAAACTGTATAATCTCTGAGTCTCACTTGCCTTAGCTCTAAAGTGGAGCTAACGGTATTCCTCTGATGGGACTTGTGAAGGATTCAGTAAGATGATGTACTTGCTCTTGTCAGTGGTTCTAATATTGATAAATTGATGGACACTTCACTGCCCTCTTCTTATTCTTTTTCTCAACAGTATTTGTCATGTTCAATCAATCTGGACCTGAAACTCTCAACCACTCTGGCTACTGAAACTCCACACTCTCTTGGTTTTCTTTCCCCTCCTCCGATCCTGCCTTTACTGAGTCTTGTCTTCTCTACCCCTCCTCAAAACTTAATCTCCTTCTCCTGTGTCTCTGCACAGCCTCACTAGGCAATCTCAACAAGTCCCATGGATTTAAATATTATCTTCTTGTTGATGACTTCCAGACCCCTAGAAATACCCTTTGTCTAGACCAGTGGTTCTTAAAGCGAGGACCCTGGACCAGGAACATCAGCATCACCTGGGAACTTGTTAGAAATGCAAATTCACAGGTCCCACCCCAACCTTCTTAATCGGAAACTCTGGAGGTGAGCCCAACAATCTGTTTTAGCAAGCCCTGTTGCTACTTCTGATGCTTCCTGAAGTTTGGGAACCACTAGTCCAGACTAACATCTTTAATGGCCTTATTTACATCTCTACTTACATGTCCCATAGAAATATCAAAATTAACACATCCAACACAAAACTCTCCATTCCCCAATTCCCCTTCAATTCTGCCCACCTACCATGTCCTCAGAATTGCTCGCTAATAAAATGGCACTATCTTCCACTCAGTTGCTAAACCTGGAAATCAAGAAGTCGTCATTCTGTCCTTCCTTTCTCCCAACTTCCTCAGCCCGCATGTAATCTATTAGCAAATACCACTAAGTCTCTTTTCAAATTATACCACAAATGGGCTAGCTTCTCCATATTTCCATCACCACCACCATAACTGGGACCACCACCAAATCCTGCTCATTCTAGCAGGACTGATGTAACATTTTTACCTGCTCCTACTCTTGACCCATCCAACCCATTCTCCACGCTGCAGCAAGAAAGCAAGCTCTTCTTAAAATGGAACTTGGGACTTCCCTGGTGGCGCAGTGGTTGCGCGTCCGCCTGCCGATGCAGGGGAGCCGGGTTCGTGCCCCGGTCTGGGAGGATCCCACGTGCCGCGGAGCGGCTGGGCCCGTGGGCCATGGCCGCTGGGCCTGCGCGTCCGGAGCCTGTGCTCCGCAACGGGAGAGGCCACGGCAGAGGGAGGCCCGCATACCACAAAAAAAAAAAAAAAAAAAAAAACAATGGAACTTGGCTCATGATGTTCTCCATCCTAAGACATTTTCAGTGGTTTTCACTTTGACCTAGAATAAAATCCAAACTCTATACTATGGTTTCCAAGGTCCTGCCTGACTTGACTCATACCCACCTCTCTATTACCTCACCTACTGACATTCTCTCCCTCCCGACTGTGTCCCAGACTCACTGGTTTTCTCTCAGTTCCCTGAACAGGCCAACGCCTTTCTACCTCAAGGACTATGTTCTTCTGTCTGGAATCTTTCTCCTCACCCTGTGAGTGGCTGGCCCTTCTCATGCTCCCGTCTCAGGTTAAATGTCACTGCCCTTTGTGTCCTTTCCATACCATCTATTTAAAGTCCTCTCCACAGCCCATTATTATTCTCTCATCACCTTGTTATTTCCTTCCTAGCATGTCCGAAGTTTGTTAGGTTTCTATTCAGTCATCTACTCACTTGATATTGCTTCGATTTTGCTTTTCTCTATTCCACTCACCCCACCACCCTGAATGTAAACTGACAAAGGAGGGGGCTCATCTTTGTTCATCACTGTCAGTGTCTGGCAATGACTGGCACAGGGCAGGTAGTTGCTGATGGTGCTGATTATTGCATGTGGACAGGAGCTAGGTACTTAGGAGGTGCGAAAGCCACTATATCCGGTCTTTCAGAGCTCCCAGGTGCTGGATCCTCAGTCACAAGGAGTAGTAAACCTCATGCAGACCTTGTGTTCTTGTGTGCCGGCCCTGAGCTAGCAGGAGGCAGCCACTGCCCTCAGGAGTGGATGCCTTCATCTAGATGCAAGGTGAGTGGTATATGTTTGTAAACACTGAACAAATGAAGATGTGTAATCAAGGATGAGATTGGTTCAAAATCTACATACCATGGAAATCTGGGGACAGGAAAGATGACAGGGCAATAGGATAGGTGAGAAATGCTGTGAACTGGAGAAAAGCCTTTGAAGGAAGTGTGGGCTTCTGGTTTATGGTAATTTGTTCATTGTGAGCTTCTCATGGGCACAAGATACATACATCTTTCTGTTATTCTATTAAGTACATGTTTTGTTTTGCTTAAGGGCATAATTGTATCCATTCTTAAAGTGAGAAATCAGGGTCACTAGTCTAGATAGGAAGCCTCCTTTCTTTCGCCATGGAATGGTCTCCAAGCACATGGTCAACTGTGGGGGAGAAGCATTATACTGTGTGTAGTGAGGAGTGTAGTCTTTGAGACAGGTTCCTTTTTTGGTTCCATAATTTGCCAAATGTGTGATGCTGGACAAATTAACTTTGCCAAACCTCAGGAGAGAAGTGTTCTGATTAAGATTAAATGAGATAAAGCATGTAAAGCACTTAGTTTAGCATATTGTGGATAATCAATAAATGATAACAATTCTGTGATTTCTATCTGGACATCTAGGCTATAACTGCTAAAATATGAAGGGGAAAACTAGTATTACATCATCTTCTTTATGTCAGCCTCTGAGCTGGGCATGGTAAACTTTGTTTTCATTTTGTTTTTGTTTAATCATCATAACAAAATTATGAGGTAAATACTTTATTCCCACTTGGCTCATGTGATCATGCAGATTGATATGTCCCAAGATCTGCAGTCAGCAAGCTAAAGACTCAGAAGATCTGATAGTATAATTCTAGTCCAAAGGCTGGTAGGCTCGAGACTTGGGAATAGGCAATGTTTCAAGTACAAAGGCAGGAAAAAGTTAATGATTCAATTCAAAGCCTATGGGGCAGGAGAAATTCCCTCTTGCTCGTAGGAGGGTCAGCCTTTTTGTTCTACTCAGGCCTTCAACTGATTGGATGAGGCCAACCCACAATAGGGAGAGCAATCTGCTTTACTCAGTCTACAGATTCAAATGTTAATCTCATCCAGAAACACCCTCACAGTCACACCCACAGTAATGTTTGACCAAATGTCTGGGTACTCATGGCCTGGTCAAGCTGACACATAAAATTAAGCATCATACCACCTTACTGACAAAACTTAGAAAGATTAAGAAAGTTGCCCTATAGTGAAACTAGGATTCAAATCGATGTTTATCTCACTCCAAAACTTCATACTATAGGTGTTGCTGCTCCATTAGTAAAATTTTTACTCATGATTCCCAAGCTTAGTGTGTGCAACAAAAGAAGATGCCAGTTCTTCATTTCTTCCTTTGTCTAGGGGTGAATGTTTTTATCAAGGCTAATCCAAATGCACTTTGTGGTACTAGAGCTTCTGCTCCAAGAAAACAAGAGAAAGCAACAGTAGGGGTAAAGGAAAACAAATGACATTTCTGAACTTGGGTCACTAATCAGACTGAAGATAAACTATCCTTTGCATTTGTTTGCTCCCTTGCTCATAAAAGTTAGAGCCTAGCTATATCTGGCATATAAAGGTGCTCAGTAATTGTTTGCAAGTCAATAAACAAGCAAATGAATGGAAACAGGATGTTAATTTGAAAATTTCTACTGAGGCACTAAGATACAATGAAAAGGAAATTCCAAGAGAAGATGCAGACCAAAAATTAAGCACTTAAAGAAAATGATGAGAACTAACTTCTCAACTCGCAATATGTTCACCCTTAATGGGCATTTAAATGGGCAGAGACAAGGCCTCCATGAGGGTCTGACTCATTGGGATTTGGGATACATCACTTTAAAGTACCCTAAAGGGGAGCTTTTAGGAAGTGAATTTCTTGGGTCCACTTTTGTCCGTGGCTCCCAATACTTAGCCCTCCTCCAAACAGGGGAGGTGTAGAAGAGTGCCTGCCCCTTATCCTAATTCTAGTGAGAGAGACTCCAAAGGGAACATCTGGAGAGCTTGGCATGTGTTTATCCAAGTTGTGAGACAGAAAAGGCAAGAGGCTGGCTAACAGCCAGTGGAGCAGAGAAATACCTGCAAGTCCCTCTGAGAATGAGTCAGTGCTATGAGAGCCCCTGAACTGTGTGAAACCCACAGAAGAATGTTGTCCTGGGATTATTTAAACTGATCACATGAAGGGAGGTGCACTTGAAGAGGTCCTGCAGGGAAGCCTCTAAGGCACCCACAGGACTCAACCAGAGGAGGAGAGATGATTTAACACTACACAAATTCAAAGTTCAACTATTATATAGAACTGAAAAATTAATTACTAAATGAAGGCCGTATTTATGACACAAGTGACTGCAGGATTTCTTTTTTCCCTGAGTGATCAGTGAAGTACTAGGATCAGCCTGGATTTTCATCCAGAGTATGGTACTGAGGATAGGTCTGATAAATAAATGCTAACACTCCATGAGTCCAGCTTAACTAACATACTATTAACAGAATGAAAGAATGACAAATACATGAATAAATAAAACAAAGCATGAGAATCCCCAGAGTTAACCTGTCCAAGATGGGGAGACAATTCCAAATGCAGCATGTCCTTTCAGACCCCTCATCTGTGGCACCCACTGAAGGAACTCAGAGGTAAATCCAGGAGAAAATCCAAGAGAAACAATGAGGTTATTTTACTGATTATTTAACCAAAAGCTATGACAGCTGAAAAGCTTTTGAATTAAAGGAGCCAGGTAACAATAAAAACTGTCTTCTCCAAAAATTCTAACCAACCTCCCCTCCCAAAGGATGACCTGAAGTTAGCAATTTGGTCTGTAATTCTCTAGTCCTTTCTCTATACATTGGCAAAAGTACATGACATGTAGCCATATATTTTGAAGTTTGTTTGCTTTTTTAATGGGTTCATAATGCATATGTTATTCAATAGCATTTGTTTAAGCTGAACAATGTGTTTTGCTTTTTAATGAGTGCACATAATCATGATATCTCATAATTTATCACATTTCTACTGATGGACATTTAAACGTACTTAATTTTTACCAAAGTGATACAAAGGAATTTTTTAACACCTCTGTTTGCATGTGCAAATATTTCTTCAACATAGAATCCTAGAAATGGAATTATTGAGTCAAAGACTCATTTTAAATGTAGACAGATACTGCCAAAAAGACATTATCAATTTACATTTCTACCAAGACTGTCTGATGGCACTTTGTTCCCCACATACTTGGTAATGCTGGATATTATCAAGCTGTAAATTTTTTCCAATCTGCTGAGTAAAAAATGATACCTCAGCATTGTTTTTCTTTGCATTTCCCTCATGAGCAAGACTGACCATCTTTTTATGTTTGTGTAGACCATTTGTATTTTCTGCTGTTAATGGCCTATTCATATTCTTCCCCATTTTTCAATTGGGTTGTTTTTTGTATTTGTGGATAGGACATTTTTATGTTGTGGATACTATTTGTTAATTACATGTTTGACAAACATCTTCATCTCAGTCTAGCATTTGTGTTTTATTTTTAACTTTTTAAACAGTGTCTTTGATTGAGGAGAACTTTATATTTTTATGGGAAAAAAGTGACATTGTTTCCTTTATGGATTCTATATTTTTTGTGTTGCTTTAGAAGACCTTACCCCATCTTTCCTTCTAATACTATTGCAATTTTGTTTTTCAAGTTGAAGTTTTTTAATTCATTTGGAAATATTATAGTATGAAGTAGATATCTATATTTATTTTTCTAAATTGTTCTAACACCATTGACAGTTCACTCTTCCTTCTTTAGAAATAGCATTTATATTATAAACTAAATTCCAATTCATTTATTAGTCTGGAGATTTTCTATTCTGTTCAATTGTTCTCTTTATATTATAGGAGCTAATACTATATTTGCTTTAATTACCACAGCTTTATAGAATACTTTGATATTGGATAGTCAAGTTCCACCTCATTTTTATCCATATTTTTTCAATCTGGTGTGTTTGAGAATCACTTTTCAAATTTCATAAAAATTTGAATGTCACTGAATTTATTAATTTGGGACTGATGTGACAGCTTTACAGTGTTAAACGTTCCCAACCAGAAACACAATTTCCATCTTCATTTATTGAGATATTCTTTTATGCCCTCAAATAAAGTTTTTGTGGGTTTTTTTTTTTGTCTGAACCATGTGACATGCGGTATCTTAGTTCCCCAACCAGTGATCGAACCCATGCCCCCTGCAGTGGAAGCATGGAGCCCTAACCACTGGACCGCCAGGGAATTCCCTAAAGTATTTTTTATATAGGTTTTACACATTTCTTGATTGATTTATTCCTGGTATTTTATAGTTTTGTTGCTTTTGCTATTACATTTCCTAGTTGCTGGTATAGAGATTCTAGAAATATCTTATATCCAGCCATTTTATTAAACATTCCTTTAGTTGATTCTCTTTGCTCCTCCCTGGAGACTCTCATTAGCATGACTTTGATGTTTTGACCTCAGGTGTGAAATGTATTCAAATATCCTTTAATATCTATAGTAAGTCCCCTACATATGAGCAAGTTCCGTTCTGAGAGCTCGTTCATAAGTCCAATTTGTTCTTAAGTCCAACAAAGTTAGCCTAGATACCCAACTAACACAACTGGCTATATAGTACTGTACTGCAATAGGTTTATAATACTCTTTACACGAACAATACATAAAAAACAAACACAAAAAATAAAACAATTTTAATCTTACAGTACAGTACCTTGAAAAGTACAGTAGTACAGTACAACAGCTGGCATACAGGGGCTGCCATCGAGTGAACAGGAAGAGAGTTACTGACTAGAGGAGGGAGAGAAGTTGGGAGGTGGTAGAGCTGAAGGATCATCAGCAATAAGAGATAAAGGGCAAGCTGCCATTTCACCCGTGCCTGACGTTGATGGAACACACGTTCCCATCTTTGAAAGTCTGCAGCTTGAAGGTTCATATGTAGGGGACTTACTGTATAAGATTTTGCATCCAACCAGAGGGAAAGAATATGTAAAGAACAGAGAATTCAATCAGGCAGTAAAGAGATTAGATGAACAGAGTTATTAGCAGCCTCAGTGGGAGGCTGTAGACTTAAATCAGAAGAATTGGGTAACCTGTAACTTGAACCCAAGTGAAATGAATTCCATTTGAAGAGTTATACTTGGAGTCCCTGTTGTCATAGCAACAATGAAGGAGCTCATGGTGTCTATTGGTGATGAGGGGAGAATCACGCTGGATATACAGGTTCCGATCTCTTAACCTAGGCTCACTTAGGATAAAACCCATCTTCCTAGCAGTGGTAAACTGTTCCCTTGCAAATAGTGTGTTTCCAATCTCATGGAAGTAGAGAATTTAACATACTCTAAAGGAAATCAAACTCAAATTCTTGATACTTTTATGTGATATTTAGGATAATTTGGGTGAATTTGGACTTTGATTTGGCACTAGGTTATCTGACATCTTAGCCTAATGATTTCAACTTGAAATTTGCAGCTGAATAAACTGACTTTAGAATTAGGGCTTTATTTTGAAACATGTAAGAGAATTTGACCAAATTTGTAAACAGTATTGGAATGCTAAATAATGTGAGCTATGCTATACTTACAGGTTCAATTTATTAGCTGTGTAAGAGTTGTGTAAGTACTTGGGAAGGTTTTGCTTATTAGGATAGACATTTTTAAAGCTTGGAAGAAAATTAAATTTATCAAAGTTTTCAGTGCATTTTATTTCCTTTAAGAGAATGTAAGTTGTAATTAGGACTAGGTTTTAAAGAATTTAGTCTATAAAACTTAAGCTACTCAGATATTAATTTCTTTAAAGTAAAGGTGATTATTCTTATTTAACTATACTTATAAAAAGAAGAACAAGTATCGTAAGCTGAATTTAAAGGCTTAGAGAGAATTAAATTTTAAAGTTTCTTACCTTAGTAAATTGAATATTCATTTTTAAATACACTAATTTGTTTTTCTGTTTACAAAAGTTGCCCTTGGCCATCACTAAACTCATGCTGATTAGTTACTTAGATTTTTGAGGTAATCATATAATTGGAAATAATGTCAGTTTTGTCACTTTCTCTGTATTTATACCTTTTATTCCTCTTTCTTTTTTATACATTGGCTCAAACCTTAGTGGAGATGGTGACTCTTTGTTTTGTTCCTATTATTCCATATTTTTTGGAAATACTTCACCATTACGTATAAGGCTTGCTGTCAGTTCTTGAATATAACTTGTACCTCATCAAGATATTTCCTCCTATTCCTAGCATAAAAGATTTTTTAAATCTCTAATTAATTTTTGATAAATGGGTATTGAATTTTGTCACTTTTTTCAGCTTGTGAAAAGGGCATGAGCTTTTTCACTTTAATCTGATAACATAGAGAATTACATTAATACATTTCCTAATATCAAAACTTTCTTCCATTACTATGGTAAATCCTAATTCGTTATGAAATATTAACTATCATATTTTACTTGGTTAAAATTCTTAAAGATTTTTATATTCATATTCATAAATGAAATTGGTCTATGATTATATCATGTATTTTTATTTTTTTCATTTTTAATAAACTTTATTTTTAGAGCAGTTTTAGTTTCACAGCAAAGTTGAGTGGAAGGTATAGAGATTTTCCATATACCCCCTTTCCCAACCCATGCACAAGTTCCCCCACTATCAACATCCCACAGCACAGTGGTACATTTGTTATGATTTTGATGAGCTGGCACTGACACATAATTATCGCCCAAAGTCTGTAGTTTACATTAGGGTTCACTCTTGGTGTTGTACGTTCTGTGTGTTTGGACATATGTATAATGACATGTATCCATCATTATGGTATCGCACAAAGTATGTTGCCTCCCCTAAAACTCCTGTGTTCTACCTATTCATCCCTCCCCTTGCCCCACAGCCCCTATCAACCACGGACTTTTAACTATCTCTTCAATTTTGCCTTTTCCAGAATATCATATAGTTGGACTCATGTAGAACATAGTTTTTTCAGATTGGCTTCTTTGTTTTTTAATGCCAACGACTATTTCATTGTCTGTATGTACCAGTTTGTCCACTCACCTACTGAAGGACATCCTAGTTGCTTCCAAATTTTGGCAATTATGAATAAAGCTGCTATAAACATCAGTGTGCAGGGTTTTGTGTGGACATAAGTGTTTAGTTCATTTGAGTAAATACCAAGGAGTACAATTTCTGGATCATATGGCAAGAGTATGTTTAGTTTTATGAGAAACTGCCTAACTGTTTTCCAGAGTGGCTATACCATTTTGTATTCCCACCAGCAATGAATGAGAGTTCCTGTTGCTGCACATATTCTCATCAGCATTTGATGTTGTCAGTATTTTGGATTTCGGCAATTCTATTAGGTGTGATCTCACATAATTCTATTAGTGATATCTCATTATTGCTTCAATTTGTAATTCCCTAATGACATATGACGTTGAACATCTTTTCATACGCTTATTTTGCCAACTGTGTATCTTCTTTAGTGTGAGGTCTGTTCAGGTCTTTTGCCCATTTTTTAATTGGGTTGTTCATTGTCTTATTGTTGAGTTTTAAGAGTTCATTGTATATTTTGGGTAACAATCTTTTATCAGATGTGTCTTTTGTAAATATTTTCTCCTAGTCTGTGGCCTGTCTTCTGTTTACATTGTCTTACTCAGAGCAAAACTTTTTAATTTTAATGATGTCCAGCATATCAATGATTTCTTCACAGATTGTGCCTTTGGTTTTTTTTTTTCCTAAAAAGTCATTGCCCACCCAAGGTCACCTAGATTTTTTTCTGTATTATCTTCTAGGAGTTTTATAGTTTTGTGTTTTACATTTATTTTTTAAATTAATTTTTATTGGAGTATAGTTGCTTTACAGTGTTGTGTTAGTTTCTACTGTACGGCAAAGTGAATCAGCTATACATATACATATATCCCCTCTTTTTTGGATTTCCTTCCCATTTAGGTCACCATAGAGCACTGAGTGGAGTTTTCTGAGCTATACAGTAGATTCTCATTAATTATCTATTTTATACATAGTATCAATAGTGTATATATGTCAATCCCAATCTCTCAATTCATCCCACCCCTTTTCCCCCCTTGGTGTCCATACGTTTGTTCTCTATGTCTGTGTCTACATTTCTCCTTTGCAAATAAGATCATCTATACCATTTTTCTAGATTCCACATATATGCATTAATATATGATATTTATTTTTCCTTTTCTGACTTACTTCACTCTGTATGACAATCTCTAGGTCCATCCACATCTCTACAAATGACCCAATTTCTTTCCTTTTTATGTCTGAGTAATATTCCATTGTATATATGTACCACATGTTCTTTATCCATTCCTCTGCTGATGGATATTTAGGTTGCTTCCATGTCCTGGCTATTGTAAATAGCCAGGTGCCGCAATGATCATTGGGGTGCATGTGTCTTTTCAAATTATGGTTTTCTCTGGGTATATGCCTAGTAGTGGGATTGCTGGGTCATATGGTAGTTCTGTTTTTAGTTTTTTAAGGAACCTCTATACTGTTCTCCATAGTAGCTGTATCAATTTACATTCCCACCAACAGTGCAAGAGGGTTCCCTTTTCTCCACACCTTCTCTAGCATTTATTGTTTGCGGACTTTTTGACAATGGCCATTCTGACCAGTGTGAGGTGATACCTCATTATAGTTCTGATTTGCATTTCTCTAATAATTAGTGATGTTGAGCATCTTTTCATGTGTTTGTTGGCCATCTGTATGTCTTCTTTGGAGAAATGTCTGTTTAGATCTTCTGCCCATTTTTGGATTGGGTTGTTTGTTTTTTTGATATTGAGCTACATGAGCTGCTTGTATATGTTGGAGATTAATCCTTTGTCAGTTGCTCATTTGCAAATATTTTCTCCCATTCTGAGGGCTGTCTTTCGTCTTGTTTATGGTTTCTTTTGCTGTGCAAAAACTTTTGTTTTATTATGTCCCATTTGTTTCTCTTTGTTTTTATTTTCATTACTCTAGGAGTGGGTCAAAAAAGATCTTGGTGTGATTTATGTCAAAGAGTGTTCTGCCTATGTTTTCCTCTAAGAGTTTTATAGTGTCTGGCCTTACATTCAGGTCTTTAATCCATTTTGAGTTTATATTTTGTGTATGGTGTTAGGGAGTGTTCTAATTTCATTCATTCTTTTATATGTAGCTGTCTAGTTTTCCCAGCACCACTTATTGAAGAGGCTGTCTTTTCTCCATTGTATATTCTTGCCTCCTTTGTCATAGATTAGGTGACCACAGGTGCATGGGTTTATCTCGAGACCATATGTGCATGGGTTTATCTCTGGGCTTTCTATCCTGTTCCATTGATCTATATTTCTGTTTTTGTGCCAATACCATACTGTCTTGATTACTGTAGCTTTGTAGTATAGTCTGAAGTCAGGGAGCATGATTCCTCCAGCTCCATTTTTCTTTCTCAAGATTGCTTTGGCTATTCGGGGTCTTTTGCATTTCCATACAAATTGTGAAATTTTTTGTTCTAGTTCTGTGAAAGATGCCAGTGGTAGTTTGATAGGGATTGCATTAAATCTGTAGATTGCTTTGGGTAGTATAGTCATTTTCACAATATTGATTCTTCCAATCCAGAAGCATGGTATATCTCTCCATCTGTTTGTGTTATCTTTGATTTATTTCATCAGTATCTTATAGTTTTCTGAGCACAGCTCTTTTGCCTCCTTAGGTAGGTTTATTCCTAAGCATTTTATTCTTTTTGTTTCAATGGTAAATGGGATTGTTTCCTTAATTTCTCTTTCTGATCTTTCATTGTTAGTGCATAGGAATGCAAGAGATTTCTGTGTATTAATTTTGTATCCTGTGACTTTACTAAATTCATTGATTAGCTCTACTAGTTTTCTGGTGGCATCTTTAGAATTTTGTATGTATAGTATCATGTCATCTGCAAACTGACAGTTTTACTTCTTCTTTCCAATTTGGATTCCTTTTATTTCTTTTTCTTCTCTGATTTCTGTGGCTAGGACTTCCAAGAGTATGTTGAATAACAGTGGTGAGAGTGGACATCCTTGTCTTGTTCCTGATCTTAGAGGAAATGCTTTCAGTTTTTCACCACTGAGAATAATGTTTTCTGTGTGTTTTCCGTATATGGCCTTTATTATGTTGAGGCAGGTTCCCTCTATGCCCACTATGTTTTACATTTAAGTCTAGGATATGTTTGAGTTAATTCTTGTGAAAGGTGTAAAGTCTGTGTCAACATTTTTTTTGCATGTGGATGTCCAGCACCCTTTGTGGAAAAGACTCTTTGCTCCACTGTATTGCCTATGCTTCTTTGTCAAAGATAAGTAGATTACATTTATGCAGATCTATTTTGGTCTCTTTCATTGTTTTATTTGTCCATTCTTTCACCAATACCATACTGTCTTGATTAGTGTAGCTTTACATTAAGTTTTGAAGTCAGGTAATGTCAGTCCTCTGACTTTTTTCTCCTTCAATTTCAGTTGACTTTCCTGGGTCTTTTGCCTCTCCATATAAAAGTTAGAATCAGTTTGTTGATATCCACAAAATGACTTGCTAGAGTTTTGATTGGAATTTTATTAACCTATAGATCAAGCTGGGAAGAACTGACATCTTGACAAAATTGAGCCTTTCTATCCATGAATATGGAATATTTCTCAATTTATTTAGTTCTCCTTTGGTATCTTTCATCAGAGGTTTGTAGTTTTCTTCATACAGATCTTGTCCAAATTTTGTGAGATTTATACCTGAGTATTTGGGGGTAGGAGTGCTAATGTAAATTGTAAAGTGTCTGTAATTTCAAATTCCATTTTTTCATTGTTGGTATACAGGAAAGTGATTGACTTTTGCATATTAACCTTGTATCCTGCAACTCTCCTATAACTGCTTATTAGTTCCAGGAATTTTTTGGTAAATTCTTTTGTATGTTTTACATAGAAGATCATGTTATCTGTAAACAAAGACAGTTTTATGGCTTCCTTCCCAATCTGTTAACCTTTTGTTTCCTTTTTTTGTCTCATTGCATTAGCTAGGACTTCTAGTATGATTTTTAAAAACAAGGTGGGAGAAGACATCCTTGCCTTGTTCCCATCTTAGCAGAAAAGCTTTGAGTTTCTTACTGTTAAGTATGATGTTAACTGTAGGTTTTTTGTAGATGTACCTTATCAAGTTGAAGAGGTTCCCCTCAATTACACTTTGCTGAGAGTTTTTTTTTTTAATCATGAATGGATTTTGGATTCCGTCAACTGCTTCTTCTGCATATACCGATATGATCATATGATTTTTCCTTTTCAGTCTGTTGATCTGATGGATCGCAGTAATTGAGCTTTGATTGTTGAACAAGCCTTGTATACTTCAATAAATCCCACTTGATTGTGGTGTATAATTCTTTTTACACATTGTTGTAATCAATATGCTAACAGTTTGAGGATTTCTGCATCTCTTTTCATGAGAGATACTGGTCTGTAGTTTTCTTGTAATGCCTTTGTCTGGTTTTGGTGTTAATGCTGGCCTCATAGAATGAGTTAGGAAGTATCACTTTCCCTTCTATCTTCTGGAAGAAATTGTAGAGAATTGTTTCTCCCTTAAATATTTGGTAGAATTCACAGGTGAACCCATGTGGGTCTGGTCCTTTCTCTTTTGAAAGATTATTAGTTGTTGATCCCATTTCTTTAAATAGATATAGGCCTATTCAGATTGTCTATTTCTTCATAAGTGAGTTTGGCAGATTGTGTCTTTCAAGTAATTGATTCAATTCATTTTGGTTATTAAGTTTATGGGCATAGAGTTAGTCATAATATTCCTTTCTTTTCATTTGAATTTCCATGAGCTCTATAGTGATTTCCCCTCTTTCATCTCTGATACTAGTAATTTGGGTTTTCTACACCCCCCCCCCCACTTTTTGTT
>NC_041224.1:136019895-136042583 GCF_002837175.3 Physeter macrocephalus
TTATTTCCCCTCTCTCAGCTCTGATACTAGTAATTTGGGTTTTCTACACCCCCCCCCCCCACTTTTTGTTCATTTGCTTGTTATCTTGGCTAGAGGCTTATGGATTATATTGATCTTTCCAAAGAGCCAGCTTTTGGTTTTATTGATTTTCTCTATTGATCTGTTTTTAATTTCATTGATTTCTGCTCTAATTTTTGTTATTTCTTTTCTTCTGCTTACATTTGACCTAATTTGCTCTTCTTTTTCTAGTTGTCTAAGGTGGAAGCTTAGATTATTAATTTTAGATATTTCTTCTTTCTAATATATGCATTAGCTGTTATAAATTTCCTTGTAAGCACTATTTTCACTGCATCCCACAAATTTTGATAAGTTGCATTTTCATTTTAATTTAGTGCAAGATATTTTAAAGTTTATCTTGAGATTTCTTCTTTGACTTATGTGTTATTTAGAAGTATGTTGTTTAATCTCTAAGTATTTTTGAATTTTCCAGCTATCTTTCTATTAATTATTTCTAGTTTAATTCCATATGATCTGAAAGCAGACATTGTATGATTTCTATTATTTATACTTGTTAAGATGTATTTTTTGGCCCAAAATGAAGTGTATCTTGGTGAATGTTCCATATGAGCTTGAGAAGAATGTGTAATCTGCTGTTGTTGGATGAAGTAGTCTGTAGATGTTAATTATTTCCAGTTGATTGTTGGTGCTGTTGAGTTCAACTATACCCTTACTGATTTTCTGCCTGCTGGATCTATCCATTTCTTCCTCTATTTCTCCTTGCATTGCTATCAGTTTTTGCCTCATGTACTTTGATGCTCTGTTGTTAGGCGCATACACATCAAAGACTGTATGTCTTATTGGAGTACTGACCTCTTTATCATTAATTATATAATGCTCCTCTTTATTCCCGTTAACTTTCTTTTCTCTGAAGTTTGTTCTGTCTGAAATTAAAATATAGTTATTCCCATTTTCTTTTGATTAGTGTTACCATGGTATATATTTCTCCATCCCTTTACTTTTATTCTTTATGTGTCTTCATATTTAAAGCGGGTTTCTTATAGACAGTATATACTTGGGCCTTGTTTTTGATCTACTCTGACAATGTCTGTCTTTGAATTGGTATATTTAGACCATTGACATTTAAGTGATTATTGAGAAGGGGAGGGGAAAATTAGGAGTATGATATTAACAGATACACACACAACTATATATAAAATAGATAAACAACAGGACTTACTTGTATAGCATAGGGAACTATATTCAATATCTTATAATAACTTATAATGGAAAAGAAACTGAAAAAATATATACCTGAATCACTTTGCCATACACCTGAAACTAACACAATATTGTAAATCAACTATACTTCAATTTAAAAAAAAGATCCTGAGAGGGGAAAAATAAAGTGATTACTGATATAGTTGGGTTAACATCTACCATATTTGTTTCTGTTTTCAATTCATTGCCCTTGTTTTTTATTCTTATCTTTGTCTTCTACACTTTTTCTACCTTTTGTGGTTTTCACTGAGAACAATTTTATTCTTTTATTAGCCCATTTCAGACTTTCTACCACCTTTGGTCAATTTTGTAATTTATAATTACCTAGAGAATTATATATTTCATCAAGATTTTCAAGTTTATATACATATCTATATAGAGTTCTCAAATAATTCTTTCCTTTCTGTTATTTTGTTGCCTTTCTCACTCCAAATAATATATTTGGTGTTCTCTTTTTTTCTGTTAAACTGTAAGTGGTAGCAAATGCTTTTCTCTATTTCATGTCTTTTCAATTTATGTCCTTCTGATTTTGTCACTAAAATCTTTTTGTGGTATTTATAATTTAAAAGTGTTTCTGCTTTCATCTTTATTATACATTTCTTCAATTTTTAACTGATTTTCTAGTTTTATAAGTTTAACCCTTCAAGAAAGACAAATTCATACAAGACTGTCTATTCCAGTAAGAATACATTCTTGCCCCCACCAACAATAGGAGTCCAGTATCATTATTCTGTCACCAGGAGGCTGGCTAGTGATAGGTCACCACACCTCAGTAATGGCTCAGTGTTCATATCTGCTGTTGGCACACTGGGTACTCTGCAGTGGCAGGGGTCAGATCCCATACATATCTTCCATCCCTACCACCACACTTTCAATGAGATCACTGAGCAATCACTGGAGTAGCCAAGGAAAGTGGCTGCTGACTGACATCTATAGAACGGGTCATTTGGTCCATCCTTTGCCCATCTGATTACTGAGAAAGTCCTAGTTGTGAGGGCCCTTGGTGAGCATTCAGGAGTACAAATATTGTCGCTCTCTGGGTCAAAGGCAGAACAACGGGAGTGGCTCACCAGGTGCAGGTGATAAGAAGGTGCATTGTTTGCAGAGAATTTAAAAATATTAATAAAGCCAACTATAAATTAGTCTTTTTATTAGCATCATGTGCTAGCCATTCTAAACAATGTCAGTGATGCAATATTCCTCTCCAAAAAATCTTTTGCTGGTTTACGTTCTAAAAATAGCTTGCACCTGGGTGGCCTACTCCTAACACCTACCCTTGGTATGTCAAAAGTTTCCATCCACTTACCCAGACCTTCTTATTGCCAATCCTCCAGTATTACTCTTTTCTAGTCTCTGCCCATCCAGACAACCATTAGCTACTGACTATGAATCAATCTAGATTCATAACACAGGACATCTCTCTTTCCAGGAAATGTGAACAAAATGTACCACTTATAATTCTGCCCACAGTGAGAATTTCTCTTCATCATTGTCCTATCATAACATACAATTGAGGTTAATGAGTACAGCAGTCTGCATATAGTGCATAATCATCCATAAATCAGGTTTAATGTTTTCTTTCCTTATTAAACTGATCAAGGGCGCTCCTCCCATCCATGTGGCTGGAATTCAGTAGATTGAAGGATATGTGACTATGCATCAAGGGTTGGGAACACTGAGAGTGTGCACCACCTGCTCACACAACTAACTGTTACCTTTAGGCCTGCTTGAGCTCAGTCTCATGTGTTCCACTTACCTGTGTTGAAGAAGTGCTACTGGGCACACTCAACTTTATGGCTTGATAGATAACATAACACCCAATTCAAGTATCTTTCAAGTCTGTGGTTTGAATTTATCTCCAGGAAAATGTATTGTTTTTGATTTGCTATTCCTCTATGTTCTTGAAATTATTTGCATAAAATTGTTCATAACATTCTTTACTATCCTTTTAATGCCTCTACAATTAGTGATGACCTCTCTTTCATTCCTGATGACCATGATTTGTATTTTCTCTTTATTCTCATTGTCTTACTATATATTTTATCAATTGTATTAATTGTTCAAAGAACCAATTTTTTACTTTCCTCTGTTGTCTGTCCATTTTCTATATCATTGATTTCCATTCTTATATAAGTTTAATTTTTCTACTTACTTTTGTTTCAATTTCCTCTTCTTTTTCTGTCATCTTAAGGTGGAAATGTGGATTATTGATTTTAAGCCTTTCTCCTTTTCTAATATAAACATTTAAAAGCATAACCTTCCCTCTATGCACTGCTTTAGTGGTATCCTTCTAATTTGAAATATCTTCATTATCATTCAGTTTAAAATATTTTCTAATTTCCATTGTAATTTCCTCTTTAATCCATAACTTATTTATAAGTGCATTGTTTAATTTCCACATATTTCAGGATTTTTTAGACAGTTTTGTATTATTGATTTTGACTTTAACTGTTTTTAGAGAATGTATTCTGAATCATTTTGAAGCCTCTGTAACTTATGAGACTTGTTTTATCTGAAGGGCACAAACCAAATCTATTCTTTGTACACTAGGACATGGTACAAAGTGGGCACTCCATAAACATTTGATGAATAAATAAATGAATGAAGAGTTGCCACACCCACACAGATAAAGTTATGCGCAAATTATAGAGGTCAAAAGAGAGTAGTGAAATCATGATGGTGGCAGCATCATATAACTTTTCTACGGTTGAGAGTGCAAAGTTCTTGTTCTGTAACAACTGGATCTTGAGAAAGTACAGAAAGGATGTGAGAAATCCTGTAGTCAAAGGATGAAAACCAAGGATAAAGCCTAAGAAACAGACAGCAAATGTTGGTGATAGGAAGAAACCAAACAAAAAGGGGTCAGAATCCAAAGTAAGACTTTGCCTCTGTAGGTAGCCAAGATTTGACCAGCTTATTAACTTCATTTGTAAACTACTGGTGATTTAATTAGGCCTTATCTACATTATACATGTTGTAATAATTGATATATGGGCAAAGATAACTTTAAATAAGCCTATGTAGAGAGGTTCTTTTTGTCTCTAAACCAATGCCTCCTGTTTTCAGTGTCCTGAATCAAGTATCCCATATTATACAGTCACCAGCAAGGTGCCCTGGCAGACGCTGAAGATAATTCAGTCTACCAGGCCCCCATCCCAGCAGACTAATTATGCCCAGCTCGAGTACTCCCTGATTTAATGACTTAGGTTGGGCAGTCTTACAAATATTAGAGAAACAATCTCTCATATGGGGACACCAGCTGGCCTTGTTGCAGCATAGAATTTCTTTACCCAGAAGGTGTTTAAACAAGAAAGAAAGAAAGCATTTCATGGTTAACTCCTTCACCAATAAAATCACTTTCTAAAAGCACATATTTTGGAGTTTCTTACCTATGCCATCTCGTCCAATTGAAAATTAGAACAAAAACAAGTTTCCATAGGACACTTTTGAAAATGGATATATAACTTTTTTTCTGTATGGTTACAACATAATTCAGCAAATCCCATACTGACAGTTGCTTAGGTTGATGCCAATGTTTTGCTATTATAATAAATGTCACAGTGAACACCTCTCTATATCCATTATTGCACTCTTATGCTATTTGTCTTTTTAAATAAAGTTAAGTGAAATTTTATTTTTGTAGCCCTAGTATCTAGCAGAAGCCAGAGCAGCGTAAATATTATAATGAACTGACACTGTTCAAAGAAAAAGCTTTTTGGTTCCACAGACTTTCTAAGTTCTTATTTAAGTTTCCTTAAGAATAAAAATGCAACTTAACTTCTAAAAAAACCACAAACCTCTAGACCTAGGTTTGCAGCAGCTAGAAGCTTCTGGGAAAACTCTACTGACTTGTGTCTGAGACTCCCCTATCTATGGTTTGGGAGACAATAACTTGGGACACACAAGGCTTTGCAAGTACACACGAGGCTTTGCAAGTACCCACAAGTCTCACTTTCTTTTTCACCTGAAAGCATGGAAAATACAGAATTCGGTAATGAACATCTGTTTCTTCTATTTGGCTTTCCTTGGATTGAGATTCTTACTGTATTTCTAATTGCTTTTCTCCCTTCCAAGAGCTGCCTCCCCTTGTGAGGCAGAGCAGGGAGGAGACCTTTTTTATCTTTGCTTCTGAGGCCTGGTGACCCAATGTGCTTGTTGCACCTGGAGGTTACCTTTGCCATGAGCTTTTTGTGTTTGCCATGCTTAATTTCATCAGTCAGACCACAAAAATTCTGAGGAGGTATTCAGACTGTTATGGAATTCTGCATATGTCAATATGGGGTACTATCAGACCAATTTCTTTATTACACATACACAACATTTTAAGGTTAAGTGCACATTAAACAAATATTTTATGAGAATATGTTGTTTGTACTCCCCTAACATCAGATTGTAAAATATAAAATATAGGGGAAAAATGCTGTTGGAATGATTACTGTGGCTTTTTGGAATGTGGTAGGGGGGACTTCCCTGGTGGCGCAGTGGTGAAGAATCCGCCTGCCAATGCAGGGGACACGAGTTCGAGTCCTGGTCCGGGAAGATCCCACATGCCGCGGAGCAACTAAGCCTGCGTGCCACAACTACTGAGCCTGCGCTCTAGAGCCCATGAGCCACAACTACTGAAGCCCGCGCACCTAGAGCCCGTGCTCTGCAACAAGAGAAGCCACTGCAATGAGAAGCCCGTGCACCGCAATGAAGAGTAGCCCCCATTTGCCGCAACTAGAGAAAGCCTGCACATAGCAACAAAGACCCAATGCGGCCAAAAAAAAAAAAAAAAAAAAAAAAAAGGATTGTGGTTAGGAAGGGAAATGAAAAGATAAGAAAATATATTTTAGCTTAACTAAGCACTCAAATAACAATATTTTCATTTCATTTACATATTTAAATTAATATTAATGTATAAAATATTTTGATATACTTCCTTACCTGCCATCAAGTTTCAAATTTTTCATGAAATTTCAGATTTTCAAGAAAAAATTAATTTTACATGATGTTACGGAAGGATTCATAACAGCTCCCTGCCCAAGGTTACATACAGTTAATTAATCTCCCTGGGTCTTGGGTTCCTCATCAATAAATGTTGAACCAGGCAGTTTCTAAATAACCATCTCACCCCAAATTCCATGATTCTATGTATTTAGAATGAAATGATTCATTGCTCTACAGGTCAGATATCTCTCTGAGGAATGCAAGGACTTAACAACAACAACAAAAAAAAACCCTCAAGGTATAAATATGAATTTTTTGTGAATTGCCAATAATCTTTTATTTACTTGCAAATACTCCAGAAATAGTTTATTGGTGTAGTTATTTCTATAAGAGCTTCAATTTAAGAGGAAATCTCTATTCTATCTGTATGTATTTAGCGTGGCAGGGTTGGGAGGAAACTTTCATAAATTTTCTTCAACACTGGAAAGCGTAAGGACAACAAGTTTGGAAGATTGGAGAAATCTGGACTTTGAATCATGGATGGAAAAACTTCAATTCGGTCAAGTATGAGGTTATGTCTAACGTAGTCTGCTTATTTTCTTCTGCTGCTTTAATGTAATGCAGTTGTTTTCAATGCTGAATTAATGAAACTGCTCATTCATTGATTTTCCTCCTCTCCACGATGCTAATGAATTTTGAAAATTACATGTAGTTGTTTTATGACCCAGTCTGTTTTAGACCCAGAATAAAGGTAACACAATGCAGTGAAAGAACAGCAGATAAAGCCAGGGAGTCCTGGATTATAGGTTTGACTCTGTGACCTTGGACAAATGGATTAACCTTCTGGGTCTCAGTTTTCTCTTTTGTAAAAGGAGAATATTGAATTGCTTAGGTCTCCTCCTCCTTTAATATTCTATAGTCCTATGGTTCTATGAATGATCTGGCCAACAGTTCTTCTCATTGCCTATCAAGATTCAAATTCACCCCTGATTCTAATAGCATTGATTTACATCTGGAATTTCTTGCTTTCCCCTTAATAACGACAATAATAACAAAGCATCATTCCCTACCTTTTCTGGCTTTTGAATGTCCCATTCTCAAATACAGGAGCCAAATCCAAAAATATGAAGTCTCATAAATAGAAAGAAAGGATAGAGAATTAGAAAAAGAAAAGCTCAAGAACAGATTTTTCACCTCCCGGGAGGTTACTCTAGGGCCTGCATCTTCTACCCATGTCGCGGACCTCTGCTGTCTCCTTACCATGAAGTCAGAGTCGCCGCAACCTGGACCGGATTTATTCAGCATTACTCCTTGCGGTCATATTGCTCTCCTGGGGATACGTCATCTATGTATCAACTGCAGTTGCATGACGACAGCCAAGGAAGGAATACCCAGAGAAAATCTTCAGGATGAATGAAAATTTGTATCCTCTGGATTTGATTCCATGCAAATACAATTCTTTACCTCATGCTTATCTGACATGTCTCAATTTAGAGCAAAATCCTTAATACAAAGTTTCTGAATTAAAAGAAAAAGATTTTCACGCCCATGAATAAGGAAGGGGAATAAGCATATTAATAAAGATTCTTTATTGCAGGTGGCATTAACCTAACTCAAAAAAAAATGTAAGCAAATTAAGGGAATTTATAACTCTCATAAATAGAAGGTTAGGAGATTCATCTGGCCTCAAGTACACCTAGATCAAGGATCATAAATGACAATATCAGGGCTCTGTCTCACACTCTAATTCTTCAACAGGCCCTCTCCACCAACAAATGACAGCTGGAAGCTGAAGACTCAAATTCTTTATAAGCTTAATAACTCCCAAAAAAGAGAAAACATGTTTTGTTTTTTTGTTTTGTTTTGTGTTGTTTTGTTTTCCCAAATAACTCCAGGAGAAAGTCCCAGGAAAGGATAATTTACTGACCTGAGTTGATCATGTACAATCCCTGTACCAATAGGGGTAGCTTATGGGATGGGTTCTCTGATTTACTGGGGTAGGTAACCTTGGTGATGCTGCCACTTCTGGTGCTGGAGGAGAGACTGTAGTCAGGCCTATGAAACTCATGGAATGGTTTGCTCATAGGAAAGAAGGGTTTTCTATTCTGAAAGCGGGGAAAAGGTGCTAGAAAAATCACAAACAGAAGGCCACTACAATAGATTCAATAGATTTCATCTGGCATGTCAACTCAAGGATGGATGGTAGTTACTTCAAATAATGGGTCCTGATAAAAATGATTCTAAGCTACGTGAAAGCTAAGAAAGTGTGAAGATTGATTAGCAACTTCTGCAATGGACACTACAGTAGACAAGAGAGGTATGCAAACTATATAGTTGTCATACCTGCCTAGTGTGAAACCATGATTCAGTTCCTGCTAAGTACAGTCAATTCAACCACTAACTCTTTAGAATATCATGTGCAGAGGCCCTTCTTTTGAAAACTTCCATTTATTCATGCTTATAAAGCTTCCCAGATTCTTAGACATGAGGAATCCCTTCCATGACAGAAAATTTTAAATTTTATTTGAGGTCATGTTGTCATTTAGGACCCAGAATATAATCTAGGTAGCAGTGGTTTTTAAAAAGGAATGTACCTCAGAATCACATAGGCAGTTACTTTAAAATATATATGCCTAACCTCTATCCCCAAACTTTCTGATTCAATAGGTTTTAGTAAGGGCCTAGAAAAGTGAAATATGATTATTATACATGAAAGTTATACATGCTCAAGGTAAAAACAAATAAACAAATCAGGACAGAGGGGTATAACATGGAAAGTAAAAAGTCCCTCCTGAAAGAGAAATCTGGGTGGGAAATGGGGAAAGGGGAAATCTTGGTCTTATATAAATATCTATATTGTTTGAAATGCTTTTTTACAATGAACCTCAACTGGTTTTGTATTTTACAATGAGCCTGATAATCGAAAACATTTATTTCGGTCAGTAACTACAAAATCCATCTCAGCCAAATTGTCTTCACTGAGACTGTTTTGGTTGTAAGTGACAAAAACAGCATAAAATACTTTTAAAAGTTCTTTTTGAGATAACATGATATTCTTACTCTCCCGAGGTAACCCTCATGACAGCTATACATTCTTCCAGAAGCTTTCTATGAATATAACCATATATCTATATGACAAAGGAGGCACAAACCCATAAGCATATGCATATCTCTCCTTTTATTAATATTTTAAACATAAATGGAATTATATTATTATACATATTCTGTTCTGCAACTTGCTTTATTAACTTAATTATTTTGGCTTCCTTTCCATAGGATCTACCTATATTACATAAAATATACCTCTTAGTGGCTTTTAATAGTAGTCCAAGTATTTTTTCCCATTTACTAACAATGCTTCAGCAAACATTCTTTTAAATATATATTTGTGCATCTGTGTGAGTACACCTGTGAAATAAATTCCTACGTAAGTCAGATTACTACATCTGTACATTTTTTAATGGACCCTATTGAATTGCCCTCCAAAAAGATTACACCAATTTATACACCCACCCACACTGTATGACAACATCTGTCTTCCCTACTCTCAGATGGCAAGTGTATTTCAAAGAAAGCTTCCCAGTTCACCTTGAAACATATTCCTGATTAAGAACCACTGTGCTTGAAGGCTGTTTCTTTAAAAAACAAACAAGCAAAAAACAAAAAAACCCTGTTATGTGATACGTTTTAGGATTATTTTGAAGTCTTAAGACACCTCTTGGAATAAGAAGTCATATGACCTAAGTTCTAGGGATCAAATCCATTTAAATCTCTCTATAGCATACTCCTGGTATTGAAAACTGGGGGGCCTGCAGGACTTTGGATGAATATTCCAAGACCTTCCTTCTGTCACCTGCATCAGACTCTCTGGCCATGGAAGCCACATAGAGATGCAACTCAGGGACTACAGGATGGATCTTCTCTTTATCTGGACTTTTCTCTGGGCTGGGAGCTACAGTATGATTCTGACTGCTCAGTGATGGCACAGGCAAGGCTGGACACATTCAGAACTTTCTGGAAAAGAGATTTCCACAAGAATAAGATACAACCCTAGGTATTTAAACACATACACAACACACACACACACACACCCCGGATCTAGACACTTTGTGTTGAGACACAATGTTGTGCATTCTTAACTTTGCTGAGATTTAGCAATTGACAAGGAAAGTGGGAACTTCCTCAAGTGTGTGTTAGGGTACCTGAATTAAATTCATGACATGGGATAGGTCAACTCTTAATCTATAGCAGAAAAGGAGAGAGCATGATATATAAAGTCCCCAACTAATTTAAAACACTTATTTCAGTCAGTAAATACAATGTCCATCCCAATCAAATGGTCTTCATTGAGACTGTTTTGGTAGCTAGTGACAAAAAAGCAACTTAAACTAGCTAACAAAGAAAACAAGTGACAAAAAACCAACTTAAACTAGCTAACAAAGAAAACAAGATATGAGTAAATTATTATAAGGACACAGGGTTTCTCACAAACACTTAAAGCAGGAATTTCAAAGGGGACTAGAACCAAGACCCGAGAAGCCACACGTTTCCCAGGCAGTACTTGCCTCCACCTCTCACTTCTTATCTCTGCTTCGCTTTTCTTATCTCCTCCAGTCTCCTCTCTGCAGGGCAACATTCCACACCTTTCCCAACCCTTGCAGTGAGATGGACACTTCACTGTTCTTGAACAACTTGGTTCCAATGGCATGCTGTATCTACTGGGCTATCTCAGAATCAAATTTTCAAATTCTTGAGAGAATCCAACTGACCCACCTTGGGTCAGGTGTCCATTCAACCTTGGCCAGAGAAGGTGAGTAACAATACAACAGCTGCTAAAATTTACTGGGTGCTGCATGCACTTTATAAACACGGCCTTTACATAGCCTTTGGAGCCTCCTTTATCAGGACCCTGAAAGAGTTTTCAGAAAGAGAAGATGATTGTGAGTTGTGCAGATGTCCTAAAAGATGTCTATATGACTCAAATCTTTCCCTCAGAGCATGAGAAAATTACATGCAGAGAGGTTGATATGCACATAAAAAGCTAATTTAAGCTTTATAACTCAATTCAATAATGCCACAATGGGAATACGTGCAGACCCTGGAGCCCAAAATACCTGAGTTCTAATTCTAACTCTAACAAGTTTACTAGCTGTGTGGCTTGGACAAGTTCCTTCACCTCTCTGCTCAACTTCCTTTTCTTTCTGTGAAATTGCGATAATAATACATATTGCATGGCACAGCGTACACAGAGTGATGGAGTACTACTATCTCTGAAGCTCTTAAACATTAACAAGTATTTATGAGTGTTTCCTGTGTAACAGGGAAATGTCCAAAAGGGACACACACCAGCGAGAAGGGAAAGGTGAAGAAGCAAAGAATCTACTTGGCATGGTGGGCATTACCATTATATAATACCACTATACAATAACGAGAGCTAATAGTTATCAGTCATTGTGTATAATGTGATGGGAAATTTTCTCAGTGCTTCATATATATTTATATATATATTAGCTGAGTACTATTACTGTCCCATTTGGAGGCACAGAGAGTTTAAGTAACCTGTCCTAGGTCACACAGCTAGTAAGCTATAGAAGTAGGACTTGAGCCTAGACAGACTCACTCCAGGGCTTATATCTTAAACATTACTCTGTACTGCCCTTCGGCCACCTGTATCATAGCATATCCTGCCACATGTGTTCCTGAACCAGAGAGGTGTCTGTGGACATACACCACAGAGAGGAGACAGTGTGGCTTCAAGCTTTCACACTTGCTAGAATTCCCCTGGTTTACTCCACATGCCCCCTTTCATGAGGTTACCTCACCAGAAGTAATGGATTGTTATTCTTCTTGATCAGCTGTAAACTCTGAGATAGTCTGCCTACCACACTTTAAGATTTGGAAGGTTTAAGATTTGGAAGGTTTACTTGCAAAAGCTCTTAGAAGCACCCATGGATAAACAAGAGTGAAAAATTAAACCAAGGATAGACATTTTTGTTTGCACTTTTTTCAGATCTGGATTCAAAAACTTTCCCTGGCACCACAGGCAAATGCTTCTTCCCCAGGTGCGGAATGGTCTGTCGAAGACAACGCAGGCATATTGCTGTGGTAACTGAGGAAATTTATAAACGATGTACAACCTCATATTTCTGCCAGCTTTACTTTAAAAGAGTCTTAAAGACCAAGACACTGACAAAGAGTGGTGAGGTTTGATGACTTCTAAGAGAATTAAACAATGTACATGTGGCAGAAGCCATTGGTTGGTTAGCCCAACTCCCATTCTCAAATCTACCTTCTTTGGCATCCTGCATTATAGAGGCTGGAAAAGCCAAATATTTGCTTTCCTGCTCTCCTGAAGCTAGGGTTGGCCATTGAGACAGTTTTGGCCTCAATGAGGTATAAGTAGAAGTCTCCAAGAGCTTCTGGCAAATCTTTGCTTTCCTGATACAAAGTAGAAATGTCACTGTCACACACCCCCTTCTTCCTGTCTTGGATACAGACTCGTGCCTAGAGCTATGGCTGCCATCTTGCAACCACCAGAGAAGGGCCAACAGAATTGGAGAAACACTGGCTTTGGTATTTTTTGCACGATTACCAATCACCAGCAGCTGTTTACCTCCAGAATGCTTGTTATATGAGTAAAATAGTTTAAGTCACTTTGGTTAGGTTTTCTCTTGATGCTGAAAGCATTCCTATTGATATAATGTGATTGCAGATATATTAGCCCAGTCATTTATCAGCTTTTAATTCTACACCAATTTGTCTATCCCTCAAAAATCCCCCAGAAGTTGGGTTAAGAAGCATTATTTAATCAAATCACTGATACGACTTATAGGGCACAGTATAATCAAAGTGAGTCCTCTTTCTAGTTTATCCCCTCAGCATAATAACTATTTTAAGGTAACTCCAATATCACATCATTAATAGTATAAGGAAGGATGGTCTAGTGCATTATTAACCAAACTTACTGTTATTCAGTCCAATAAAAACCATCTTTTACTTTAGGCTCACGTTGCATATTTCAATTTTATAGAGTTCATGGTTGAGAGAAACGGTTGTAGTTATTTGTTCTACCTCACCCTTCTCTAGCTCTCAGATAAGGCCTCCCAAATATTCCCTAAAGATCACCCATGTGGCCACCCCCTCATGGGCACCAAGAAATCTAGCTCCTCCTCTTTGGACCCTCTCCTCTCTTCCCTGACACCTAGAGATGAGCAGAGGGGACTCATGGAGAAAAATGACCCCCAACAATTAATACCATTGAGTGCATAACAGCCACTCCATTTTTTATTAATTAAGTGGATAAAAAGTAGTATCTACTAGACTGTAGGGGCTTTCAGAGAAGCTTTCTGGGGGATATGGTCTGTCTTAGTTTGGGCAGCTATAACAAAATACCATAAACTGGGGGGCATATAAATAATAAAAATTTATTTCTCCTAGTTCTGGAGATGAGGAAGTCCAAGATCACAGCACTGGCAGATCTGGTGTCTGGTGCAAATCTACTTCTTCATTGATGGCTGTCTTCTCAGTGCAACCTCATGTGGCAGAAGGGACAAGGGATCTCTCTGGGGCCTTTTTGGTTTTTTTGGCCACGCTATGTGGCATGTGGGATCTTAGCTCCCCGACCAGGGATCGAACCTGTGCCCCCTGCACTCGGAGTGCGGCGCCTTAACCACTGGACCACCAAGGAAGTCCCATCTGGGGCCTCTTTTTTAAGGGCACTAATCCCATTTATGCAGACTCTGCCTCATGACCTGATCACCTCCCAAAGGTACCTCCTGATACCATGACCTTGAGGATTAAGATTTCAACATATGAATTTTGAGGGGACACAAACATTCAGTTCAAACATGGTCTAAACAGCCTTAAACATTGTTTTAAGAGTTAGCCAAGTGGAGAGGTGATAGGGAGAGCAAGCCAGAATTGACAGCATGAAACAAAGTGTTTTACATGCATACAAAAGTGGTGCACGGGGGAGAAGTAGAAATAATTTCAAGCTGTAGAAATGGAGTGTGAAGCAGAGAAGTTGGCAGGGATTGAATCAGCATGGCTCTTGGCAAAAGGGAAATTTGAAAGGTTTTAAGAAGGAAATTGGCATTGCTTTGCATTTCAGAAAAATCACTTTGGGCACAGTTAGGGGAGTGAATTCAAGACAAGAATCTGGATTCAAGGAAAAGAGGATCATTATGAGTTCCTGGAGAAACAAGAGGCCATGAGGTTTAAACTAGTTAATCCATTCCCAAATGTATTAAGTCTAAATTTCAACATTTCAAAGTACTCTACCATGTTGAAGTCAAGTCCACCACGTGCTGAGTTGGATACCAGCCAGGAAGTATAACCAAAGGCTGACCTCAAGGGCCCCATCCTCTCATTGAAAGGGAGGTGGGAACAAAGGACTAGGGAGTGGACTGACTGCAAGATGGGGAAGAACCTACCTCTGTGTCTAGGCCACCTGCCCTAGTGCTCTGAGGGGAGGCCACCTGGTGCTGTCCCAACTGTTCATCCCTTACTGTTTCTACCATTCTGAAGCCCAGAAGGTAAGAACTTTAACCAAGGTCACACAGTGACCAGCCAGAAATAGTCCCAGTGGCTCCTGGACCCAATTCCACACCCTAAATTCCAGATGACAAAACCTGCTGCATAAAAAGAGTTCAATTGAAATCTAAAATAAAAGGGGCACTTGCTCTCAAAAAGAAAACAGCACAGTATTTCAGCAAAATGTCATGAACCTGCATGAAACTGTAATTTAGGAAGTTGTAAAAATATGGCCGCACAGTCCTGATGGCCTGTCATGCCTGTCACGTGACTGTGAAACTCGGACTTGGCCCTTGGGCTCTCCCTTGCTTGGTTTGTGTGAGGCTGCATGCGGGTGAAACTAGAGTGGGAGGTCAGCTACACAAGATGGTCCATTTAACAGCTGATCTGCTGGGACCAGTGCCTAAGAAGTTAATTTCTAGCTTTGAGATGGTTTCTGGTAATTGTAGGTAATTTAAAATATAATTGCAATTTAGTTGAAAAAAAAAAACTCTGTTTGCAGTGTTTATGCTCATCACTCTAATTTAAGGTCTAGAATGTTGGATGAACTACACTTCAATACACGCCCATTTTGCATCTTCCTGATTTTACCACCAGTGATTATAAAAACAGCCTCAGCAAACCTCAGTCTGCATTTCAAGACAGATGCTGCAAAGCTCAGATATAAAGTTTCACATTGCTGGAAGGTTAACTGTTGTGCATGTTAATGATTATCAAATAGATGAAGAAAACCACAAGGCTCCAAAATGCAAAAACCCCTCAAAAAAATCCAGCTTGGCCATGTTTATAATAAGGCCACTTTATTTCATTTTTTTTCAAAGAAGGACGACTATGGCTGAGCTCAGTGTGGTCTGCATGCAGGCTTAATGGAGGAGTAATTACACAAGGCTGCTTGTGAGGGGCTAACGGAGCTTCCCTCTGGGTTGTGTGTTACAAACTTCTATGTGCTGAGCCAGAGCATCTAGAGTTTTGCAGCATTCAGAGATTTCTTAGCACAGGAAGATCGAGTGTTATTTTTTTGTTTTTTGATTTTTTTTAATTCATTCATCTTTCATTTTTCTTTTAGCAAGCATCAGATAATATGAACAAAATTTTATTGCTCACTATAGTTACACACATTCTTTTATGCTTTATGTAAGTTATAAACATATTTAAGTGGATAGAATTCTTGGCTAAAGGCATATTCCAGAACTCTGACATCGAGTGTTTTGAATGTACTGGTTTATATTGAGTGAAGAAGAAATTTTAGGATACATTGTGTGTGGATTTATAGAAAAAAATTGTTTTAATTGTCCAAAATGTGAAAAGGAGAACTACTCAATAGCAGGCACCCTGACAATTATTTAGATTCCAAAGCACTCTCATGAACCAAATCAGCCATTGTTATTTACTTAGGACACATGCAGCCAAATGATTGAGAAATTAGCTGAAATGAGCACTTGATCTAATAACTTCACATACAGTCTCCCCTCTACCAGCTTGCGAAACTTTCTAGAAGAAGCTTAGGGCGGAAGCAGCACGGCATTGCCATGACAATTACACTGCATTAACATTGGCACTGGAAATCACACTCTGAGTCTGAGAACTGAGGGCCAGGGGTCAAAATTTGCAGTGCTGATATCCAAAGCCTGCTTTCAAAAACAGACCCAAACTAAGGCTAATTGCCAACCAATTCCACATAGACAGTAAAGATTGTCTGCCTAGAAAGCTTTCACATAGAGCTGAGAAGTTTAATAACTGGGAAAACAAAAAGTGTTCCCAAGTAGCAGAACCAAGTTGATCTGACTTTGCTGATAATGATTCAGCAAGAAAACAAACTTTTTTAAAGAACTGATCATTTATTACATGTACCTGAATTTTAAAAAATTCAAATATTACAAAAGTGAACATTTCTTTCCAACATCAAACCCCTGTCCCCCCAGTCTCCTTCTCTCAAAGTAGCCCCTGCTATCAGTTTTTTGTGTGCTATAATCTATTCATATTTAAGTACGTATAGGTATGCCACATACACATGGTGGTAGCTCCCGAATTTCTACGTAGGAGGGGCTGAGGGGCTATAATCCAACTGGCTATGGATAAACTGCCTAAAGCTACATTTGCCTAGTAACTTACATAAGTAAAAATATATAAATTTGAGTACCAAAAGAAGTACAGCAACCGATTATAAACCACTAAAAAATGGGAATTCACAAGTCTATACCAATAATAAATAGATAGTAAATAAAAATTAAATGAGGGAAAAGGGAGTCCTCAGCTATAGTGAAATTCAATGGCTTACTGGTGAGTGAGGAAGGAGTATTGGACCTGGAGGACCATTCTTTTGCAACCATTATAATGAAGATTGGATCAGACAAGACTCATCGATGGATGCTACACCTAGGAGAAAATTCTGATGAGGACCAGAATATTTGCATCATCTTAAAGTTTCTCCCCACTGACTGCTTTTATTAGTTGCAAAAGTGAAGAGAAAAAAACCCATTAATTATATAATGGAGACTCTGGAAAACACCTTGACCAAGTCATCAAAGTTAACTTTACCAGTGCGAAGAGACATGGTACCCTGAGAAGGACACAATATCACCTATGTGGTACCCTGGCCTAGAAGGCATCACTTCAACCTAATCACAAGGAAATATCAGACAAATCTAAAATGAGGAACATTCTATTTTTAAAAAGGCCACGGGTCAGGAATTCCCTTGCAGTCCAGTGGTTAGGACTCCTTGCTTCCATTGCTGGATCCCACAAGCCGCGCAGCATGGCCGAAGTGGGGAAAAAGAGGTCAGGAAAGGAGTTGTAGTGAGGACTATATTCTTCAAAAGTGCCAATGTCATAAAAGACAGAAAGAGTGTGGAAATGTTACAGATTAAATGAGGCTAAAGAGACATGACATCCAAATGCAATACCAGACCCTAGACTTGAAGAAGAAAAAGTATCATAGAAGAAGATTATTATATCACCTGACAGAATGGGAATACAAACAGTAGAGTAGATAAAGTCAGCTGTAGGACTGATACTTCTGCTTCTATAAGACCAAACGCTACCAGCCCCGCTCTTACCTGGGAACTCTGAGTGCCCATGCCCTTCGGGAGCACTTAGGCCTTTGTCCACAAAGCTCCTTCTTTGCCCAGGTAAGTAGGGGATGGGAAAGGTCCGATGCCAGGTAGGTTGTTCCTGCAGCAGGAATGAGGGCTATTTTAAGTTTTGCTTCAAGACCCGGAATTTTAGACTATGTCAATGATACAGACCCAAAAGTGAGAAACTGTCAATACCTCACAAATTTCTTTCTGGTCCTCTCTGACCAGCTTGTGCTAATCTCACTGAAACCTTCCTCTTACCTTCCTTTTTCCTAAGTCCATTTAAAAGCCAAACAAACTCTATCTAAGGAAAGAATAGGGCATGACAAATGCAGATAGCTAATATTTGCTTGGCAAATTAGTAAAAATGAATGATCAAGTGAATGAATGAACAAATAAACAGTGAAGGTATTTGAGTAATGCTCTGATAATGAAGACTACTAGTATCGTTTGTGCAGGAATAACAAAAAGAAAATGTGTTTTTTCTAACCTTAGCTCTTGCTAGCTGTGCTTAAGTAACGTAGTCATTTCCCTGTATTTGCTTCTAAATGTAAATACCCCTGTATTTGAACCAATGTTAAGTCTGGGAATATATTGACTATAACAGAGTAAAAAGGAGAAAAAAATCCTTTAAAGGAGACATAGAAACACAAAGGTACTCATTGCTGGCCTTCCTATCAGGTGGATGAAAATGGAAAATTAAACTTATAAGAAAACTGTAAGAATTTTACACTCAAATGAAACCTTAAGATAAATGTGCATGTGAAGAGTGGGGAGCAGAAATTGACAATGATTAGGCAAAGAAAATTAAATGTTGGGCAAAGCAGAATCTGTAATTCAGCTTGACAGAGAAAAAGGAAGCTGAGGCAAAACTCATTAGGCCCTTGGGATTACCCTCCTGCCTGGGATGCAGGAGGAAGCCAAGGTACGGATGAGGGAGGCTGCAGGTTCCAGGTGAGGATTCACAACCAGGTTCTGCCTAGCTCTAGAGTGGTGTGAGCATGGTGGAAGTTAATATTCTCTACCCCAGTGGTTTGGGACATTTGGAAATTTGCTCCAAAAGCAAGAAAAAGTTCAGAGAATTGTTAATGTTTCTCGAAAAAGAACAAGCATATAAATGTCTATGCACCTAAGGGAAATCATTCTACCGGGCTTATCAGCCATACTGAACACCCAGCAACCTTTCCCATTCCTCTGCTAACAACACTTTGATTTTACATTGGAGAGATGATCTCCCCCACCCCACCCCACCGAATGCACTGTCAGCCAAGTTGTGCATTTCAGGTGCCCCATGTATAGTAATAGAGATCAACAGGTACATTTGTTGAATGAATGAATGAGTCCAGCCCTCCTCTGGCTAGACTTATTCTATGAGTCAATGCAACATCTTTCTCCCAGAGATTTGGGTCTTAAGTAAAATGTCATAGGCTAAAATATGCCAGAAGCAGACTCAACCCAGCAGAGATGTTCTAAAGAGAGACCATCCATTTTTGTTGCCTAGATCCTGGGATTCCTTCATCATGATTCCTGTCCTTTTCAAGCCAGGTGCCTAAGCTTTCTCTTTTATTCTAAGAACTATTACATATCCTTCCAGTAAACTCTCCCTCTGCTTAAGTTATCCAAAGCTCATTTCTGCTGCTTATGAAAGAAGAACCATGACAGACACACATTTCCCAGCTCACCCATATGGAGTACACCAATTATTATTCCCAAATACGGGCTTGGTAATAAGAAGGTTAGAGGAAGTTTGTGGATTTTTTTCTACTTTTGTTTCCATGTGTCTGGTTGAGCTCACCAAATATACTTAAGGGCAGGAACTCGGGTCTAAATAAGGAAATTCAGTTCTTTGCCTTCTCCTGCAAGAACCTTTTATTACTGTATCTAAAAGTATCTATTGTTCAATAGATGTTAGCCAGAGCTACATGTTTTTATGTTAAGAAACCACTTATTTCTAGATTAATTTCAAAGGGAGCATTTTCAATATACCAATTTCCAAAGCCCTAACTCAGCTACCACAAATTTCCCCTGATTTTCACATGCAATCAGGAATAGCTTGAAGCAGGAACAGGATACCACTTTTGCTGCTAATGTTTCAACTTTCCAAGTTTAGCTATGTAAAGAACTCATTTAAACAAGTTCTAGCATCCTTTTTCAAAAATACAATTTAAACACCAGGTTTCATTTAGCAGCCTAGGTACTTTATTGAAAAGCCTGGAGGAAATGATTACTGCTATCTTGTTTTCAACTGGTTATTTTTTAAGCAATTAAAAAACCTCCATTGATAATTCTTATTGTTTGGGCCATGATTTTTGTGCCCAGTACAGTTCTAAGCACCTAACAGATGTTTAAGAAATTGTAGTTAAATTCGTGAACTACTAAATGTTTTGTTTTTCATTGTGAAGCTATTTTGGTTTGCTTCGTCACTGAGAATTGGTTGAAGAGAATCTACTGCATAGCCATTTTAAAGTTAGTGGACACAGATTTCACAGCAAATAGCTATTTTTGATGATTCCACAAACTTCCCATAAAAGTTTTAGAGTCCTAAAATGGTCCCATTATAGAATGAAAGCCTGAACTGCTGCCTGGGATGATCCTGTGGTAGGATTTATACTCCAGCGATTCCCCCTCTTGTTCCAACATCAAGCTAGAAGGCTTGACTTTACCTTAAACCACACCTTTTATTGGCTCCTTCCCCTCCCTATCCTGTTTTCCTTATTACCTTATAGATTCTTAGCAAAGAGCAGCTGAATCCCTATCTCAGGCTTTGCTTCTATTGAACCCAACTGAAGACAACAATATGCTATTATCTTACTAGAAGTATTATATATACCTATGGATTTCTTTGCCAATGAAATTTCAAATTCTACCAAATGTGTGGATGCCTGCAAAGGATATAATATGACTGTATAGAATCAACACAGACAACTATAATTTACTGAGAGCTTTGTATGTAGATGCTAGCTCCTTGAATTCTTTTCACAATCTTTTAGGTAGGCATAACCACTTGCACTTCCAAAATAAAAAAGAAAGTTGAGTCACCAATGTTAAAACAATCTGTGCAAAGTCAGATAACTAGTACATGACAATTTATTTTGATTATTTCCTGAAAGGTCTCACAGGTTGATCATAAACGTTCTAAAATACTCCAAAAGAAAATGGTGATGTCCCTCTAACTTCCTGTTCTTCAATAGTTGTGGGATAAAGCCCAAGTGGTCACTTCAGAAATGACTGATATATTTAAGGCTTACCCATGAGATCTAAAACAGATTTTTCTAAAAACAAAAACAAAAAACAAACAAAAAACACCCTGGCCTGATCACATTAACTTCTGTGTTTACAAAAACCAAATCAACCAACCTCTCCAAAGCCAAAAAGAGGGGTCAATGACTGTTAAAACAGCATTTTAGTTTTGGAAGAAGTTGAAAATGGGAGTAGGTAAAGAGCATGTGACCCACTCTCAACCAGAAATACCAAAAAGCCTTTGATAGGGAACTGGATGAAGCAATTATAAGCAGCATCACAGGCTGTCAACCTCAGATATCTGTCTTCCTTAAAAGCCCACATGATCTGTCATCAACAAGGTTATCTCAACCTTTCCTGAACCTATTTTTATTTTTAGCCTGGTTTACCTCTTAGTGTAATTATCTCCTAAGTTCAATTCCCATCAAGAAAAGCAGCACTACACTAATGCAGCCCTAAAAAAGCTAAGTCACACATGGTTCGGTCCCCAAATAAATCATAATTTATAAAGCATAGTCTAAGAGGTAAAAATAATAATTATAAAAGAAATTCATATGCTAAGTGAAATAAACCAGACACAAAAGGACAAATATTGCATGATTACACTTGTATAAGGTATCCAGAATAATCAAATTCATAGAGACAGAAAGAATTGTAGTATTACCAGGGGCTGGTGGGGGAGGAGGGGAAATAGGGAGTTATTGTTTAATGGGTCAAGTTTCTGTTTGGATGGTGAAAATGTTCTGGAAATGGATAGTGGTGATGGTTGCACAACAATGTGAATATTCTTAATGCCACCGAACAGTATACTTTTAAAAAATTAAAATGGTAAATTTCGTTATGTATATTTCACCACAAGAATTTTTTTTTAAACATCTTTATTGGAGTATAATTGCTTTACAATGTTGTGTTAGTTTCTGCTGTATAACAAAATGAATCAGCTATATACATACGCATACCCCCATATCCCCTCCCTCTTGGGTCTCCCTCCCACCCTCCTTATATCACCCCTCTAGGTGGTCGCAAAGCACGGAGCTGATCTCCCTGTGCTACGCAGCTGCTTCCCACTAGCTATTTATTTTACATTTGGCAGTGTATATATGTCAATGTTACTCTCTCACTTCGTCCCAGCTTACTCTTCCCCCTCCCCATGTCCTCAATTCCATTCTCTACATCTGTGTCTTTATTCCTGTCCTGCAGCTAGGTTCATCAGAACCACTTTTTTTTTTAGCTTCCATATATATGCATTAACATACAATATTTGTTTTTCTCTTTCTGACTTACTTCACTCTGTATGACAGACTCTAGGTCCATCCACCTCACTGCAAATAACTCAATTTCATTTCTTTTTATGGCTACTATTCCATTGTATATATGCGTCACATCTTTATCCATTCATCTGTCGATGGACACTTAGGTTGCTTCCCTGTCCTGGCTATTCTAAATAGTGCTGCAGTGAATATTGTGGTACATGTCTCTTTTTGAATTATGGTTTTCTCAGGGTATATGCCCAGTAGTGGGATTGCTGGGTCGTACGGTAGTTCTATTTTTAGTTTTTTAAGGAACCTCCATGCTGTTCTCCAGAGTGGCTGTATCAATTTACATTCCCACCAACAGTGCAAGCGGGTTCCCTTT
>NC_041224.1:136042605-136104029 GCF_002837175.3 Physeter macrocephalus
TGCCCATTTTTGGATTGGGTTGTTTGTTTTTTTGATATTGAGCTGCATGAGCTGCTTGTATATTTTGGAGATTAATCCTTTGTCAGTTGCTTCGTTTGCAAATATTTTCTCCCATCCTGAGGGTTGTCTTTTCGTCTTGTTTATGGTTTCCTCTGCTGTGCAAAAGCTTTTAAGTTTCATTAGGTCCCATTTGTCCATTTTTGTTTTTATTTCCATTTCTCTGGGAGGTGGGTCAAAAAGGATTTTGCTGTGATTTATGTCATAGAGTGCTCTGCCTATGTTTTCCTCTAAGAGTTTTATATTGTCTGCCCTTACATTTAGGTCTTTAATCCATTTTGAGTTTATTTTTGTGTATGATGTTAGGAAGTGTTCTAATTTCATTCTTTTACATGTAGCTGTCCAGTTTTCCCAGCACCATTTATTGAAGAGGCTGTCTTTTCTCCATTGTATACTCTTGCCTCCTTTATCAAAGATAAGGTGACCATACGTGTGTGGGTTTATCTCTGGGCTTTCTATCCTGTTCCACTGATCTATATTTCTGTTTTTGTGCCAGTACCATACTGTCTTGATTACTGTAGCTTTGTAGTATAGTCTGAAATCTTGGAGCCTGATTCCTCCAGCCCTGTTTTTCTTTCTCAAGATTGCTTTGGCTATTTGTGGCCTTTTGTGTTTCCATACAAATTGTGCAATTTTTTTGCTCTAGTTCTGTGAAAAATGCCATTGGTAGTTTGATAGGGATTGCACGGAATCTACAGATTGCTTTGGGTAGTATAGTCATTTCCACAATGTTGATTCTTCCAATCCAAGAACATGGTATATCTCTTCATCAGTTTGTAGCATCTTTAATTTCTTTCATCAACATCTTATAGTTTTCTGCATACAGGTCTTTTGTCTCCTTAGGTAGGTTTATTCCTAGGTATTTTATTCTTTTGGTTGCAATGGTAAATGGGAGTATTTCCTTAATTTCTCTTTCAGATTTTTCATCATTAGTGTATAGGAATGCAAGAGATTTCTGTGCATTAATTTTGTATCCTGCTACTCTACCAAATTCATTGATTAGCTCTAGTAGTTTTCTGGTAGCATCTTTAGGATTCTTCACCACAAGAACTTTTTATAAAAGATATTCAGTGCTTTCCTTACATATATTAAAAATGCTAATGAGACCATAATTCATAAAATTTCCACATTTACCATATATTTTTTAATCCTTTCCCCAGTTTTCTCAAATCCCACACTCATCAACATCACTCTATTCCAAATCCACCTCCAAACTTCTTAAAACCCTACCCTGGCCACTACCTTCTGTCTTCCACCTCTTCTCCTTTTCCTCATGAGCCCATATCATTTAAGCACTCAAGAGACAGAACCCTCATTTTGGGGCAGGAAGAGGAAAAAAACATGAGCAAGCAAGGTCCTCTGTAGTGGGCAGGAGAAGGGGAAAGGCTAGAATTAGTCATTCATAGTAATTTTAATTTCATCACACTAAGTTTATTTTATACTTAATCCTTCTCTAGCTTCAAGTATTTCTAGTCACCTATGATTTGTTGAACAAATCTGTATTGACTTTAACTGACATTCATGATTTCACAGTCTTCATTCAAATCATGTCTCAGCCCTTTGCATATCATGTGTTTACACAATGATTAGAGGTTTTAGAGCCAGGAGTTCTCAACTTTTGCTGTACAGTAGAATCACCTGGGGAGCTGAAGGTCCTCATGCCCAGGCCACAGCCCACACGAACTAAATCAGTAGGACCTAGGGCTGGGGACCCAGGCAACTGTATTTTTTTAAACTCCCAAAGTGCTACATGTGACAACCAATGTTTCAGAGAAGTGCTTCTCTAACTTTAATGGACATACCAATGAAGTGGAGATTATGTTAATTATGTTAGAAGATCTAATTCTGATTCAGTAGGGCTGGAGGAAGCCCCAGGATACTGCATTTCTAACAAGTCAGGGTAATGCAAAATCTGCTGTTCCCAGACCGCACCTTGAGTAGTGAGGCTTTAGGGAACAAGAACTTTTCAGGTTTCCTCCTCTCCTTCCTTAGTGGAGCATTTATTATATACACAGTCGGTGAAGGTGAAGTCACAACTGGGTCTCCCAAAGGAACAGGCTTGGAAGATGACTCGGGACACAACTGTGGTAGCCTCAGAGGCAGGCGTTCATTACTCTGCCCTGTGTGGCTTCAGCTGCTCTGCCTCCACTTATAGGCTGGTCTAGGTATCAATCCAACTTAGCCCCTCTAACTTTAGGATCTTTAACAAGACACTCAATTCCCTAAGCCTCAGTGGCCTCATGTGTAAAATGGGGAATAAGCATGTCGACTATCTCATTTGGTTATTATGAGTTTTAAATGAGATAATCATGTACAGCACTGGTATGCCTGCCATTATGCATGCCTGTCTTTATTTCTGCTGCCAACGAGAACCAACTCACTAATTCTCTCTCTCTGCTTTAAGCGTCTGCTTCTGGATTCAGCTAACTCATGGTTTTCTTCTGTGTACTTTTTTTTATCTTGCAATTTGCAAAAGGATTTTTTCAGGCAGACAGCATTTATGTACAGCATTTATGTACACACCAAATGTTAGTATATATTCTCATTGATACACACAGACGTAGTTTAAAAACGTAAACAGGAAGCATACACATCAGCCTCAGGAGTGTTGTTATGTTGTGATTTCTCTTGTGTTAGGATTCCCACTCACCTTGTGTGAAATGCACAGGAGTTAAGGTATGTTCAGTAAGTCAAGATGGAGTCACAGAGGCCAATGTGGACTCCCAGCATCTTAATGTGTGATAAATTAAGAGTGTTAAGGAATTTGTTGGTAAAGTCTGAGGAAAGACGTCACTGAAACAGAAGGAGCAACTGATGGAGACAAGACCCCTTGGGCCGGAACCAAGGGGTTCCTACTGGCCGACTCCTTAAAAAGAACACTGAGATGACCTGAAGTCTCTTGGTTAGAGGACCCGACTCCACGCTGCTGAGCTGTTGCAGATGGACGCTGCTGGAACTTTGCCCCCATGCTTGTCTCGAGACCCATTGCTGGACCAGGATCGCCACTCGTGCTGAGACGCCTCCTTCCCAGACTTCTCCTGGTAGGGCTCGTTGCTCTGTGTACTTTTTGAACTCTGCTCCCACTACCAACTTCTGGCTCTCTCTACAAGCTCCAGTTAGGGGGTCCCAAGAGTGGATGTGATTGGTTCAGTCAGTCACCATCCACTAGACCTCTTCAAGGAGGACTCTGTTTGCACAAAGCCTCCTCTGAGGTAGATCAGGGAAACTTATGGATTGGCTTCCATGGTCAGGATTTGACTTAGACTAGGCTACAGTGTAAGACAAGCTAAACATAAGAAACCTTCAGAAAGAGATGGGGATACGGCAGGCAATGAGGCTTTCTAGGATGGGTAGTGCAACTGCCAAGCACCTTGCTTGCCTTGCCCAGCACGCTTAGCAAACATTTATTGAACATCTAATAAGTGCAAAGCATACATTGTGGCCCCTGTCCCTGGAGGCCTGGGACCATCTGCATATTTTGGAAATACTAATTTTTTGCTCTTTGAATACTGTTTTTGGTTTTTGATTAATTTTGTGCTCAGACATGCTACCCCAAAAAGGACAAAGACAATCTATCCAAAGCTCAGAACTTGGTAAGGAGATAGTAGCTAACCTTTAGTGCTTACTACATACTAGCACTGTTCTAAGTACTTACTTACTTACTTATTTATTTATTTATTTAGCCGTGTTGGGTCTTCGTTTCTGTGCGAGGGCTTTCTCTAGTTGCGGCGAGTGGGGGCCACTCTTCATCGAGGTGCGCAGGCCTCTCACTGTTGTGGCCTCTCTTGTTGCGGAGCACAGGCTCCAGACGCGCAGGCTCAGTAGTTGTGGCTCAAGGGTCTAGCTGCTCCGCGGCATGTGGGATCTTCCCAGACCAGGGCTCCAACCCGTGTCCCCTGCATTGGCGGGCAGATTCTCAACCACTGTGCCACCAGGGAAGCCCCAATGTTCTAAGTACTTTATGTGGCTTAACTCATTTAATCCTCACGGCAAACAGGGAAACTAAGGCTTTAAGAGGTTAAAACAAAGCCAAATCACACAGCTAGTAAGCGGCAGAGCCAGGGGCCTGCTCCAGAGCCTACACTCCCTCTACAGAGTGCAGTTCCTCTGGCCTTCTTTGGAATCTGCCCAGACTTGTGGTGACATGGCCTGTACATTAACATATACCTACCTTGTTTTTTGCAGAGATGCCTAGCAAATGGCATTTTCAGATCTGGCATTCTCAGGTATATGTCATGGAGATATATACAATATATCCAGACTTCTAGCAGGAACCTAAAAGGATATTAAAAGATAAACTTGCGATCCCTCCAGTTTATGCCAAAATGCAAATTATTCACAAACTTCAGTATTATTATTATTATTTGCAACTTACTACATTTTAAAACAGCTGCTTTCTTACATATACATGTCACAGTGACTTTTTTTGGTTGCCCAGCATCTGAAGCTCCTTCCTATCTTTGGGAAAGACCCACGGCGTAACTTTCCAAATTCCCAGATTCTTGTTTTCTCTCTCCTCTTGTCAGCCTGGGTAGGCACATGTGACCCAGACTTTACCCAGTCATACCTAGAACTTACAGTCCTACCTAGAACTTGAATATAAGGAAATAAGCAGAGTGGAGGATTCATCCTGGGCCAGAAGAGAGGGCAATACTGCCAGTGGCACCAGCATCGGTACCCAGCAGCAGCTGTTGCATTACATCTGCAGACTCAGCATGATTTTGGCTGGGGCTCCCACTGCAATGCTTCCTTATTGTGTTAGTTTCCTAGGGCTGCCATAACAAAGTACCACAAACAGGGTAGCTTGAAACAATAGAAATTTATTCTCTCACAGTTCTATGGGCTAGAAGTCTAAAATCAAGTTATTGGCAGGGCCATGCTCTCTCTGAAAGCTCTAGGGAAGAACCCTTCTTGGCCTCTTCTAGCTTCTGGTAGTTGCTGGCAATCCTTGGTGTTCCTTGGCTTGTAATGGCATCATTCCAATCTCTGCATCTATCCTCCATGGCCTTCTTGCCTGTGTCTTCCCTTATGTCTCTTTGTATCAATCTCCCATTCCTTTCTCATAAAAAGATTCCAGTCACTGGGTCAGAGACCACCATAATCCAGTATGACCACATTTTTAACTTGATTACATCCACAATGACCCTATTTCCAATTAAGGTCACCTTCACAAGTATTGAGGATTAAGACTTCAACATGTCTTTTACGGGGACACAATTCAACTCACAAAATCTACATTCCTGTTGATTTTCTGGGATGGCTCTACAGCCATTCCAGTGATCTTGTGGGCCACCCAATATTTTCTTACAAACTCTTTTCCTATTTAAATCAGCAGAATTAATTTTGCAGCTTCCAACTTTAAACCTTGACCTGTTTTATCCCTCCCTCTATTTCCCTCATCCCCCATCTGAAAGTATCCACCAAGAGCTCTCTAGGGATGAGTGGAACAGTGACCTTTTAATGGCAAAGGCAATCTGTCTTAGGAACAAGGTAAGATTCCCTTCCCACTCCCTGGATCAAGCAGACTGAAGAAAGGACAGCCCAGGTCCATGTTAAAAGAAGGACTCAGACTGACGAGTCCCAAACCTCATGACTGAAATGCCTGCAGAATCTATTGATTTCCTAAGCTATGAGTTTGTTCTCAAGCTGCATCTCACTTTGGAGCAGAATTTGACTTGGCCTTGGCCTCTGGCCAAGGGTGGTATGAGGCCTGTTTTGGTGGCAAGGACCACACCGCTTGCATCAGATCGCATAGACATTGCCCCAGTCTGTTTAATTTTCATCAGGTCATGACAGCAGCACCAAAGAGGCTAATTAGCACTTCAACTGTGTTTGGTCTAAAGTTTCCAAAGCCTCATCAATGCTTTAGGAACAATAACGTTATGCCAGAAAGAGTTGCAGAGGAAACAAATATGGGGTTCTAAGAAACATGATAATCAAAGACAGCTGAATCTAAAGTGACAAATCTATGTCAATGACTTCAAGGCAATAAAAATACATTTAAAACTTTTGAATCAATCAACTTCACAAATGGCCATTAGGAGAAGAGAGCAATGTTACTTTTTGATTTGCTCTGATCTGCTTCCTTTTATAGTCTGTCCCTTGCCAACTTCATGGAATTGTGGTAGGGCTGGGGACCACATAAGCTTGGAACTAACTGCCTAAGGCTATCTTTGCCATCATTTGTAGAGAGCCCATTTGATAATGAAGCCAACCCAGGAAAGAAGAATCCAAGAGATATATACAACGTTATTATTTCATTGGAGTCTCACAATCCAGCTGTACCTATAAATACCCATTAAACTTCCAAGTTACTGGACCCAATATATCCTTTTTTTGTTTGTTTGTTCAAGCTAGTTTGAATTGCAGATCTAGCCTTACAAATGACAATGTGCTATCAAGTGTACATATCTGCTTTGACCTAATTCCCTTGGATTGTTGTTGGCCACAGAACACTGTGTTGAATGGACCATGGATTTCAACTGGGATGGCGGTTTCTGAATTTCTGTCATCTGGCATACTATTGGGAACATGTGCACACACATAAGCTAACAGAGAAGCACCTGCATAACGCAATCTTTTGGCAAGTGCATGGGACCGACATGAACCTCCCCATTCATTCACATATTTACTCACTATATCAGTAGTGGGCACTCGCTATGTGCCAAGCCCAGGTGTAGGCACCAGGAACTCGGCAATGAAAAGAGAACAAAGCCCTGCCCTTGTGAAGCTTCCACTCTAGTGAGGGAAGACAGACAACAGAAGCATTTTAAAGTAGATATATGCCAGATAATGATAAAATGTTATGGTGAAAGATTAAATAGGGTAAAAAGGATAGGAGTGCAGGGTGGGTGTCTATTTCATATGTGACGAAATAGTGAGCCTTGTGGTTGTCTGTAGGAAGACATTGCCAAGCCAAGGGAACAGCATGTGCAAGGCACTGAAGCAGGAATAGGCAGTAGGCCAATGTGGCTGAAGTGGAGGGAATGAGGGGCAGTGTGGTAAGAGATGAGGTGAGAGAAGTTATTAGAGGGGGAAGGTGTGATGGAGAAAATTTAGAGACTTCATAGGCCGTTGTAAGAATTCTGGGTTTTATCTTATGAACCAGATAAGAACCCCCAGGGTGGTTGTGAGCAAAGGAGTCACACAATCTGACTTAAAGTTTCGATGACTGTTCTATCTGCCATGTTCAGAATATAATTGATGGTTAGAACAGAAGCAAGGAGGCCAATCAGGAAGACCATGAAAACAGGAGTGGAGGTGGTAAGAAATGGTTGAATTCTGAATATATTTTGAAGGTAGAGCCACCAACAGAATGGAATGTAAACAGAAGTTTTCATAAATGTCTCCAAGGGTTTTGGTCTAAGCAACTATAGAGACCGAGATGCCAGGTACTTTGAGGCAATGGCTGTATGAAAAGCACAGATTTAGAATGGGGGAATAATCAGGAGTGTGGTTTAGATATATTAAGTTTGAGATGCCTATCAGATACCTATATAGAATAGGTAGTTAGCTAAATGAGTCTGAAGGTAAAAGGAAATTTCTGGGCTGGAGACAAATATTTGGGAGCCATCAGAGTACACATGAATTTAAAGTCAAGAGGCTCTGTGAGACCACCTAGGAAGTGGGTCCATAAAGAAGAAAAGAGTTCTAAGGACTATACCCTTGAGCAGTCCACTGCTGAGAGAAAGATGAATAGCTGGTAAGGTAGGATGAGAACCAAAAGGTGGAAGCTAAGTGGAAAAATATTTTTCAAAAAAGAGAGTGGATAATTACATCAAATGATGAGATAAGTCAAGTAAGATGAGGACTAATAACTGACTACTGGATATAGCTACACAGAAGTCACTGGAGTGGGTACAAAAAAGAACAGGAGGGAAGAAATTATAAACAGTGATTAGAGACAACTCTTTTCAAGGATTTTACTGTATATAGCAATAGAAAATTGGAGCAACATTTGGGAGAAATGTGGAAACAAGAGAAATTTCATTTAAGTTGGATGGTGTTTCAGCATGTTTGTATGCTATGGAAATGATCCATTACAGACAGAAAAACTGATGATGTGAGTGGGCAGAGGGGACAATTGCTGGAGCAATGTTCTTGAGTGGGCAAGAGGAGATGGGGTCTAGTCACAAGCATAGGAGTTAGTCTTAGATTAACATACAGATCATTCATGCACCCTTACTGGAGGAGTGGCAGAATATAAAAGCAAAGGTGCAGATAACTGGGTAGATGAGCCACATGGGATCTTGTATAAATCCTCTTCTGCTTCTGTTTTCTCAGGAAAATAGGATGCAGATTTATCAGCTGAGAGTCAGAAGGAGGGAAAAAGTTTGAATGGTTTGAAGGAAGATGAAAAGATGTGAAATAGTTACCTAAGAAAGTAGGGGAAAGATCAGAGTAGGGAAATGCAATAGGACCCCTGGGCAGCACTGAGAGCCCGCATGAGGTCAAGAGTCATCTTCATGCTGTGCATTTTGAGCACCGTGGTGAAGAGGGTGATGTCCATAGGGGTTCAGAGTAAAGAGGAGAGAAGTGAGCAGTAATTTTAAAGTCAGCTAACTCATTAAGATTTAAGATAGAGAAGCAGACAGGTACACAGTTCAAATATGAGAAGCGCCTGGAATCTTAAAGACCATTAGATATAATTTGAACATATTCTTAGAAATAAAATCAGAGACCTTTAGAGCTTAAAATGAAAATGACCCTAGTGATTTTCTTCTCTGAATCCTTCATTTTATAACATTTGAAACCAAGGCCCTGGAAAATTAAATGACTCTCCCAAGACCACACAGCTAGTTAGAGGCAGAGACAAATCTAGATGTCAGTTCTCTGTCTTCATCCACTAGTCTTCCCGTCCTCATTTACTGGCAGGGTACAGTGAAATTTCAGGCTGGTCCCTTTTTCTCATTGCATGTCCAGGCCTGCCTTTCTCTGAGTATTTCTGAGCCCTGTTCCATGACTCCCATCTTCTATAACGAGTCCCTTTTGCTGTCTCTGGGTCACCCAGCTCCTCCCAGTGCCTCAGCCAAGTGTGTACTTCATTGAAGCTTTCAAACCCAGTGCACTAGGCTGGATCAAGAGCCCAGCCTCGGGAAACTATAGATGGAGCTTCACCTGGGAGGAAGGAAGGGGAATTATAGGATGAGCCTCTCTCAAATCCTGCAGCTGATTTCCTCAGACTCACCAGATGGCACCATGGTTTTCAGGTGCCAGTGAGAAGGGTATGACATTCTCTTAGCCCTGCTTTCCTTCTGTCCAAGGAGGAGCTCAAGAGACCTTTCAAGCTACAAATTGTATGTGCTCATTGGACCAACAAATACCAAGCTTTTGCATTAAGAAGAAAACAGATCTAAACCAACAAGCCTGGGGATAGCCTGCAACCTGTGCCCCATCTGAATACCATTTGAACATAACTGGTTAAAGTTCTTCCAATGATGGCTTTTGTTATCTATAAAATTAAGACTAAACCAGAGATCAAGGAATTTCAACTGGAAGTTATATCCTGTCTCCAGTCTCCCATCTTGGTGTAATTTAAGTGAGTTACAGACCCCTTTAAATTCACTTATTTAAAACAGATACTCATCCAAAGAGGCACTCTATAAACATTTGGCACATCTTGATGAGCCCTTCAATTGTCCTTTAAAGGCAGTGGAAACAACCTCAAAACCAATTACTTATGCTCTCCTCAAGAAGTTCATTAATTGGAACGAGGGCTCTGCCTCTGCTGAGGGTACCCTCTCCACTCTTTAATGTCTCACAATTGTCCCTTCTGGGGAACAGTAGTATAGTTCCAGGCAATTCTTTTCATATTTAGAAATTATTTAAATACAGAGGTAAAGGGTATCGAAGGGTACTGGAAGTTAACATGTTACAAAAGGATAGGGTCTTAAATCTGCCCTCCCTTCTTCTGGTTAAAACACACAATGGAAAAATGGGGAGAAATCTATGCACTTTTGTATCCTCCCACGTGCTGGATGAGATATTAGGAATAAAATCCCCGAAGTAAACCTACATATATAAAACAGGGCCTACATACCCTTAAAAAGATTTAAAAGGATAAATCTGTGACAAAATCATCTTTGTAAACACAAATGCATGCCAGTACTAGAGGACTGAGGTTCAAGACACAGCATATTTTAAAGAATCAATCATGTAATCTACTTGGAGAATAGTTTTGTTTTTATATAGTTATCCATAGCTTTTGATCAACAATTCTACATTTATAAATAAGGAAAACAACCATGGGTAGGAAAAGATTTAGCTATAGAGATGATGATTTCAGCATTATTTATAATAATGAAAATTAGAAACCACACAATAAAATATTGGTACATCCATATTATGAATTATGCAGCAACTAAGAATGGTATTATAGAAGAAAGATATAAGACATTCATAATGTATTAAGTTTAAAAGATATAAAAACAGTATGCACAGTAAAAAAGAACTTATAAAGTATATGCATATTATATATATCTATATATAGTCATAGAAAAGAGAGTCGAGGGAAATGCACTAAGGTATTAATGGATAGGTGACAGAAAATTTTTTGTCTTCTTTTGTTTATCTCTGTTTTATCTTTCCTATGATTATCATTGTCATAGATTGAGTTCCTTTAGAAAACAGTTTCTGAGGTAGAGATTTTCATGCTCTTGGTAACAACACCCATAGGGAGTTCTCTCAGAAACAACACCTATAAGGAGTGAGGGAAGCAGGGCCAGGCACAGGCGGAAGTTGAGCTGTAGTTGCAATAGAGACCCAACAAATTCCATAGGGACTATAAAATTGGGATGACCCTTGAGAGAGGCCCTGAATTGAGGCTAGAAAGCTGTGCTTTTGTACTCCTCTTTGGACAAGCCATTGAATGTGTGCTACCCCAGGGAGGAGTGTAACCTATGAAAGGCATCTCCCTTAAGGTGAGAGCAATGCCTGGTGAAGAACTCAGCTATAAGCTATTTGCAGGTAGCACTGGAGCAGCTGGGAAAATGAGTGTCTAAATCTTTAAGTGGGTGTAAAAAATTGGGGTGGCACATTACAGAATCTACTACAGTACACTTTGTGCTCACTTTCTCTATTAAATTTACCCCATCTGGGAACAACTCCTTTCTATTCTAGGGAAACATTTAGTATTAACGTTAACCAGACTAACATAAGCCCTAGCTACTGCAGCTGGTCATGGGGTTGTGACATATTCATCACCTTCTTCCTCTATTTCCCAGCTTAGTTTCCCCTCACTCTCAGCTACCACCTCTGCTGATTTAAGGGACTTACCAGGCAGAGAGCCTGTATAAGCAACCCTGGAGGTCTTAGTCACCATGCCCTTCCAGGCCATGATGGCAGAATTTGTACATCTACTAACAAAATTGGGCAGGGAGTACCAATAGACAACTCAGAGGATCCAGAGGTATTCTTCCCTGCACCCACTCCACCTACTGACTACAGTCAATTAACCCTGTCATTGAGAAGTATCAACAGGTAATACAAAGATCTTCACACCTAGTGCTCACTTGCATAGGTCCATCCACATTACTCTTATCCATATTTGCTTATCCTTAATATTCTAATTGTTCCCCTTCAAACCCCCAACCATTCAGCCAAGCTATTTACAAATGCCCACAAGTTGGTATATGTTCTTCCTTTGGCCACTTTTCCTACCACATAAGGTGGATGATGTGTTATACTACTCAAAGCTGTGTTCACTGGGAGAATTTCTCCACATATATCCACATACCAAACCAATACATCCACAACTAAGCTTGGCCTTTAGCCTCCTTTGTCAGCTGGTCATAAGAGACTATGTATGTGGCCATAGGTATAAGATGAGGGAGAGGAAACTGCCACAGCAGTGGATGACATGTGAGTCTGGGCCACTTGCTCATGCAGTCTATTTGTGCCCTCTGGTCATGGTCATGCCCAATCCCAGATGTACCACTTCTCTTTTATGATGGATTGCTATTGGGATACCCCAATTTATGACGTGGTGGGTCTGATAGAACCCAGGTAATGGTGGACGGTTGTGCCACAGAGCCACTTAAGTTCCATGACTAGGTGCTCTGTCTCTACCAGAACCCAGAAACATACCATCACCTGATTTTCAATTAACACATAATTCTCCACTGTCGATGGCATGGCATTGCTTTAGGTGTCTACATTGTGATTCTCCTACTGCGGCTTGCCATAAACTCCACGCAACATCATTCTTCACGGCAGATAATACCTCAGGGTCTCCCAGATCATGCGGCCAAAGAGGCAGGGCTGTTTGCAACATAGCTTAGATGTGCTACACATCCCTTTCCTGCATTGGGCCCTACTCAAAGCTGGAAACCTTTCCTGTCACCTGGTTCCCATTCATAGAATATACTTATCTCCACAATCTGAAGACCCTACCAGGCATTCTGCTTCCTTATTGGTGATAGCAAGTGAAAAATACAATAATTTGTCTAGATCACTGGATTCCTGAAAACGCTACTGATACGCCAGGCCCCTGAATATTCATAAGGCTTATCTCTCACCCTTCATAGTATGTGTGCCCTACCAAGTCCTTCAACATACTCTCTACTTCATAATCATCCAGTCTGATTAACACAATGTTAACAATATCATGGACCAATAGAATGTCCTATGGAATATCTAGAGTCCAGCACTCTTCAGACTATATTATGACAGATGACTGATGGCAGAGTTAACACAGCCATGGGACAAGACTGTACGTGTATACTATGTTAATCCCACGTGAATGCAAACTGCTTCTGGTCTTCCTTCCTGATGAAGATGAAACAAATACATTTGCCAGATAAGTGGTTGCATGCCAAGTACTTGAGACCATGTTAATCTGTTCTAGCAAAAATACCACATCTGGCACAGCAGCTGTAATTGGGACTACTACTTGGTTGAGCTTGTGATAGCTTACCCTTATCCTCCAGGATCAGTCTGGCTTTGTAAAGGACTGGACTGGTAAACTAAGCAGAGATATGTGGAGACCATGACCCCTGCATCCTTTAGATCTTTAAGATTGGCACTAATCTCTACTATTCCCTCTGGTATGCAATTGCTTTTACTTACTGCCTTGACTGGGAGCAGGGGTTTTAGAGGCTTCCTCTTGGTCTTCCCCCATTGCAACAGTTCTTACCCAGAGGTCAAGGAACCAATATGGGGTTCAGCCAACTACCATGTATGTACACTCCAGTTATGCATTCAGGGGTTGGGGGAATGGCTAGTGAGTGAGTCCACAGTCCCAGTGAACCCACTGTGAGCCAAATATGGGTCAGAGCTCCACTGGTCTTCATATGCCACCTCTCTAACACAGGGATTGTGATGACCCTTCAGGCCCCAGCTATCAACTTCAATTTAAATCCTTTGTTCAACAGTCCTCCAATGTCCATGAACTGTCCTTTCCCCACTGTACAGTTGCTCAATGAAATAGCCACAGATCCCTTTGGAGAAGGACTACAGGAATCATACCATTTACCCTTGTGAGGATACGGGCTACAGGGTTCTTCGTCCTGGAAACCAGGCCTTTCCTTCTGGCTGTAAATGCTAGGTCTACACACTGGCTCAGATCTGGAAACAGGAGAGGGAGCATGAATTTATAAAGTTCACATTTTCTAATGTAGCATTTTAAATCAGCTTTAATTGAGAGAAATTTTATTAAAGTTCACCCATTTTCAGTGTGCAATTCAATGAGATGTGACAAATGTATACAGTCATATAACCATCACTGCAATGAAAATACAGAAAATTTCTATCCTCCCCAAAAGTTCCCTTGTGCCCTTTGTAGCCAATTCCCTCCTCCTCTTCCCCGTCTCCTGTTGACCACTTGTCTGCTTTCTGTCTAGAATGTCATTTAAATGGAATTACACAGTAAGTAATCTTTTGTGTCCTCTTAACATAATAATTCCATGTTGTGTGTATCAGTACTTCATTTTATTGCAGAGTAGTGTTCTATTATACAGACATCCTGCAACATGTTTACCAATTCACCAGTTGGTAGGCATTTGGGTTGTTTCCAGTTTGGGGTTATTATGAATATTCTTTCTATGATCATTGGCATGCAGGTCTTTGTGTGGACAGATGTCTTTATTTCTGTTTGGTAAATGCTTAACAGTGGGATTACCGAGTTTATAGTAAGTATATGTTTCACTGTAAAAGAAACTGCCAATTGTTTTCCAAAGTGGTTGTACCATGTTATTTTCCCACCAGGAGTGCACGAGAGTTTCAGTTGTGCCACATCCTTGACAGCACTTCGTATCAATCTTTTCTAAATTTTAGATATTTTAACAATGTATAGTAGCTATTTATTATGATTTTAATCGGTTTCCCTAATGACTAATGATGTTAAGCACATTTTCATGTGCTTATTTGTCATTTGAATATGTTCTTTGCTGAAATGTCTTTTCAATCTCTTGTCCATTTTTATTACTTTTCTTTTTTATTACCTACAACATTATTTCAGTTCCTGTTACACCACAGTGATTTGACATTTCTATACATTTCAAAATGATCACCATGATAGGTCTAGTTATGGTCTGTCACCATACAAAGTTGTTACAAAATTTTTTACTATTTCCCCCACACTTTTTTTTTTTTAATTGTATTTTTATTTATTTATTTATTTATTTTTGGCTGTGTTGGGTCTTAGTTTCTATGCGAGGGCTTTCTCTAGTTGCGGTGAGTGGGGGCCACTCTTCATCGCAGTGCGTGGGCCTCTCACTGTCATGGCCTCTCTTGTTGCGGAGCACAAGCTCCAGACGAGCAGGCTCAGTAGCTGTGGCTCACGGGCCTAGTTGCTCCGCGGCATGTGGGACCTTCCCAGACCAGGGCTCGAACCCATGTCCCCTGCATTGGCAGGCAGATTCTCAACCACTGCGCCACCAGGGAAGCCCTCCCCCACACTTTATAATTCATACCCATGACATTTATTTTTCAACTGTTAGTATGTACCTTTAACTCTCCCTCACCTATTTCTCTTCTCCCTCCTCCCTCCTCCCCTCTGGCAAACACCTGTTTGTTTTCTATATCTACTATTCTGTTTCTGTTTTGTTATGTTTGTTCATTTGTTTTGTTTTTCAGATTCCATATGTAAGTGAAATCATACAGTGTTTGTCTTTCCCTGTCTGACTTATTTCACTTAGCATGATATACCCTCTAGGTCCATCCATGTTGTCACAAATGGCAAGATTTCTTTTCTATGGCTCAGTAACATTCCATTATATATATATATATATATATACACACACACACACACACACACACACATATATATAGTAAATATATATATCTCAAGTATATCACATCTTCTTCATCTATTCATCTTTATTCATTTATCTTATCTTCTTTATCTATTCATCTATTGATAGGCACTTAGGTTGCTTCCATATCTTGGCTATTGTAAAATAATGCTGCAATGAACACAGGGGTGTGTATGTCTTTTCAAATTAGTATTTTCATTTTCTTCGGATAAATACCCAGGAGTAGAACTGCTGGATCGTGTGGTAGTTCTAATCTTAATTTTTTAATTTTCTGAAAAATCCCCATACTGTTTCTCATAACCACTACACTAATTTACATTCCCACCAACAGTGCATGAGGGTTCCCTTTCCTCCACATCCTTGCCAACACTTATTTGTTATTTGCTGTCTTTTTGATAATAGCCATTCTGACAGGTATGAGGTGATATCTCATTGTGGTTTTGATTTGCATTTCCCTGATGATTAGTGATGTTGAGCATCTTTTCTTGTGCTTGTTGGCTATCTCTATGTCTTCTTTGGAAAAATGTCCATTCAGGTCTTCTACACATTTTTTAGTCAGATTATTTGTTTTTCTGATACTGAGTTGTCTGAGTTCTTTATATATTTTGGATATTAACTCCTTATCAGATAAATCATTTGCAAATATCTTCTCCCATTCAGTAGGCAGCCTTTTTGCTTTGTTGATAGTCTCCTTTGCTGTGCAAAAGCTTTTTAGTTTGACATAGTCCCATTTATTTATTTTTGCTTTTGTTTTCCTTGTCTGAGGTGACATATCCAAAAAAATTACTAAGACCAATGTCAAAGAGTGTACTGCCTATGTTTTCTTCTAGAAATTTTATGGTTTCAAGTCTTACATTTAAGCCTTTAATCTATTTTGAATTTATTTTTGTGCACTGTGTGAGAAAGTAGTCCAGTTTGATTCTTTTACATGGAACTGTACAATTTTCCCAACACCATTTATTGAAGAGGCTGTCTTTTCCCCATTGTATATTCTTGCCTACTTTGTCATAGATTAATTGCCCACATAAGTGTGAGTTAACTTGAGTTCTGTCTTCCTTTTGAGTTGCAAGAGTACTTTCTATATTCTGGATACAAGTCCTTTATCACATATGTGTTTTGCAAATATTTTCTCCCAATCTGGCCTTCTATAATTTCTCAATAGTATTTTTTTGAAAAGCAAGAGCTTTTAATTTGATAAGGCCAAGTCACCAATTTTTTTCTTTTATGGTTCATGCTTTGTGTGTTCTACCTGAAAAATCTTTGCCTGATTCAAGGTCACAGAGATTTGCTTTTATGTATTTTTTGTCTAGAAATTTGATAGTTTTTGCTTTAATGTTTAGGTCTATAATCCATTTCAAGCTAATTTTGTATACGGTGTGAGATAAGGGTCAAGTTTCATTTTCTTTTTCATATGACTATTCAGTTGTTCCAGCATGATTTCTTTAAAAGAATTGTGAATTTTATTGAGGTAGGCTACCCTCAACTTTCTGATTCTCCATCTTTTATTTGTTTTAATTTAATAAATTGAGCAATACCCCCTTTTAACTGCCCAACTGCCTCTACGGGATGCTGTGTCCATTCACCACGTCCATAGTTCTTTGTGGGTCAGGTTCGCTGGGCAGGCACTCATTACGGTAATCGTACTCACCTGCTTCTGATAGGTAAGTACCACCACCTGGTGTCTATTTATCTAAGGGCCCTATTATCCCCATTGCTATCAGTGAGCCTAGTTCTGGAATGACAACTTCTATTGTCAGACCCAACCTACAAAAGACAACCATCACTGAGCTCAATAGCTGGTACCCTTCTCACCAGGACATTCCATCTCACTTTGGTGTGTGGAGGGTTTTAGGCTCCCTCCTGTGTAACATAGTTTGCTGGTTCGTTTGCCAGCATTATGTAATATATCTATTCTAGAATAACCCCTTCTCTAAGCCCTTGACCCTTTCTTTTTTCTAACTCACTTAGGGCCATCATTGTCTGCAAATATTCCATTTCCTAGAATCCTTGCCCAAGTGTTAAATCTTGTATCACGGGGTGGGGGTGCTCCCATATTGACAAGCTCTCCTATGTCCATCTGACTCAACACCCTCAACATCCAGTCCCAGGCAACTCCCCTGGCTCCTGAACTAATCCATGCATGTTGATTAGTTCCTACAGCTGTTTCCTTCCTTTACAAGCCCAGCATTTTCCTGGCGAGATTGGATTATGACCTAATCACAGTGGCCAAGAGTAGAGGTATGTATAGATACTGAGTAGGATACAAATCTTTCACTGCAGAGACCTCTGGCTCAGCTTCAAGCAATGGAATAGCTCTAGACTTAATAGTGCAGAGTGAGCCATATTTGCAGGCCCAGAGGGCTCAAAAGGACCTCAGTTTTCAAGATTCTTGAGTGTCAACCTAGAATGCTACTCCTTCCCAGCCAGAGCCCTGACCTTGGTATAGCAGACTTGCCAAGGTTGAGAATCCAGCCTTCTTTGGAGCTCTGTTGTCCTGATAATTAAGTCCTGAGCTTGATCCTCAGGTTTGTTCTGTCCTCTGGCTGCAGAAGATGAGCCTCTTTATATTCTGCGAAGAGGCCCTCTGACTTTCACTCTTAAATGGACGGCTAATTCCCCTCAGCCTTTCACTCTTTTTCTTCAGTGCATTGATAGCCCTCAGCAAGAGACATGCAATTCCATTGCTCTTATAATTACTATTTCCTCTAAACTTCTTAAATGATTAAGATATCACACCACCATTGCTTTCCTTTTCCTCATTTCATCCCAGTTTAGTACTAGTGAAAGTTATAATAATTGTACTGCAACAGCATGCCAGCATACTCCCTACCACCAATGAATGGGTCCTAATTGTTAACCAGCCAGGAGTGATCTTACTCCCAAATCCCATTTTAGAGTTTGCTTCCTAAAGCCATCCCTAATACTAATTGTCATAGATTATGTTCCCTAGGAAATGGACTCTGAGATCTTTGTGCAGTTAAGTTTTCTGCAGAACTCTCTCAATGACAACACCTCTAAGGGAGTGAGGACTGAGCAGGGAAAGAAGTTGAACATCTGGGGCCTTGGCAAGTACTGGGGTGCTCTGAGCTGGGACGGCCTTCAGAGCTATCCCAAATTGAGGCTAGGGTCCTAGGCATTATACTACCACAGTGACCAGTCGTTGGATGCAGTCTGCCCCTCTTGGGATGTAACTTCAGTGAAGCAACTCTGCATTATTTTGCAAGGGCTGTCACAACAAACACACAGACTGGGTGGCTTAAACAACATAAATTTATTTCTTACATTCTAGAAGCTAGAAGTCCAAGATCAAGGTGTCAGCAGGGTTGGTTTCTCCTGAGCTCACTCTCCGTGACTCGTAGATGGCCGCCCTCTTTCTGCCTCTTCACAGCACCCACAGGATCCAGTCTCAGGCAACCCTCCTGTCCCTCTGTGCATGCATGCATGCCCTTGGTGTCTCTCTATATGTCCTAATCACTTTTTATAAAGGCACATTGGATTAGGGCCCATACTAATGGCCTCATTTTAACCTCACTACCTCTTTAACACCCCTGTCTCCAAATATAGTCACATTCTGAGGTTATGGAGGTTAAGGTTTCAACATTTGAATTTGGGAGGGAGGGGACACAAGAAAGTCCATAACAAGCTCCTTTCAGCCAAAGGCAATTTCTGGAGACAGATTCATCTCTGAGCTATCATCGGTCAAAACTCCTGGCATTTAGGGGAATTAGTGTCCTCACCCTTAAAGGAAGATCTGTGTGGAACACTATCACATGAACAGCAATGATATTAATAGCTCTAATAAGAACACAAACACAACACTCTTTGGGCATTATATTGTGCCAGGCCCCAGTCTATTTGTTCAAATGTCTAATTCTATTTAATCCTAATCTAGAAAAATGCTCCCTCCTCCCTGAAATCTCTGTAGTTACAGACAACCTCAAAATCCCCAAAACACAGAACTCTCTATATAGCAATTCTCCATTTTAATATCTTAGTGCATATCACTTACCCCTTCCTGAATAAAAGTTAATCAAGAAATAGCTGTTGAATTTAACTCACTCTTTTACTAGAGAAGGAATACCTTTATGTTTAGGCTTTGCATTCCTCTACAATATACAGACAAAACCATTGACTCCATTTCAGTAATTCTGATGACCAGAAAAGAATTATTTGCTTGAATGAGTTCCCAAGATACAGAGTTTTACAATGACAGATGATGCTGAGGGAAAGGTGCTTTGCATAGTTCTGGGGGTATCAAGTCATGCTAGGAGAAATATCTTTCAGCTGATTAATATGGCAAGGTCATAACAAACCCATGTGGACTCTAATGTATATGATAAATCTCCTAAGAACACCCCGCAGCCGTCTTTGGTCCAGATCTGTATTCTCTGGTGTTAACTATTAATTCTTCATATTTTCATTGAATACCTACCATGTGCCAGACACTGTGGTTGGCATTGGAAATACAGCAGTGGATAAAACATGCACAGTCTCTATCCTCATCAGTTTGCAGTCATTCTACCACCAAGTAGGATCCATAGAGGTCTCTACTCATTTCAAAGTTTCAAATAGAGTCAAATAGAAATGTTGAAGGCAAACCTAAAACATTACCCAATCAGAAATTCAGCCTGATTCTCATGGTTTTATCTGTTCTAATATACCAAGTTCTGAGAACCCTGGAAGTCTTACTGATCAATCTCTAACACCGTGTACTTCAGAACATGGCTAGGTGTCTACACCATATAGGCTGACCATTTTCTTGAGAGTGAAAAGGATTGGGGGTGGTTAATTTAATGAGCTACTTCCAGATGGTTTAAACTCAATCACACAGCAGTGGAAGTGATGATGTCTGGCAATCTAGACATTGCAAACATCAAGCCAAAACAGAAGTTGGTGGTGGAAACAGAAGTATTCTGAGATATTTTCAGAAAGTATAGATTATAATCAATAACAATGAGGGCAATACTAGCAATAAAATAGCCATAATCATTAATTGAGCCATGTTCTAAACACACAAAAAATTGTTTTTATCTAATGCTCACAATGATGTCGTGTGAAGTAGGTATAATTTTCTCATTCTCATAAATAAGGAATAAGACATAGAAATATTAAATAATTTTCCAAATTCATAAAGTAAAAGTGGCATATCAGGCATTTAAACACAAATTCATCTGACTCTAAAAGCTGGGTTCTTTCCCATTGTATCATAATGTTCTCCCCATGAAATAATCCTTCAATATTGCTATTGATTCTTGGTTATCTCCCAGGGAAAACAAGTAATTTAGAAAGTTAGATTAAGTTATATGGAATGTTTAACATTTTTAATAGCATTTCCAGATCAGAATCAATTTTAGACAGCCAAACCTTTCTTGCAGCCAGTGTTATTTTGTGACTAATTCCTAGCATGTCAGGATAATGTGGTTGCTGTCTTAGATAATGTGGTGGATGTTGTATGAACCAGTGCTAGAATTTCACTATAAAATGGACTTTATTGTGCATATATTATAGAGTGCCAGCCGTAGTATTAGGATAAGCTAACTGCTATAACAAATAATCCCCAAATCTCAGTGGCTTAACAAAGTAAAAGTTTATCTCTTACTCATGCAACTTTTTATGAGGGTATTTCTTGATGGGCATCTCTCCTGAGCAGCTATCCTCCAAATGATGACTCAAGTATTTAATCTACTTTAATCTTGTGAAGGTGTCATCTTCATGCAGCCTTGTTAAGGTTGACATGAAAGGCAAAGAAAATGTGGGCCAGGCACATAGAATACTTAACCACCTTACTCTGGAAGTGTTATACATCATTTCTATTCACAGCACATTGGCCAGAACTTGTCAGAGGGACACACTAAAATTCAGAGGAGCTGGAAAGTGAAGTTCCCAGTTAGGCAGCTGCAACTTAGCCACAACTCTACATTGTAGAAGGAGATCTCATGCCTTTCGTTAGTCAGGTAGCTCTTTCTGCCACAGCTGGTGTCAGCTGGTTTGGGCTTGTGAAAAGCTTTTATTTATTTATTTTAATTAATTTTTATTGGAGTATAGTTGCTTTAAAATGTTGTGTTAGTTTCTACTGTACAGCAAACTGAATCAGTTACATGTATACATATATCCCCTCTTTTTTAGATTTCCTTCCCATTTAGGTCACCACAGAGCATTGAGTAGAGTGAAAAGCTTTTAAAAAATAAGATTTCTCAGATAGTTTCTTTACTGGACACTGTTACCATATCTACCTATGATATAAATCAATATTTTGTCCCATGCATTTGATCAGATAAATTAATCTGTCTGCAGTAGGTTGAATGTCCCCCACCCTACCAAAAAAGGTATGTCCACCTGGAATCTGTGAATGTGACCTCATTTGAAAATGTGTCTTTATAGGTGTAACTGAGCTAAGGATCTTGAGATGACATCAACCTGGATTAACTGGGTGGACCCTAAATCCAGTGACACTTGTCATTATAAAAGACAGATGAAGAAGAGAGAAAAGAAGACGACCATGTGAAGATGAAGGCAGAAATTGGAGTTAGGCCACATAAAGCCAAGAAATGCCTGGAGCTACTACAAGTTAGAAGAGGCAAGAGAAGATTCTCCCCAAGAGCCTTCTGAGGGAACATGGCCCTGCTGACACCTCAATTTTGGACTTCTGGTCTCCAGATCTGTTCTCGAGACTAAACTTCTGTTGTTTTAAGCCACGAAGTGTGTGGTCATTTGTTATGGCAACTCTAGGAAACTAGTACACAGCCTAAAGAGGTGTGTATGGACAGAACCGTGTCCCTCCCACCACCACATTTGTATGTTGAAGCCCTAACTGAATAGGACTAGTGTCCTTATAAAAGGAAGGATACCAGGAATGCCTATGATCAAAGGAAATGCCATGTGAGGACACAACAAGAAGATGGCCAGCTGCAAGCCAAAGAGAGAGGCCTCAGGAGAAACCAACCCTACTGACACCTTAATCTTGGACTTTAAAAAAGCCTCCGGAACTGTGAGAAATTTCTGTGTTTAAGCTACACAGTCTGTGATATTTTATTGTGGTAGTACTCGTAGGTTAATACAAGGTGTGACACAAAGACTTCTACAGGTAAAAATTCTAATGAAAGAATTAGAAGGCCCAGAGTATTAGCATTTGATAGAGTACTTCTAATTTAATAAGCAAACAAATTTAGTCATTAAGCCAAGAACATGTGTGATGAGGGTCTCTTACCTATGATAAATGCTTAGCACAGTGTGTAGTGAAGAGTAAACACAATTTACTCAATTCTATGACAAGCCTTTTATTTTTTTCATTTCTGATATAGGATATATACAACCAATAAACATGTTTTTCATTAAAATCTATTTTTAAATTGTGGTTTTTCTTACAATTGATGGCATCTTAGAATCAAGGAAGTAAAATATATACAAGCACAAAATTAAGTACTTCACATGCTGTATCTCATTTAATGTTCCCAACAACCCTAAGGTTTGGGTACTGTTAGTGGAGTGCTAACAATGGCTTGCACCAGCTCACAAAAACTGATTGTGCTGATCTCTCCCAACTCCAGCTGACAACTTGAAATCAACCAAGTGGGAATGTTCATACTGTGGAAACGAGCTATCACCAACATACCACTGGACAGGGCACTATTATTGTTCCTATAATATCAATGAGGAAACAGAAAGGTTCAGTAACTTGCCCTAGCTAATGCTAAGTAGCAGATCTCAGACTTCAACTTGGGTTTATCTAGTTCCACAGCACAGGTTCTCAATGCTTGTCCTAGGCTGCCACCCACCTGAACAGTATTTAACATAAAGCCATAGCTGCAGTGGTAATTCTGGAACTTCTTAAGGCCCATAATAGCAGCTAGGTCTCCTTTGCCCAATTACTTCAGTTTTTCAGATTATATCGGTCTTCAACTATCTGGCACACATAACAGAAAGTAAAACCATTACTACATAAAATGGAAATGAATTTGCCAAATTGTATAGGTGCCTGATTGTCACATCATTAAAATCAATACATGTCGTAAGGCGTTACTGAGATACTTCATAATAGGCTCACTGCTATCAAAACTTGATAACTTAACCCAAGCATGTAAATCCCTTAATCTTTAAATAAGAACCTTGTTTAAGGTTGTAGTCAATACAATACATAAGCAACAGTAATGCACCCTTTAAATGAGATATTTCTCATCTTGTTCCTACAAAGTTTAGATTATGGTTGTTATTCAGGAATGTGGAAACTAAGGATTGGGGAGGGAGCTATCTATTCTATTTCTGCTGGTGGGGAAAACAGGATGTAATCTAACTTTATTTCTACTTCCAAATATCAGCAAGTTTACAACTGCAAGCAAGGAAGGGATCGGGCCTCACTTAAGATGCTGCAACTACTGATTTTGACTAAAAGCTAGGGAAAAGAAGCTGCTTTGAGGGGATAAAACAAAACAAAACAAAACAAACAAAAAACAGCAAGACCAGAAAATACTGCATTTATTTTTCTTGCAGGTCACAAATATTCATAGTTTTAAGAGTACTTGACAAAGAAAAGGGGAGGGGGTGGGGAGGGAAGAATACAATACTAGACTCCTTTTCCCTAAAGTCAGTGAGATAAACAGTTCCCAGCCACTCACTCACTTTCATGAATGTAAGAAAAAGCAGTTGGCTCTTTTAAAACAGAAGAAAGAAAAGGAAAAGTCTGAGATCCCATGAGTTTCCCCTCATAAAACCCTTGCAGATTCCAGCTTGTTTTCAAATCTCTGGTTGTGGCGGCCATGGCTCACGGGCCCAGCTGCTCCGCGGCACGTGGGATCTTCCCAGACCGGGGCACGAACCCGGTTCCCCTGCATTAGCAGGCAGACGCGCAACCACTGCGCCACCAGGGAAGGCCATCACTCTATTCTTTTTAAAAAAATAAATAATTTAGGGAGCCTACTAAGGGGGATAAATGGGGAAAAAAATACTTCTTGTCACCATACAATGGACCAAAAGTTATGCTAGAAAAAGGACAGAGAGCTCAGGGTCATCAGCACGCCTTGCTAATTACCGACCCATCTTTTCTTAAGGGTTTCTTGAAACAAAAACAAAGGAATCCAACCAAAACCAACATTTTGATGAGTAAAGTGTAAATGAATGAGAAGCAGATGGGCTTGGGTTTTCCCAGGGGTCTATAAATGAAGGGCAAGGCACCTGGGGGCAAGATGCATGTGGGGCTTCACGGGCAAGTACTCTGCATTGTTAACAAATCCAAAATGCAGCCAAAGTTCTCCTGCCTCATCTCCAGGAGTAGGAAAGACTCAATCTGAAAGGAAACGGATACAAAGGAGGTTTGGGAGACCCCCAGGACATTGTTGGGCACCTTAAAAATCGTATTTCATTGGTGCCAAAGGCAGTTGCAAATCTCACATGTGCAGCCAGAAGTTTTCATTCAAGAACCCAGAAATTTTGGCCTTGATAAGAAACCACAGGTTGGTGTAAACATTTCTCTTGCCACATTTTATGATATTTACACTTTGTATGGATCTTCCTGGTCTGATGATTGCAAAGTGTTCTGCAGGCATCTGCTGCCGAGTCATCCTCACCTCAGCCTTCAGGTGGAGAAACAGCTTCAGGGCAGGGAGAGTGACTAGCAAAGGTCAGTCCTAAATCAGAGGGGGTGAGCTCTTCCCGCATCCAGGCCAAGCCTCTCTCTCTTTGGGATTAAAGTGTCTCCCTGCTGTCTTCAAATCATGTATATATCAAGTTACAGCTCAGAAAGAATGCATTTTTAGTTTTTCATGGGACAGCAGTGGGGAGTGAGGGGGGCGGTACAGAAGGAGTGTAGGCTCCAAACCACAGATTATTTGAAAACCATCCAAGCTGACTTTGAGATTTTTGAAAATAATTTATTTGGCAATTCCAAGAGCCAGATTGGCCATTTGGCCAAGGTAACATGCCCTTCAGTACAAAGACTACAATTAATGGGCCACATCATTCTCTGGTCTCAAGCAACAGAAGCGGCCAGCTGCTGGAGAACGCTGTGCGGTCTCCCAGTGTAAACGCCACTGATATCATCACCATCAGAAGGTCATAAAACTGATTGATTATAAACACAGCTCTCCTTTGTTTACAGCTTACATTTTTGGGTTTGGGGTAATTAGCACATTAGCCATCTCTCCAGGGTGAGGGCTCACAGGTGCTGAGAGAGAGCCTTCCAAACCAGGAGGGGATCACAAAACCTTTCGCAAGGCAATCGCTGGCCTTTCCGAGAAACAGACTAGGGAATCCTGATTCTTCTGCGAGAGGGGTACTTGATAACACCCACATGGGGTCACACGTGTAGGAGGACATTCAACCTCTGAGGTAATTTCTTCTAACACAATGTAAGGTTGGAAAAATCCAAGACATGTCAGCAATGTGAGGGAGATGTCCTCTGTGAGGAGCCTGCAGCTGCTGGAGCCTTTTAAGATTCCTTCCCTTTCTCTCAAGCCAACAAAGATAGATAAAGATCACCCTTGCTAGTGGTGACTGATACTTAGTTTCTTTTAGTTATAGTGAAAATAAACTCTTTTAGTCTTATAAAGATGTTGCTTCTCAAACACTCGCTTAGCGAAGCAGCTGTCTCAGCTGTCTTCCCTGGATGCGATTCACCCCAGATCCTGCCCCTTCCAGCCTTGCTCTGAGCCTTCCACCATCAAGGCAGGTTTTATTTAAACAGAACCATCAAATTAATAAAGATTGTCTAGTTAGTCACTCAAGCCACTTGGGTAAGTGAGTTTTCCATATCAGCTGCAGTGAGAACTCGAGGGAGCCTAAAATGCTTCCCAAATGATTAAAAGGATATTCTTTTAAAGGATATGTGCAGATGCTCACAATTTGGGTTGTGAGATTGATCAGAGGACTTTTTTGTTTTTTCACCTCTTTTACCCAATTCCTAAATCTTTCGCCCAGCATGAGATTTTTTTCCATATCTTAAGTGATGAACTGCTGACAGGTCAAGGGCTCTGGAGCTGAATATGGAACATTAAAGATTCTCCCTCATGGGCCACATTCATGGTTAGCAACTTGAATTCCATTTTCCATTCATAATATTATTTTAATAATTGACACATATTGCTTTTTACAGTTTTCAAATTTCCTTCATTTACATGATCTCCTTTGATCTTCACAGCAGTGCCATGAAGTTAGGCAACATCATGATATCTGCATTTCACAGATTAGGAACCAAGCTCAGAAAGATTGACCTATCCCAGATCACAAAGCTACTAAGTGGTAAATCTTCTCATTTGAAATTCATTTTCCTTGCCCCATATCAGACTATTTGCATGAGTTTTAATATGAGGATATTCCTTTGAAGCCATTTTTTTGGTCTGTTTTCCAAATGTTAGCCACTAAAATAGAGTTGGCAGCTAATTTCTTTGTGGTACACAGAAGTAGCTGCAAATAATAATCAAGTGATTCTTAGGTATTTCAGCTGTCTGTAAATATCCAGTTAAAACACTACAGACACATTCTGAAAGAGCTTGAATAGGAACATGTACTTGCTTCACTAAGTTGTTAAGGCTCAAATTATGTTGTACTGCAATGTTTCCATTGGCATTACATATTGACTTTTTCCCCTGATTTTTTTAAAGATATATTTGATATCATCTTGACATTTCATTATCTTTCTTATTTGAGGGTTCAGACTAAAATTTTGATATTCATGGTAGTTTAATGGCAAGTAAATGTCAGATCAGTGTTCCCAGAAATGTTTTTTCTCTTCTCATAAGGAAACTCTAAGAATCAAAGAACAGGATTTGGGATGGTATCACCCATTGGGACAATTTCTATACCAAGCAAATGAAGTACAGATAAGTTTTGATTAATTCAATCATTCATTCTATTTCTATTGAGCTTCTTTCACATACTGGGCACTGTGCTAGGTTCTAGGGATGTTCAAGTGAACAAGAGAGATAAGGTCCTGTTCTAGAGATTCCAGCCTAATAGGAGTCTTGCTTGTGGAGCCTTTCTTAGCTGCCAAGTCTGGATTAGATGCCCCTCCTCTTTGCTCCCATAACACCCTGTGCATATTGCATTTCTTCACACTTACCACCTTGAATAATAACTGACTGTTAACTTGATATCATCCACCCTCCTGTCCATCTTGCTTACGGTCATGTCCCTAGTTCCTGGCACCCTGACTTACAAACAGTAAGTTCGATAAACATTTGAATAAATAAATCAACCTTCTTTCATGCTGGGTTAGAAACCCAAATTAATGAGAAAAAGTGCCTTAGCTATATTGCCTAGTGTGATGCTATCAGCAGAAATGCTCCCTTATCAAAACTGACCTTCAGGGCTTCCCTGGTGGCGCAGTGGTTTGAGAGTCCGCCTGCCGATGCAGGGGACACCGGTTCGTGCCCCGGTCTGGGAAGATCCCACATGCTGCGGAGCGGCTGGGCCCGTGAGCCATGGCCGCTGAGCCTGCGCGTCCGGAGCCTGTGCTCCACAATGGGAGAGGCCACAACAGTGAGAGGCCCGCGTACCGCAAAAAAAAAAACAAGAAAAAACTGACCTTCAGTATTTGTTAGGGCTCAGAGAACACACTTTGTTAACTGGGGGAAAATGGGGAAAGGAGTACCGATTCTGTCTTTTCTTGTAATTCCTCTTTATCCCGATTTATTCTCCTCTTCCTCTTAGGATCTCTATACTCTTTTGGCCATTATTGTCTTACATATACATATGTTCCCATATCTCTTCCCTCTTGTGTCTCCCTCCCTCCCCCCCTCCCTATCCCACCCCTCTCATGGTCACAAAGCACAGAGGTGATCTCCCTGTGCTATGCGGCAGCTTCCCACTAGCTATCTAATTTACATTTGGTAGTGCATATATGTCCCTGCCACTCTCTCACTTCGTCACAGCTTACCCTTCCCCCTCCCCATGTCCTCAAGTCCATGCTCTAGTAGGTCTGTGTTTTATTCCCGTCCTACCACTAATCTCTTCATGACATTTTTTTTTCTTAGATTCCATATATATGTGTTAGCATACGGTATTTGTTTTTCTCCTTCTGACTTACTTCACTCTGTATGACAGACTCCAGGTCTATCCACCTCATTACAAATAACTCAGTTTCATTTCTTTTTAGGCCATTATTGTCTTTAGCTACCTTTAACCCACTGCCTAATATCTAAGATAGTAACTTTACATTCTGGCCTTCACATGTCTAATTATTCCCATCCTTCATTATCCTTTCAACTTCTTTTCACATTTCTTTCTAACTTTAGGAGGGCTTATTCTCAACAATAACAACAGCTAGAGAAGTTCCAATCTTCTTCTATCTGAAAATGTCTGCCAAAGAGATCATAGATAACCCCATTATATAATATTAGGTAAAATTCAAATGAGTCCAAGTCTTTCCTGCTAAGTTCTTTGATGAAAACACAATGTAAATGCTTTAGTTAGCAAGTCCCAGAAAGAACATAAGGTGTGGCTTGGGTTTGGGACAGGTAGCCTACATGACCAGGTGGCAAGGAGAGAACCTGCTCCAGGTCTGAGTTTAGCTCTGCAGACCAGACCAGTTATGTCAGGATGTCTAGAGGTGATAAGACCTAGGGAGGTCAGCTCATTCTAACTAAACCCACAAAGGTCAAATGTCAGTTACTTCCTTTATAGTGAGAATTATAACTTCTCAACAGACTGGATTCTCAATTATTCTAATTAGTCCATTTTCATTTGTTTGTTTTTATCTGTAGACATATATATATATATGACAAGCTAAATCATAATCTGATTACTTGCTCAGCACAGAATTAGACCAGTGCTAAGTGGAGAAGTTCAATCCTAAGGAAACTCTCAAAAATAGTGGAAGTTGTAGTGAAAGGAAATTGGGAGGGTACTGATAGATTCATTGGAGAGATATGCTAAGCTGTAGGCTGGTTAATTTACTGGAGAGAACTGGGAAAAGGGACAACTTGGAAAGACAACTGGGGTCAGAACAAATCTCAAATACTGACCTCTGCAATTATATCTTCAAAGGAGCCTGGATTTGAATGGATTCGTTTATAAAGCAATGTATGCCCCTAGTACATTGCTTAAAACAATATAGTAATCAGATGACAATTAGTGGCACTTGGTGGATGAGTGTGGTCAGAGAAAGAGACCCCCCTAAGAGAGCCCTGCCAAAACTATTTTCATCCCAGGGTGACTGGGCATACCCAAGGCTGTGCCTCCTAAGTAGTAAAGTCAGCGATTTCACAGTGTCAGGAGAAAACAGACTTCCCTAAAGTAATCCAGAGAGTTAACCAAACAAATAAACAAATAACAAAAATAAGCCCCAGAGTGGGAAACCAATATCCAGGGATGCTATAATATTATGTTATCTAAAACATCCAGTTTCCATTTAAAAATTTATGAAACAAAAAAACACTAAAGTATGTTCTTTACACCAGAAAAAAAGCAGGAAAAACATAAACTGCCTGTGAGAGTGACCAGATGTAGGATTTAACAGACAATGACATCAAAGTACCCATTATAAATATGTTCAAAGAACTAAAGGCAATCATAATTAAAGAAGTAAAGGAAGACACAATGACATCATTGCATCAAATAGAGAATATCAATAAAGATAAAAATTATAGGGAAAAATGGAAATTCTGGAGATGAAAAGTACAAGTGAAATTAAAAATACACTAGAGGAGCTCAACAGTAGATTCAAACTGACAGAAGAAATAATTAGCTAACGAGATAATTGATAGAGATTATTATACAACCTAAGGAACAGAGAGAAAAAAGAATAAAGACAAATGAAAAGATCCTCAGAGAACTGTGAGATAGCATTAAAAATACCAATATATGCATATGTGAGTATTAGAAAGAAAGGAGAGATAGAAAAGGCAGAGAAATATTCAAAGAAATAATGGCTGAAAAGTTCCCAAATTTATTGAAAAACATTAATCTACACATCCAGGTAGCTCAGCAAATTCCAAGTAAGATAAACACAATGAGACTCACAAATAGACACATTGGGACTTCCCTGGTGGTCCAGTGGTTGAGCTCCATGCTCCCAATGCAGGGGGCCCAGGTTCAATCCCTGGTCAGGGAACTAGATCCTGCATGCTGCAATTAAGAGCCCACATGCTACAACTAAAAGATCCCACATGCCACAACTAAAGATCCCGCATGCCGCAATGAAGATCCTGCATGTGGCAACAAAGATCTCTCTGTGCTGCAACTAAGACCTGGCACAGCCAAATAAATAAATAAATAAATATTAAACAAAAAACAGACACGATACAGTAAAAATGATGAAAGACAGGGAGAAAATCCTACAAGCAGAAAATGAAAAATAACTCATCAGTTACAAGGGAACTCCAATAAGATTAACGACTGACTTACAATCAGAAACAATGGATTCTAGGAGATAATGTTATTTACAATGCTCGAAGAAAAAAAGTGTCACCTAAGAATCCTGTATCCTGCAAAGCTATCTTTAAAAATAGACATGGAATAAATTTCCAGATACACAAAAACTGAGAAAATTTGTTGCTAGCAGACATGTCCTACAAGAAATATTTTTTAAAAGTTCTTCAGGCTGAAAGTTCCAGACAGTAATTCAGATCCACACCAGAAAAAAAAAAAAGGGCACCATTAAAGGTAATTATGTAATTACAAAAGACAGTAAAATGCATATTTTCTCTCTCTCTTAATTGATTTAAAAATCAACTGTATAAAATGTGTATAATATAATATTGGACCAAAGCATATAGAAATATAATGTATTTCCCAATAACAGCACAAAGGAGGTGAGTGAAAGCAAAGCTCTACTGGCCTAAGTAAATGACTCCAGATGTAAACTCAGATCCATGCAAACAAATGAAGAAAACCAAAAACGATAAATAAGGTTAGTATAACAAAAGCTGTAAATATATACCTGCTCTCCTTTCTCCTCTCAGCTTCTTTAAAAGTCATAAAATTATATAAAGTGAGAGCTCTAACAGTGTACTGTTGGGTCTGTAATATTTACAGAAGTATATGTCCAACAATAATATATATAACAAATACAAATATATATGTACAACAAAAAAGGGAAAACAGAATCAGCTCTATAGAAATAATGCTTCTATATCTCACTAAGATTAAGTTTGTGGCAACATGAAGTTGATTCTGATAAGCTAAGATGTATATGATAAGCACTAAAGCAACCTCTAAGGAAACAACTCAAAAATAGTGATGTGCTGCAACTAAGACCTGGCACAGCCAAATAAATAAATAAATAAATATTAAACAAAAAACAGACACGATACAGTAAAAATGATGAAAGACAGGGAGAAAATCCTACAAGCAGAAAATGAAAAATAACTCATCAGTTACAAGGGAACTCCAATAAGATTAACGACTGACTTACAATCAGAAACAATGGATTCTAGGAGATAATGTTATTTACAATGCTCGAAGAAAAAAAGTGTCACCTAAGAATCCTGTATCCTGCAAAGCTATCTTTAAAAATAGACATGGAATAAATTTCCAGATACACAAAAACTGAGAAAATTTGTTGCTAGCAGACATGTCCTACAAGAAATATTTTTTAAAAGTTCTTCAGGCTGAAAGTTCCAGACAGTAATTCAGATCCACACCAGAAAAAAAAAAAAGGGCACCATTAAAGGTAATTATGTAATTACAAAAGACAGTAAAATGCATATTTTCTCTCTCTCTTAATTGATTTAAAAATCAACTGTATAAAATGTGTATAATATAATATTGGACCAAAGCATATAGAAATATAATGTATTTCCCAATAACAGCACAAAGGAGGTGAGTGAAAGCAAAGCTCTACTGGCCTAAGTAAATGACTCCAGATGTAAACTCAGATCCATGCAAACAAATGAAGAAAACCAAAAACGATAAATAAGGTTAGTATAACAAAAGCTGTAAATATATACCTGCTCTCCTTTCTCCTCTCAGCTTCTTTAAAAGTCATAAAATTATATAAAGTGAGAGCTCTAACAGTGTACTGTTGGGTCTGTAATATTTACAGAAGTATATGTCCAACAATAATATATATAACAAATACAAATATATATGTACAACAAAAAAGGGAAAACAGAATCAGCTCTATAGAAATAATGCTTCTATATCTCACTAAGATTAAGTTTGTGGCAACATGAAGTTGATTCTGATAAGCTAAGATGTATATGATAAGCACTAAAGCAACCTCTAAGGAAACAACTCAAAAATAGTGAAAAAATCATGAAAGAATTTAAATGCTACATTAGAAAATATTCATTCAATGCAAAAGAAAGCAGTAAAGGAGGAACAAAGGAACAAAAAACAAAATATAAAGAAGAAAGTAAAATGGCAGACACAAATCCAACTACATCAATAATAACATTAAATGTGAATGGTATAACAACCCATGCAAAAGGCAGAAATTGCCATACTGGATTAAAAAAATAGGATCCCACTATATGCTCTCTGTGGGAGACATAGTATATATTCAAAGATACAAATAAATTGAAAGGATATAAAACAATATATCATGCAAACAGCAACCACAGGAAAACTGGGATGACTATACTAATAGACAAAAGAGACCTTAAAACAAAAAAACATTACCAGCAATAAAGAGGGACATTGTATAAGAAAAATCCATCAGGAAGATATTACAATTATAAACATATATGACCCTAAAAACAGAGTACCAAAATCATAAAGCAAACAAATAAAGGGAGAAAGACAATTCAACAAGAGTAGTCAGAGACGTCAGTATTCCATTTAAATAATGGATAGAACAGAAGCAGATCAAGGAAATAGAAGATTTGAACAACACTGTAAGTCAATGATATCCAACATACATTTGAGGAACACTCCACCCAATAACGTCAGAATATACATTCTTCTTGAGTACACATGGAACATTTTCCCAGATAGACCATATGTTAGTCCATAAAACAAACCTTGATAAATTTAAATGAGTGAAAATAGTACTAATATGTTCTCTGACTATAATAGAATGAAATTACAAATCAAAAACAGAAAAAAATTGGAAATTCACAAATATGTGAAAACTAATCAACAAACTCTAAATTATTGATGGTTCAAGGAGGAATTCAAAATAGAAAATACAGAATACTTTGGGATGAATGAAACTGGAGACACAACATATCAAAATGTATGGGCTGCAGAGAAATCAGTGCTAAAAGGGAAATTTATAGCTGTAAATACCTAAATTAAAAAACAAGAAAGATCTCAAATCAATAACTTAAACTTCTACCTTATGACACTGGAAAAAGTTGAGCAAACTATACCCAAAGCAAGCAGAAGGAAGGAAATAATAAAGATTAGTGTGAAAATTAATGAAATGGGGAACAGAAAAGCAATAGAGAAAATCAATGACACTAAAAACTGGTTCTTTGAAAAGACTAACAAAATTGAAAAACCTTTAGCTAGATTTATTGAGGAAGAAAAGGGAGAAGAGTCAAATTACTAGATTCAGAAATGAAAGAAAGGGCATTACTACTGAACATACAGTAATAAAAAGGATTATAAACAATCCTATATGAACAACTGTATGCCAATAAATTAGACAACTTAGATGAAATGGACAAACTCCTAGAAAGACACAAACTACTGCAAATGACTCAAGAAGAAATAGAAAATCTGAATATACTTATAGCAAGAAAAGAGATTAAATTAATAATCAAAAGTATGCACAAAGAAAAGCCATGCCCCAGAGAGCTTCACTGGTGATTTCTTCAAAACATTTGAAGAAGAATTAATATCAATTCTTCAAAAAGTACAAAAGAAGGGAACATTTTCCAACTTACTCTATGAAGCCAGTATTACTCTGAAACCAAAACCAGACGAAAATATCACAGAAAAGACAACTACATACCAGTATCTCTTATGAATATGGACACAAAAATCCTCAACCAAATACTAGCAAACCAAATCCAGCACCATATAAAAAGAATTATAAACCATGACCAATTGGGACTTATCCCAGGATGCAAGGTTGGTTTAACATCTGAAAATCAATTTATGTAACACACCATATCAGTAAGATAAAAAACAAAAACCGCTTTATCATCTCAATAGATGAAGTAAAAAGCATCTGACGAATCCAAAACCCTTTCATGATAAAAACACTTAACAAACTAGGAATTGAAGGAAACTCTTAACTTGATAAAGGTGATCTACAAAATCCCATAGCAAACATCATACTTAATAGTAGAAGACTGGATGCTTTCTCCCGAAGTTCAGGAATAAGACAAGGATGTCCACTTTTGCCACTTTTGTTCAGAATTATACTGGAGGTTCAAACCAGGGTAATTAGGCAAGTAAAAGATATAAAAGGCATCTAGACTAGAAAAGAAAAAGTAAAACTATCTCTATTTGCAGATGACATGAAACTGTACATGGAAAATCTTAAGGAATCCACTAACAACTATTTGAATAATAAGTAAGTTCATCAAGGTTATAAGATATAAGATCAATATACAAAAATCAATTGTATTTCTATACACTTGTAATGAACAATCCAAAAATGAAGTTAAAAAATTCCATTTACAAAGCATCAAAAAGAGTAAAATATTTAGGAATAAATTTAACAAAAGTGCAAAACTTATATTCTGAAAATTATGAATCACTGTTAAAGAAAACATAAATAAATTTAAATATCCCAGGTTCATGGATCAGAACACTTAAATCCCAGGTTCATGGATCAGAACACTTAACATTGTTATGAAGCAAATATTCCCTAATTTAATCTATACATTCAACACAATCCCTATACGAATCCTATCTGGCTTCTCTGTAGAAATTAATAAGATATTCCTAAAATTCATATGGAATTGCAAGGGATTCATAATAACCAAAACAATCTTGAAAAAGAAGAACATAGTTGGAGGACTCACACAAACATTTATAGCAGCATTATTCATAATAGCCAAAAGTGGAAAAAAAACCCAAATGTCCATTAATTGATGAATGGATAAACACAATATGGTATATCCATACAATGAAATATTATTCCCCCATAAAAAGGAATGAAGTAGTGATACGTGCTACAACATAGCCGAACCTGGAAAACATTAAGTGAAAGAAGTCAGTCACAAAAGATCAGACATTATATGATTTAATTTATATAAAATGTCAAGAATATGCAAATATATAAATACAGAAACTAGATTAATAGTTGCTTAGGGCTGGGGGCAATGGGTAACAAGAGTTTGATAGCTAAAAGGTACAGAGTTGGGTTGTTTTTTTTTTTTGAGATAATGATAACATTCTAAAATTGGATATGGTGATCATTGTACACATCTGTAAATATACTATAAACCATTAATTGCATGCTTTAAATTACTTAATTGTATGGTTTGTGAATTATATCTCAATAAAACTGTTATAAAAATCATTAATGTGTATGTTATTTTAGGAAAAGAGGATAAGAAGCTTAAAATATTTCTTTACCTCCTGTGTTTTTAAAGGGGCTACATCCTGAATCCTTACGAAAATTTTGAAATCAGAAATGAAAATGAAGCATAACACATACATTTAAACATGGTTGCATCTTTTTGTTCTAAATACATTTTCCTGAATCTGATGTTCTATGTTGATCATGATAAAGATTTTCCTCAAGAAGTCCTCTCCAGAAGATGCTGTGTCACATTTGCTGGTAACATATCTTCATAATGCTTATCACTACCTAAAATTATCTTATTTATTAATTTGTTTATTATATTTCCCTACATGAAAAAAATGTTCCCTATTGATTTTAACTCCAGAGTCTAGAACAGTGCAACTCAAGTGTGGTAAGGATAGTGCCAGTCTGTGTGTGGTGCTACCAGTCCTCTACGAGCTAAGTAGAGAAACTGTATGCTAATTTTATATCTGCTGAATCTAATAATTTAAAAACTGGACTTGTATTTTGTATATCTTCGGTTTATTTTATTTTACTAGTGATTTATTTTTATAGGTTTTTTCCCCCCCAATTATCAGGTTGTGATAGATTTAACATTTTAAAAAACAGAATTGGTCCTTCACCTCAGATGGTTTGAGAAGCACTAGTTTAGGTGACCACTGAAATTTTTTGCTCCCCTTCCCTAATGAAGTGTTAATGCTGGGAAGTATCCACAAAGCCAGGGATTATATTTTCCAGTCCCTCTGCCTCGGGGAAAGGGAGGGCACTTGTCCCAAGAGAATGTAAGCAGAAGTGATGCATGTCACTCTTGAAATGGCTAATAAGGGGCTACGCCTTCCCTGCCATCTCTTTTTCAATTGCTAGCTAAATGAAGAGGACTCTGCAGACTATAAAAGAATGAGCCACAAAACAGAAAGAGCCATTTTCCCAAAAGCCACATAGAAGAGCACCAGACCAAGAACAATTGTGCAGACTGTGATACGTCTGAAAAATGGGTTTCTATTATGTTAACTTCAGGACTTATTTGTTATAACCTCTACCATTATGTTAACTAATATGGTGCTCAATAAATGCCTGCTGAGTGAATGAACGAATAGTAAACCTGCCATCAGAACAGTGCTACTACGGTTGACAATAGTATTACTGTACTATTACTGTACTATACTGTATTATTAGTCAACTTGCCAGTGCATGAGAACTTAAAGAGCTTGTGCCGGAACAGAAACCAAGAAACTTTTAGGGAGAAAAAAATAGTAGTGAACTAGCCTGTAGGTTTATTATCTTTGCTACTGGGAATAAATAGTTTATGTACCAGCATGGGTTCATGGATTTTTAGAAAGCACTGCATTAGACGACATTTTTCAAAGTACTGAAAGAATCTAAAATTATGTTTAAAACCACACAAACAGTATTTGTAAAATCAATTCAACCTAATCTCCTACTTTGGATTTACTTCTAAGTTGTTTATTATCCGATTAAGTATAATTGTTAATTATGTATATTTAAAATAGAATATATATTAATACATACATTTATACATCCATCCATCTATCCATCTATCCATTCATTGTCCATCCATCTGCCTACCTATCCACCCATCCAAACTTAAAATGATCTGAAGAGGAGTATGGCTCAGTGGGTCAAATACGGGCCAGAGCGTAATCAACTGCCTTATCTGAATAACACATATATACCTAAAACAGGCAAACACATGTGCAGTGCTTCAGAAGGTACAAAGTATTTCCTAAATATACTTTTCATCTTTGTAATTTAATCCTCATTATAATCCCATGGGATAGTTAAAATTACTATTACTCTCATGTTACAAATAAAAAAACTGAGACTACCTAAGCAAAGTGAAATTAAGAGACAATACAGATAATTATTGACAAGTTCAGATCTCAATACCTGCTATTAAAGAAAGGGAAAAACTTGAGGGCTGGTATTACCCAGTTAATTCACCTTCACCTTCACTCTTTGAATGACTTCTTCACTTTGTTAATGCTAACACAGTCATAATACTGTGGCAAATAAGAGAAACAGAGGGCCAGATTTATGTTGCTATTATGTATAAACAATTATACATAAAAATATATACAAAATGTGATGGCTTGCATTTACCCAGAATCTCAGCCTGCAAAAATAATTTGAGTAAAGAGGAGTTTGTTTTTAAGGGCCTACTATTCCCGGGTATTAAGCCATCTTGTGATGCAAATAGGCTGACCAGGACTGGGCATTTGTTGCACCATTTTAATCCTTCAAATTATTTTTTTAAGTGTCTTTTGCCTTTCAGCCTGTAAACTCATGATTTGCCCAAGTCTTGTAGCCAGGTTTCGGGAGGAAGCATGCCAAAGGTGAACCCACTCAGTAGTTCCTAGGCCATCTACACCACATACTTGCCAGCTTTGAGCCTCAAAATTTCAGAAAGTTATGCAATTTCTAGTTAAATATTTTTATATACATATTTTATGACTTAAAAGGCCCACACCTCTGCCCCCTTCCATCCCTGAAATTCCAAAGATCTGGGAGGACCTATTCATTCAGACAAGCCTCTGAACACATAGATGGTCTGTGGCAACTAGTCTAAACTCAGATGTGCTAAGGTCTCCTCACCATTAATCTACATCCTTAGGCCCAGTGACTGTCTTCAAACTAGATGTACTAGAGATTTCTCCAGTGCCTGTTCTCTAAACCACACTTTTTCAGTATAAGGATTAGGAAGGGAATGAGGTAGTATTTAACTGATTCTTTTCATTTACTCATTCATCATCCAACATGTACAAGGCATATTCACGTCTTCCATAAAGTGAAACCCAATGAGAAAGCTAAACTAGGTACCCAAATAACTACAGTACAAGACAATGCCTGTTATGGGACCTGAGAGTAGCCCTAATCAAATGTTTGAGGACAGGAAAGCAAAGAAAACTTCTGAGTAAAGTGGCCATGAAAGGCTTTTTGAAAGAAAGAGGGAGCTTCTGAGTTGGATTTTGGAGGAAAAGCAAGATTTCATCAAGGACAGATGAGGGGAAGTGACAGTTCAGATGATACAAGTCAGAAGTAAGCAAGAACAAGATGAGGTTAAAAAATGAGGGGGTGTGGAGGTGTCATTTGCCCGGAACATGGGAAACATAATTTGGAACCAAACTTTAAAAGACCTTGAACACCAGGATAAATTGCCATGATTTTATTCAGTAGTCAATGGGAGAATCATTACAAAAGTTTAAATACAGAAGTGATTTGAGCAAAGCAATAATCCAAGAAGCTTGCTCTGGTGGTGGTGTATAGAATGGCCTTTAGGGACTTCCCTGGTGGCGCAGTGGTTAAGAATCCACCTGCCAATGCAGGGGACACGGGTTCGAGCCCTGGTCTGGGAGGATCCCACATGCCGTGGAGCAACTAAGCCCGTGCGCTACAACTACTGAGCCTGCACTCTAGAGACCGCGAGCCACAACTACTGAAGCCCGCACACCTAGAGCCCATCCTCCACTACAAGAGAAGCCACCAAAATGAGAAGCCCGCACACTGCAATGAAGAGTAGCTCCCACTTGCTGCAACTAGAGAAAGCCCATGTGCAGCAGTGAAGACCCAACGCAGCCAAAATATAAATAATCAAATTAAATAAATTTTTTTTAAAAATGGCCTTTAATTTTGAAAGGCTAAAAGTTTGAGGATGAGTTAGAAGCCTTTTATAATAGACTAAAATGAAGCATTAAGACTTAAAGTGAGTTAGTGGCCAAGAAAATGGAAAAGAAGAGAAGAAATAACAAACAGAATTTGGTAGGGAAGAGGGGAAAAATGAAAAGATAACTCCCGGGTCTTGAGTCAGTGCCTGGAAAAATTTATGTTGTGGATACAAATGTTTGGACTCAAATTTATACAAAGATCTAGAGATTTAAAAAATTTATTTCACGACTGTCTGTGATGTTATCCATAAAAAAAAGAAAAAAAGACCATAATTTCCCAGAATCACCCTGGACAGCTGGTTGCTCTCGTCCCACTCCTTCATGAGGCTTCTTTTTCCACGGTATCAGCCTGTTTTGGAATATGGACTTGAGAGTTATAAAAGGGGATGAAGAGTTCTTATTTTGATAAATCTAATGCCAGCCTACTCAGGCAGTGTCTAAAGATGCATATGGACCATCTCAATCCACTTTCTGGAGTAGACAAGTAGACATGAGCTTTGATGAGAACCGCAGAGAGAAACACTCCTTTGAGAATACTAGAGACCCATGATCTGTTCTGATGGCATCCACTATGACAGCACTGGGGGGACTCTTCAGTCTATTTCTAACCAAATAAACAAGAGACCTCCAGGCACAGCAGGTCCTCAGCTCAGGGAGCAGATGGAAAATATTCCATTTCCTCAGTGTCAGGGCACTGATGGCAACATTCTGCATGAAGGAATAGGTCTATGGGAAAGTCACTGGGACAGTATTCTTTACCTGTGGTGGGCAGGGGCCAAGAGAAACAAAACCAGTATCATTTTCAGGGCTGGGAAACCTAACCTGGCCACACAAATAATTAACCTGAAAGGCCACTTCATGCTCCTTCAATGGACCCAGATGTTGCACTTCACTTTAGGTAAACGTTATTTTTAGAGACATAAGAATTCAGCATCCAAAATTTATCACCCATCTGAGTGGGAGACACAGAACACAGAACAGATTTATATGTTTAGGGGGTAGGAATGGGGCTTAAGCTCAATAAAATCCTAACTGTGCTTTACTTTTTAATTTAACTTTCAAACATTTCTTTCCTGTTTTGTGACTGAGAATCTCGTACATGTCACCCTTTCGGTGAAGTATCACAGGAAAGACATTTTTGTGGTGTTTAATGGAAATAATTTTTCTTGTGGTATTGCTCTGATACCCTGGGAAACTGGCTTTCAGAGATAAATTAGGCAAAGAGCCGTCTAGTGCTAATTTATTAAGCAGTCAATGGTTTAAAACAACTTTCCCTGTTTCAGCTCACTGGAGATCTGTTACTGGCTCTTGAGAAGACAGCAAAGAGCCAAAAACTGATAAATTTCGTAGATTATCTTGAAACAGACAAAGTGAAGGGTTGGTGTAGGGTAGTTTCATAGGTGTGCAGGGGTAGTACACACTGTGGTTAAGACTACTCATGTGTACTGGATCTCCTGTAATGGTGACTGAACACTCTAAAGAAACTTTAAAATTCTCTTCCAGGAAGAAATTTCTGTAAGAAATATCTCCTAAACTTTCTCGTCCTTCTAGGGTGTACCACAAATAGGAAAAGTGCCATCTGTAAAGAAAAATATTGATGATCAGCCTAAGGTGCTCTAAAGGCCTCAATGCACTTTCTACAGATGTCCCCAGAGCCATGGTTCTTGGCCTAGGTTGCACCCTGGCATCACCAGGGGTGTTTATCAAAGTACTAATGCCTGGGTCCTACTTCAGAGGTTCTGATGACATTGGTCAGGGGTATGGCCTAGGTATTGGGAGTTTTAAACCTTCCTAGGAAGTTCCAATGTGCACACAAGTTTAAGAACCACTGCCCAATAGAAGGTGCTGTCAGAGACTGAGATCTACTTCATACCTGGTAACTGTCAGGTGACTCAGCTGCTAGAATGTGTTCTTTTTCTTGCCTGAAAGTGCAGATCATGGTCACTGATCAGCAATGCAGAGATATTAGGAACAAACAAGGACCAAAAATAATAATAACAATGTTTTGGGAGCTGCTCAACTCCAAATGCTATTCTCTGTGAAGAAGGCTGGACAATTGAGCCCCTGGAGGAAAACAGAGCTAGGAGAAAACATTGAGAAGAGGGAAAATGACTTGCTCTTTGGTTCAAACTGGAATTTTTTCAAAGGCAATGTACCATTGACCCCTTCTTCAAAGCTAGAAAAGTGCCAGGGCAGAAGGCACTACTGGCTTCTATGACATAAATACTAATTTCCACTTTGAAGAGATCCCCTACTTTTTAAGATGCATAAGAATCACCTGCAGAGCTCATGAAATATGCATCTTCTGAGTCCCACCCAGAGATCTGGACTCAGTAGGGCTGCAGGGGGGCCTAAGAATCTGAAGTTTTAAAAGCTCCCCAGGGCATTCTGATAGAGGTGAGCTACACCCCACCTTTGAGAAACACTGAGTCTTCCCACCTCCAGGCAACCTTCTGAATGGTTCTTTGCCATAAACTGCATTGCTCTTCTTCAGTTAAAAAGATTATCAGGTTAAAAAAGTAAAAAGGAATGCTTCTTTAGTAAAATAGTCTGCAAAGTATTTTTTGAAAGACATTTGACTGAACTTTTTATTGAAAAATCTTCAGTCCTTTTTGGACATCCAAGTGTCTCCTCATTTGTTCAGTTTATCTACAGAGCAGAATGAAGATAAACTCCTGCAAACAGATACAACCATATCCACAAACTATAGGCCAATATAGTTCTTGGGCATGACAGGGGTCTTTCAAATTAAAATCTTCTCATGTCTTGAAATGCAATCAAAACTACAATGAGGTACCACCTCTCACCAATCAGAATGGCCATCATTAAAAGTCTACAAATAACAAATGCTGGAGAGGGTGTGGAGAAAAGGGAACCCTCCTACACTGTTGGTGGGAATTTAAGTTGGTACAGCCACTGTGGAAAACAGTACAGAGGTTCCTCAGAAAACTAAAAATAGAATTACCATATGATCCAGAAATCCCACTCCTGGGCATATATCCGGACAAAACTATAATTCAAAAAAATACATGCACCCCTATGTTCATAGCAGCACTATATACAACAGCCAAGACAGGGAAACAACCTAAGATGTGGTACATATATATACAATAGAATACTACTCAGCCATAAAAAGAATGAAATAATACCATTTGAAGCAACATGGATGCTACTAGTGATTATCATGCTAAGTGAAGTAAGTCAGAAAGAGAAAGACAAATACCATATGATATCACTTATATGTGGAATCTAAAATATGATACAAATGAACCTATCTATGAAACAGAAACAGAATCATGGATATAGAGAACAGACTGGTGGTTGCCAAGGGGGAGGGGTTTGGAAGAGGGATGGAGTGGGAGGGTGGAGTTAGCAGATGTAAGCTTTTATATACAGAATGGGTAAAGATCAAGGTCCTACTGTATAGCAGAGAACTATATTCAATATCCTATGATAAACCATAATAAAAAAATGTAAAGAAAAAAGAATGCATGTATATATATAGCTGAATCACTTTGCTGTACAGCAGTAAATCTGTACTTCAATTAGAAAAAAAAGAATAAAATCCAAAAAAACCCCAAAATCTTTTCATGTCTTGAATGATCACAAACACTAATGAAGAAAAACCAACAACCATTACAGCAAGCAAAGAAACTTTATTCAAGGAATTTGGGAACAAATTTCCATGATTAATATGGAAAATCAGTCCATATAAATGTTTATTTTTTTAATTGGTAAATTTTCATTATGGCAGTTTACCCACCTGGAGTCAAAGATAATGGAAAGAGACAAAATTTCTAATTTGGGATTTAAATGTATAAGTTTGTGTGTGTGTGTGTGTGTGTGTGTGTGTCTGAGAGAGAGAGAGAGATGCCAGAGGAGAGCTGTACATTTGAAAAATGTATCTATAATTATTTGGCACCAAATTTTTGGAATCCATAGTTCATGGACCTAAAATTCACTCAGAATTCACAATTCAATCTGTAAACAGGGAAACTTGGTTGGGAGCAGAGGGTGATGTTCTTCACTGCTTTGTGTTTTTCACTCAGAATTTCCCTGGTCCTCTAAAGCTCTCCAGCCTTGGACATTGTTCCCGTGCTGTGCCCACATTCCATTGGCATAGTCATGGAATGGTATGCTTGGAATGTCTCCACCCTCCAAAATATTTCTGGATCAAGCTTATCCCTTTTCCCTCCGTTGTACAGCATTTGCTTCACTGACTTTTATATTTTTGTATATCATGAAACTCTAGAGCCCCAGTCTAAAGCTCTATTAACCCTCCGACATCAACAGAATACCCACAGAAGGAGAGCAAACCTAGAATCCTCCACTTGGGGTGCATACAATCTCTTTATTCTATTGTATTTACCTGCATGCTCCTTCTCTAAATGCTCCTGAATTTAGAAATCAGCTCAGAGAGGTCTAATCTAATTACTGGAAGATTTATCTAAAAAATAATGACTTTCTTTTGAAGTTGCCTCTTGGTAGGATCTTTTTCCTAGTGTGATTTGACAGTTCTCAAAAAAAGACTGGAACTTAAGGGATACTTGCAGGAAAGATTGCCTTTCTTTTAAAGAAATTCAGCAGCAGGGCACTTAGTGGAGGTTTTTGCTTGTATCAATAATTAGCACTGTTTGTAATAATAATAACAAACTAATGCGCCATTATTATGTGCCAAGTACTGGGCTAAGAGTGTCACATACATTATCTCACTTAATTTCCATAATAATCATAGGTAGCATCCCTATTTTGGTCATAAGAAAATTTGGGTCACAAAGGTAGCACGTGGCATAGCCAGGATTATCTTTATTGCCATAGCAAAATCATAAAAGAGAAAAAAAATGACAGTGAAAAGACTTTAAGTATCCTCAATAAAACTGTGATTAAAAAGAAAATTAAATGGGTTTTCTAATACAACTATGATAGCAACATTTTTTGGGGTCAGTCAAGTGGGTAGAGAGACTTTGGGAAAAAATTCCTTTTAAAATCTTGTTGGCATTTAAGTGACATTTTGGCGAAACACCACGGAAACATCTGGTCACATCCTCTCAGCCCTAATTTCTTCCCTAAATGTTGTTTTTAATATGTCACAGTTGTTAAATTTGTAACAAGTAATGCCCTTGAGACTAAACAACAGTGCCTGGTATGTGAAAAATGAACAATACATTTTCGGCAGTAAAAACCAAAAGGAAATTTTAAATAAACATTTAATTGAGTACAAATAGTCTGAAAGTTATTTTGGTGGAACTTGCCCAATCTGTGTGCTGACATTAGCAGCAGGATGTTCTAAATAAACTCCGTTAAAACAAATGTAGTCTTCTTCACTTGTGACATAACTGATCAGATTCAGTTCTTCTGAAGGATTATGGCTGGGGAAGGAACACTTTTTAGTTGGAAGAGAACTCTCCATTTACAGTCTCAAAACAAATGCATAACCACCAAAATGCCAGGAAGAACAGAGCTGGGGATTTGGATGTTGAACAATGGCTTCAAAGTAGACAACCAAAAGTAGAAAAACAACCACCAACCACCAATGTTTGTGTATTGGTCAGTTAGCCAAGGTCCATGGGCCTGATTCACTTCCTTTCTAACTCTAAAAGGATTTTTCCTTCTAGATAAAACCCTGCATATTTGAATCTAATCCAACATACGTACTTGTCTCAGGCTATATTTTGCTCTTGCTGTATTTTAGTTGTGTACAATGGAAAAGTCTTGCAAAGAACTACACCAAGGGAAAAATATCAGATCATGGATCATATTCAGGCAATTAGTAATGCAGCTGAGAAAAAGGGGCTGTGTATGTCATTAGCCAATTATTTGAAAACAATTATTTTTCAGTTTTGTGTATTGACTCTTTCTACATATCGATAGGCAGATGCTATTCAGCAGAAATGTTTTTCCACTGATATGGAATCCCCAAAGAAACCATATTGGCTTTGATGTGATTCAGAGATTGTGTCATTCATCAACATGGTTTTAAAGAATGTTAGCAACCTTAGGGTTGGTTCAACCTGAAAATAAACACAGATGGTTCTTGGGAGAACAAACTATTTTCCATAGCAGATTTAACCATACATGTAATGGAATATACATCCTTTGTATTTAGTGCCACATTTGATTACATAAAGGCAGTTGGAATGAAAATGAGTCAGACTTTTTTCCTAATATGATAAGTACATAGCTTAGCCCCTCCCATTTTTTTAAATTTTGAGATTTTTAAAAACATACAGAAAAGTTGCATATATATTATCAAGAACTTTTTATTCTTGAACCATATAAGAGTAAATTTAGTAATGTATTCCCTACAATGACATGAAAGCAGGAAATTAACACTGATTTATTATTTCCATCTACTCTACAGTTTTAACAATTGCCCCAACAATCTGATTTATAGCAATGGATCTCAAACTTTTAGTGTGCATCAGAATCAGTGGAAAGTCTCATTAAACACAGATTAATGGCTCCCAAACCCAAGGTTTCTGATTCAGTGGGTTTGGCATGGGGTCCAAAGTTTTGTATTTCTAACCATGTTCCCAGGTGGTGCTGAAGGTCTGGTCCTGGGATCACACTTTGAGAACCACTGCTTTATAGTTAAAAATATACAATCTAAGATCATATGTAGTATTTAATTATCATGTCTGTTTAGTCTTCTTTAATATAGAGACTATTTTTCAGCTTTTCCTTGACTTACATGATCTTGAAATTTTAGAAGAGTACAGGCCAGTTATTCTATAGACCATCCATCCATATGGGTTTTCCCCATGTTTCTTCGTGATCAGATTCAGGTTATGACTTTTAGCAGGAATATATCACAAAAATGTTCATCTTGTTGTATCCTATTGGGTGGTACATAATTTAAATTGTCTCATTACTGGTGATATTAACTGATTACTTAATTAAGGCGGTCCTTGCCAGGATTCTTCACTTAAAGTTATTCTTTTTCCTTTTGTAATTAAAAATTATTTTGTGGGGAGATACTCTGACACTAAGTAAACATCCTCTCTCTCATCAAATTTTTATCCACTAGTTCGAGAATCCACTAATGTTTCTTGCCTGAACTGACTATTATTATGATAGTGCCAAATGGTGTTTTTCTAATTCTGTCATTCCTTCTACATTTATTAGTTGTCATTCTACTGTAAGAATTTTCTCTTCTCCCTATATATATATTCATTATTCATTAGTGTAACATGCAGATTCATGTTTTATTTAATTGGTTATAATCCATTATTTATTTTTATTTTGATGCTCAAATTGTCCCAGAGTTGGCCAGTGAGAGACCTTTCAAGCTGGCTTCCATGTCCTTTCTATATGTCCCAGTATTTCTTGAACATTCTTTACTTTCTGATGTCAAAAAATGTTCCAGGCTACTTTTTTACTTCCTCTGCCCTGATGAGTAATCAACCATTTACTCAGAGACTTGGTTGCTTTTAATAGAGAATGGTATTTAAAAGGCAAGATCTATGTCCCCAAGATGTATGCCTTGCTACTGGGCTGTTGCTGCTCCCAGGCCCTTTCATTAGACAGAGCTAGTAAATATATGTATATATACACACATGCACATGCACACACACCATAGAATTACATCTAAATTTAATTCTCTATTTATATTACTGCAATGTGCACAGATTTGCACCTATATACCTATATTTAGCTCTATATATTGATAATGATGAATTAATGCCTGTACCTCCAATTCCAATCCAACATCACAAGATTCAATCTAGCTTTCCTCCTCTCTATATTTGTAACTCCTTTCATAATTCTCAATATTTGTTACTTATTTGATTAATCCCCTGCATGTAACCAATCTCCCAGCTCAACCAGATCAATAAGTTACTAATTATTAAAGGATAACTGAACTTTCAGATTTTTGTACACCCAAAGAAAACCAATTTTGGGGTGGCTTCTTGATCATTTTACCACAGTATATCCCATGTAATCTCATCTTAGGCAACTCAGAAAATTAACTCAGTGACAGTACAAAAGGTTAATCGCTTTGAAGTCTAAGCTGTCTGGAGCTTATTCTACTCATACTCAGCAGATTCCATAGGTTCTCCATTCTCTTCAAGGTCAAATCATAGAGTGAGGTATGATTTCCCAAGCCTACCATAGTTTATAAAGTTTAAAAGCTTACTCTTCTCTATAACTCCCCCTCCCTGCCAAAAGGAATAACCGCTGCCAAGCACACCCTCCAGAGCTCCTCTGGAGGGGTCTTCCAGTTAAACGTGAAAGACTGAACACGTGTGTTTACCTCCTGTTCCATCTCAAACCTCAAATAAAATGGGCGTGAGGGGAGAGAGAAGGCATATATATAGACAGAGAATAAGAGGGGATTTAACTGCAACAAAATTTTAGAAGGAATGGGAGATCTCAATGTCTCTGAAATTGGAGGTGGACAGTGGACTTGAAAAGAGAATTCACTGAAAGTTTCTCTATGGCGAAATTAGACTCACAGGTCCTCTTCTTCCATTCTTTACTACAGGCGTCAGTCTCTTCCCTATCTGAGTAGCAAACTAGAACAGAGAACTTTCTTCTCTACACTTTATTAGGGAAAATGAACCAAAGAGACACAGAATCAGGAATGTCAGACAAAGCTGAGAGAGGGTGCCCAGTATTGAAAACAGGGGATTAAGTGAAACTACTGAAATGAGAAAATTTCCCCCCACCTCCACATACCCAAACATACGACCTCTCCCCACATGACTCTCAGAATATGCCCCAGTAAAAAGATCTGAGATTCATCTTTGGGAAAATAGAACATCTGCTATAGACTGAATGTTTGTGTTCCTCCATAATTCAAATTCTAAACCCAGTGAGGTGGTATTTGTAGGTGGGGCATTTGGGAGTTGACTAGGTCATGAGGGCATGAATGAGATTAGTGCCCTTATCAAAAAGAGTTCCCTTGTCCCTTTCCCCATGTGAGAATACAGTGAGAAGTCAACCATTTATGAACCAGGAAGTGGGAAGTGGGCCTTCACTAAAAACAGAATCTGCCAGCACCTCAATCTTGAAATCCCAGCCTCCAGAACTGTGAGAAATAAATTTCTGTTGTTTATAAGCCACCCAGTCTATGCTATTTTTGTTGTAGCAGATCCAAGAGACTAAGACAGAAATTGGAACTAAGAAGTAGGGTGCTGCTATAACAAATACCTAAAAATGTGAAGTAGCTTTGGAACTGGGTACGGGTAGAGGCTGAAAGAATGTGCATACTAGAAAAAGCCTACAATGTCATGAACACACGAAAACACCATCCCAAGAGAAAATTCTGACAGTTAGGTGTTCCCTAATGAAAGTCAGATCATCCTATACTAAAATCCACAAGTTGATAGCACACTGACTTTCCTTCAAACTCTATCCTAACTATGAGTGGGCAAAAAATAGAAGAAATTTTCAGTCTCGTGGGAGAAGGTATGGCAAAGCTGCTTAGGGCTTCCTTTGCAAAGTTTTGTATTGGGCCTAAACATCCCAAGGACTTTTTTCCCCACAACAGAAGAAATTCCTCAGAAATTACTAGAAAGGGGCTTTTCATTCAAGACTGGAGGAACTTATTAAGTCATGGATATGGAGACCTAATTTTTAAGTGTCTTGTTCTCTCAGCATCTTGGTTACTCCATTTTACATTTAGGCACCTTTGAAGTTGCATTAACTCTTTCATGTATAATGTAATTATTTAGTTTGTAAATGTAATTAGTCCCATAATTGTTCGACTAGGCAGGAATTCTAAAACTCTACTGTATAGATTGGAGTCATTCTAACCTCTAAAATTAGAGTCACTTAGCCTGTGCTAATGACAGTTCAAGTTTAGGGACTAGGATGAATCCGAGAAACCATCTCTATTGCTGTTTGAAGAAAATGTCTTTCCCCCGGGAGTCTCAGCTCTACTTCCTACAATTGGGCACCATGAAATTCCCCTGAATGGTAACATCCTCTGTCAGTTCAGATCCTCTAAGAAGAAGATGTCAAGACAGAATTAGACACGCAAGAGATTTATTGAGAGAAATGCCTATGAAAGATAGAAGGGAGAGTGAGAAGAAGCAGGCAGGGGACAACTTCAGACCATGGAGTAGGTGGGACACTATGAAAGGAAAGAAGGAATGAAGGAGGATTGGGTAGGAAAAGCCTAAGACTGTATGTAACACAACTCTGAGATATTTTAGTCAGGCCAGTGAGAAGACCCAGAGCAAAGACTGAGAAGAGTCAATGCTGGGAAGGAGCACAGCTCGAATACCCTCAGCACGTTTGGCCATTGGCTGGAAGCAGCTTGGCGACATCATGGATTTGGCGTGAGGAAGTGCTAGAGTGGGTCGTAAAGGTATGGCAGCTGGAGGCTGTTGGCTCACTAGGATCCTCACAGCAGCTTCTCTGTTGAAGGGAAATCTGAGTGGGGCTCTCCCTCACATCCTTTACCTTTATCATGTTCCTTGCAATGACTGATCCAGCACAGCTATAGGAAAAGTGAAGGCCGACTCCAGAACTCAGTCCACCTCATTCGTAAGCCAGTGGCCTTTACTTCAGTAGAGGGCAAGATGAATGAAGAAAGATTTTGTCCTGTTTTGTCAGTAACTGCCACAAGGCATCATTTCTTTACTTTGGCAGCAGATGTTAGCACAGTTTATATATATATATATATATAAAAATATAATATTTAACATGCATCAGTCACCTATGACTCAGCTGACAACAGACTCAAATATAATGTGTCCAATGTACTTGGGCAAGAAGTAAAAAGAGTAGAAGCATTTCATCTTGGCAAGGAAATAGGGATGGATGTTCATGGAAGAACAAAAGAAGGACGAGGGTTGCAGGTGAATATTGGCTACATCTGTCTGTCCTCAAAATGCTGATCATTGTCTTCTCACACCACTCTCTTCTAAAACAATCTTGTACCACTTTCATATCTAATGAGGAGATGAGTACATGAAGCTACATTCGTACCTGGTTGTTTTATATTCTCTCCAAGCTGGGTCAATTGGTTCTCATTAGGAATTCTGAACTAAGACTCACTGAAAAGCTGAGTCAGGGAGCTATGAATAGCTCGGGGTAATGTCTTGTAGAGTCACAGTGGGGGCACTGGAGATGTTATACCAAATTCATGTCATGTTCCAATCAAACTTTTGGGGAAAGAGCCCCCACAACCCTTTCTCCATTACCAATTTATCTAATCTGGATTAGCTTTGGATCCAAAAGACCTGGGTACAAATCCTAGCTTACAAGTTTGTCTGTCTGATCTTAGTTTCCCCAGCAATAAATCACACAGACTAAGACTTACTGCTCAAGGCTATTGCAAGAAGCAAAAGTGATAATGTGTGTAAAGCACCTAGCAACACAGGCATTCAATAAACGTGTTTTCCTTTCCTAAGGTCCTAAGTCACCTCCTTTTCCATCAGTGGCTGTCTCCTGAGTACCTCCCAGTCTGGCCTGAGGCACTTCAGTTCTTATCAGTCACCAAAATCATCTGCATTAGATGATCTACTCTTTTCTAACTCATAGCCCACTGGGATAACAGCAGGTACCTAGCCGAATGCCATCGATACTGAACCATACATCCTGACTTTATATGTTCATTCACTAAGTTAGTCCACAAGTATTTGTGCAGCACCTACTATGTGCCACACAGTGGGCCAGTTGCTAAGGACTGTGGGGTGAACTGGACAGACAAGATCCCTCCCCTCATAGATCCTATCTTCCTGTGTGGTTCTTTGGGATCATTTCAATTTTACATACTCTCCCTCATGGTCCTCTTAGCACACTCCTACTTGCCACTGTAGGCAAACCTACAAGGCCCAAAGGCCCACTGGAGAGCCAGATCACAGCTTAAGGGTGCTAGGTACATCTTAGACAGAGAGGAGTACACCAAAAGGGAAACTGGGCAAGTGCCAATAGATAAGTTTTTCCTACTTCCTGAATTTACAAGAGTCTACCTTTGGAGCTACTTCCGTATGTGTCCTCTGGTTGCCTTTGATTGTCCACTCATCTAGATTTCCCAGAGGCAAAGAGGAACTTCTGCTTCTTAATGTAGACACCCAAGTGGCCCTAAGACCTAAGTTTTCCAGCAGCAAAATAATGCAGAAGAGAACAGTGGATCCTTACTTAGCCAGACTCATAGGGAGAGACCCCAAGGATGAGGTGGTGTGTGTCTAAGGCCTGGAATTGTGAAGTTCATTAGATACATCTAGATATGTAGAGAGGACAAGTAGGGTCATTGCTGGTTGTATCCAAAGCCTTCATTCTGACTGAGTATTATTTCTGTTTGGAGAAGTCTCAGTGATTCTGGGTTCCGCCCCCATTTCTACAATCCAAAGGGTCCTGTGATCATAGGACTCTTAGGTACAAGTGTCAGAAACTTGACTCAAAAAGCATCAGAATAACAATGATCACTGCAGAGATGTTTCTTGCCCACAATGAAGGTGGCTTTCCATGTGATTAAACTGAACACCTGACACTCCACCTGAAGTACCTGCTGTGGAAGTCTGTTTTAGGAGATGTGAGAGATGACTCTAAAAGCTGCCCTTTGCCACCAGTATGAGACCCAGACTTTTATGTTGAGCTGTGAGTTTTCAAGAGCGTTCACCAGGGCTTTTATTTTGCAGGTGAGCAGTTGTCTTTAAAGAATTATTATACATTCTAACAGTTTAGGGTTAATTGATCGTAATCTCATTGGCACTATAAGTAAGAGAAACACAAGTGATATCCACATGGAGAAACTTAGGTAGGCCTACAAAAACAAAGGTTGGAAATGCAGGCAAAATAGATTAGGAGTTACAAACTTTATACTGGCATTAACTTAAACCAAGAGTTGGTTTAAGTTAACACTAAGATTATTCTGATCCCTTGTCATTGTGCAGTTTTGTGGGATAAAATACTTATCAATTGCCCCAACATCGCTCCTAGAGATTCTGAGGTTCTTCCATGACCTCTTCCAGGGTCTTCCTAGTTAGAGCCTGGCCTGAAGGAAAACAGGAGGCACTTCTTTGGTTCATCCGGTTATGATGTAACGACACATCATAAACTCACCATCAGACTGCCAGTAACCTTTCCCACTGACATGATACGAAAAGAATGTATCTTGCAACTAGCTTATCTAGAAAACTCCATGCCCATTCACTTGCTCCATTTCCTAACACAGTTTTTGCCAGACCTTGTACAAACAGGAAATCAGACTAAAGCCATTATTAGAGAACAGGTCAATAGATGCTTCCTAGAGCAAACAGTACCTTGCTATCCCTATGCAAAACAAGAAAGGGCAATAAAGCAAGTCACAGGGTGATTTAGAAACATTCCCCTTCTACTCCCCTGGGGAAAAAAAACTACTTATACTTAAAATATTTCAATGAAAATATTTTAATGCAGTTTTTGAGCCTGAATTATCCAAGTAAATGCCTTCTGTATTGTAATTTGCAGAGGCAGACACCTACATGAGAATGAATCCAAACTATCACAAAGTTACCTTAAACTCACGTGCTTCAATTTCCTTGGATCACAAAGCTAACGATTTATGCTAGAACAATGATTCTCAAAGTGTGATACCACATAAGCAGTATCATATCACCTGGGAATTTGTCAAAATTGCCAACTCTGGAACTCCCCCCACCACCCTAAACTTACAGAATGAGAAACTCTGGGGGTGTAACCAGGAATCTGGTTTATGGAGCCTGCAGACAAGCCAGTGACAGACTGGGCCTAGCATCACCTATAACAATGCTCTTTCTCTCAAAGTTGACTAACATTTGTGCTGGGCCTACCTAATAGTTTTCCTTAGCTTTGTTTTGTTTTTCCTAGCAAAGGAAGGATCTGAGTAAGGGAAGTGGACATTATGGAGGACATCTGACCTTCTGGAGGTTGCTAGGCCCCTCCAGTTTTCCCCTTTGTTTCACCCTTTCTGTTCCAGTGGGTAACAGGCATTTCTATTCTTATCTGAGAAACTGACTTGCTTTTTTATTTATTTTTCATTCTAATTCACTTGCAATGGATTTCCTGAAACACTATACCACCTTTTTATTGGACATAATGAGTCTGCTGGTCTGCTCACACTTGAGTGAAGCTATCTTTGTTGGAAATCTGTATTATTCATCCCTCTCCATCCATTTTGAGGCTCTAAGGTCACTGGAAGAGTTCTGACTCAGAACTCTGACTCAGAACTGGGCAGAACTCTGCCCAGTTGCAGGGTACATGCTGGAAAGTAGTTTCTTGCCGCCAGTTTCTTGTAATGTATGTACTGGTAACAACATGGCCAGTGCTTCAAGTCAGTTTGTGTCCCCCAGGATACAACACCAGTGACTATTGGTAAGGAACACTCCTTAGAAAGATCACTTTGAAGGCACCATTTAAAAGTAAGAATTTAAAATAAGAACATTTTAAAGCTGCTTTATTTTGAAGGGTTTTGGTTTTCAAAAATTAAACATTATAAAGTTCTTCAAGAACTCTGTTGTTGATAATATTTTCTCTCAGTAAAAAGGCAAAACCTTCTGGAGGAAATGATACTCCGAGCTTTGCAGCACAAATCAATGCCAAATGAAGACCATAAACTGTGTTTTGTTATGTATTTGGCAATGTCTCCAAATATCTTGAACAAACAACGTCACAGTGCTTCAGACCCATGGACCCTTACTTTTCTAGAAATTTATGATTGTCCGTTACGGGAAAGTAGAAATGCTGGGGATTAGCAACTCTGGCTAGGGTGGGAGGAAAAACAAATAAATTATGAAAAACAGAAACAATTTAAATATTATAAGCATTTGTTTTCCTAAGATATTGCTTGGGAAAGCCATTCTTGCCATGCCTATGCGCTCAAAGGAAAATGGCTTTGAGTTTTGATTATCAGTCTCAGACTAATGAAAGTGTTCAAAGCTGGCCTAGGCAGAGGTAGTGCTGCAGGGGTAAGAGAGGGTAGGGCAAGTGTTCATACAAATCCCATTAATGGGAAAAATAATGAATCCTAGGTACCAAATCCCATGCCTTTGTCAAAATGTGTGTCATTTTACAGTTTGACTGCTATTTCTAAATAAACAATAGCTTCCCCTATTTGGGAGAGGGTGGCTTTGTAAGAAAAGGCCATGGCTATGGGTTCTAGCCCTGCAGAGTACACTTTTGTGGTCAGGGAATCACAGGAAATCAGGGGCCCTACATATGACCCATTTCTCAGTGAAAGTCCAACTTGGAATCACAGGTAGAAAAAGGTGCTTAAAAATGTAAAACATCAAGAAATCAACACTCCACATCACCAAACCACCTCATTAAAAAAAAAAATCTAGCATTACTGATTTCTGACCTTTGCTGTTAAGAAATCTATTTCAAAGGGGAATATTTCTAAGTAAGTATCTCAGTAATTGCCAGTAATGGAAATGAATTATAAAAACCTGGCTTGAGAGCTTAACAGTACTATGTTCACTTCCTTTTGCCTACAGTGCATGTGGCTATATCTCTTCCAGAAGTGAGCAAGTGGAATGATGGTTCATGCCTATTTTGTCTGATCCCTTATCATTGCTGAATACTACTTCTTCCACCTAAACCTGAATTCAAACCTGAGTTGGGATTCAGGGCAATCCTGGGGGTACTGTTAAGAACTGGCATGGCGCCATCAGCATGCAGTGTTGTTCTCCCGTGTGCCAGGGTATGGTTTTGAGCTGGTTTATCTTTCTTTTGAAAGAAAAATCTGTGCCTTATATAATAGTCTTGCATTACAGCTCTATATTCAAAGAACTGTGAGATGTTGTTCTCTTATTAGTGTGTTGCACTCCTGAAGGTCAGTCCCTTTTGCAAACCCCTGTATCCAGCAGGTGGGTCCACACTTACAATTGCAATGACATTAATAATAAGAGTTATGAGTAAAAGTGAGCTAAAGTATTGGCCAAGGCTTATGGATTTCATTTGAGGCTTAGCGTGGCACTTTAATTTCTCATTCAACTTTCCTTTTAGGAATTACTTTGCTAAACATATCCAGGTTGTCTTTCGTGCATAATATTACTACTTCTTGGTATTTACTGCTACTGAAAATTAACAGAAGTGACTAGCCTCAACTTTAGAAGTTAATGAGACTTAAAAGAAGCAGGATTTTTTCTTTGTCATTTATATTAAGTATATAAATTTGATTTATGAATTTGGTTAAAAAAGCTCCTTGCCTTCTGATAGCATTGCGGAACCAATCAGTGCATTCTCTGATTCGCAGAAGTGTTTCATTTCATGTATCCGTCCGGTCATTCAGTAAGTATATAAGATATATCTACTATCCAGAAACATTTTCAAGGAATTATTCAAAATCAAGATCTACTTATAAAACCTTGTTAGAAAGACAATGTTTGCACTTCACACAATGGAGCTCTGACCTATTAGAAATAAAAAGGCTTATTTTTCTCAAACTTGGTCTCAACATAGACTCCATGAAGGTTATTATAAAACTGGAGGTAAATTCTACAAGCCTTTGCATTATTTACTTTTTGATCAACATCCAAACTCTCTTCATTTCATGTAACCAGATTTTATAGACTGATCCTTAAAATTATCATAGGTAGAAACAAATTAAATTCACATTTCAAAGAAATAGTACTACACAATAAAGAGAATCTTTTGAAATGACAAAAGCAGCTGTTGGTTAGGTTTTCCTGGTATTTGTGCAATAAATTCTCAGGAATATATACTAAAACCAATGTGGATACCACATATATTCACTAAATAGGAATGAATCTACCAAATACCTATTAGTAACCAGCCATAAAAAATCTGCTGTGATGTCTTTAATCTGGAAGTGCTTATAGCTTTATGAAACATTACTTCAGACATTATTTTTAATAAATATATTTTGAAGATATGCTATGGGCATTATACTAGGCCCTGATGGTATAATTCCAAACAAAACAGACATTCTCTCTGCCTTCATAGGACTAGGAATTCTGCAGGTTGTAAGCAAAAAAAATTCTTTTTCAATTTTGCCTCCATGAAAATAACCACAAAATAACATCTTTTTTAAAGAAAGAGAACGCCACCAATAACTTTCATGCTTAGATATGCTCAATTTTGTTTCTTCAAAATGGAGACATTACTTACAGCTTTATACATGAGGTTTTCATGACACCAGAGAGATGATCCATAGGAAGAAGTCCTCACTCTTCAAACAAAGAAGTGGAACAAAACAAAACAAACAAAAAAACTTTTTCACATTTTCCTGTAGTGTAAATGACATCATCTTTAAAATTCAATCCTCCCTTACCCCTCACCTGTCTCTACTCCCTATTATGTTCCCTTGATAAATCATCCCTTGGAATGGGTTTTTTCTTTCTCAATTGTCAGGAGCATTCCTGCTGTGTCTGGGCATCAACCTCCTCATTGGTATTTCATTAATTTTATGCACTTGACCTAACTAAGAAGCCAGATTGTACTTTGAATGTATTTCAGTTAACAATTAAAATTAAATACAGCTCTAACCAGAGAAGCATAAGAATCATGTTTCTATACCATTAAAGCACCAAAGTTTCTCATTAGCATTAATGGAAATTCAGATTTTTCTTCAAATAGGAAGCAGAACAAGAAGTCCTAGGATGATAACAGTAAAGACCACAGTGCAAACTGAAGAGAGGTTGCAGACTGAATTCATACAAAGAAAGGCTGGAAAGGCCTTCAGGATCTGAGCTGGGCCTGCAGAGAATTCTAAAGGGAAAGCTTTTAATCATCCTGGCTCCCTATCACCACCACTTTGGAAGCTGGCATCACTGCTCACACCAGAGTACCTTTGAGTGAGAGGAATAAAAGGAATAAAGTTTAGGAGTCAAGATGGAAGATTAGGAGGACACAGAGTTCGCATCTCCTCACAACTAGGGCACCTACCAGGCACTGGTGGGGGACCACAGATACCTAAGGGGATGGGAGGAACCCCCGAATGACTGGGCAAGATGTGGGGGGGAGGGAGGCAGAAGGAGAAGTGGAGGCAGGACGGGACTGGGGCCCCTGAGGGTCTACTGGGGGAGAGGAGGAGTTCCCACACCCCGAGGGACCCACCCACAGTTAGGGTATCAACAGGACAGGGAGAGACCCTCGGGAGAGCGGAGGATTGAACGGGAACGTGGCCAGCGTTTCCATTGCCCGCTTGGACCCCAGAGAGCCTGCTGAGGTCCCGGGCCTGATCCTCCACCCTCTGAGGCTCCCTCCAGCTGCACTGAGCCTAAGCCCCACCCCTGCACTCCCACCCAGGGCCTTACCTCTGAACTCTGCACTCCCAGGCCCCCTCTAGCTGTGCTGCCTTTTCCAACCACAGGGGGCCTGAGCCTAGGCCCTTCCCCACCCTAAACCCCACCCTGCCTAAGCCCTGCCCCCACCTAAGCTCCAACCCCACAGCCAGGCTTTTTCTGGACTTTTTTTTTTTTAGGTTGTAGTTCTGTTTTACTTTGTTGTTATTGTTTCATTTACATTTTTATTTTTTCTAATAAATTTTTTATTTTTCTAATTTTATTTTATTTTTTATACTTTGTTATTGTTCTGCTCCTTTTGGCTTCCCCCCCCCTTTTTTTTCTGTTGTGGTTCTGTTTTACCTTGTAGTTGTTTCACTTATATTTTTATTTTTCCTAATATATTTTTTATTTTTCTAATTTTATTTTATTTTTTATTCTTTGTTATTGTACTGATCCTTTTTTTTTTCTTTTCTTTTCTTTTGCCGTGCCATGCAGCTTGTGGGATCTTGATTCCAAGGCCGGGGGTCAGGCCTGAGCTCCTGTGGTGGGAGTGTCAAGTCCAAACTGCTGAACTAACAGAGAACCTCAGACCCCAGGAAATATTAATCGGAGTAAGGTCTCCCAGAGGTCCTCACCTCGGCACCAAGACCTGGCTCTGCCCAACTGCCTGCAAACTCCAGTCTTGGACACTTCAAGCCAAACAACCAGTAAGATAGGAACACAGCCCCACCCATCAAAAAAAAAAAAAAGGAAATGACAAAAAGATATGTTACAGACAAGGGAGCAAGGTAAAAACCTACAAGACCAAATAAATGAAGAGGAAATAGGCAACCTACCTGAAAAAGAATTCAGAGTAATGATAGTAAAGATGATCCAAAATCTCAGAAATAGAATGGAGGCACAGAACAAGAAAATACAAGAAATGTTTAACAAAGACCTAGAAGAACTAAAGAACAAACAAACAGTGATGAACAGCACAATAACTGAAATGAAAAATACACTAGAAGGAATCAACAGCAGAATAACTGAGGCAAAGGACCAAATAAGTGAGCTGGAAGACAGAATGGTGGAAATAACTGCCAAGCAGTAGAATAAAGAAAAAAGAATGAAAAGAACTAAAGACAGTCTCAGAGACCTCTGAGACAATATTAAATGCACCAACATTCAAATTGTAGGGGTCCAAGAAGAGGAAGAGAAAGAGAAAGGGTCTGAGAAAATATTTGAAGAGATTATAATCGAAAACTTACCTAACATGGGAAAGGAAATAACCATCCAAGTCCAGGAAGCGTGGAGAGTCCCATACAGGATAAACCCTAGGAGAAACACAGCAAAACACATATTAATCAAACTAACAAAAATTAAGTTCAAAGAAAAAATATTAAAAGCAGCAAGCAAATAGCAACAAATAACATACAAGGGAATCCCCATTAGGTTATCAGCTGATTTTTCAGCAGAAACTCTGCAGGCCAGAAGGGAGTGGCAGGATATGTTTAACGTGATGAAAGGGAAAAACCTACAACCAAAATTACTCTACCCACACAGCAAGGATCTCATTCAGATTCCACGGAGAAATCAAAAGCTTTACAGACAAGCAAAAGCTAAGAGAATTCAGCACCACCAAACGAGATTTACAACAAATGCTAAAGGAACTTCTCTAGGTGGGAAACACAAAAGAAGAAAAAGACCCACAAAAACAAACTCAAATCAATTAAGAAAATGGTAATAGGAATCTTGAATGTAAATGGATTAAATGCTCCAACCAAAAGACACAAACTAGCTGAATGGATACAAAAACAAGACCTGTATATATGCTGTCTACAAGAGACCCAATTAAGACCTGGGACACATACAGACTGAAAGGGAGGGGATGGAAAAAGATACTCCATGCAAACGGAAATCACAAGAGAGCTGGAGTAGCAATACTCATATCAGATAAAATAGACTTTAAAATAAATAGTTACAAGATATAAGGAAGGACACTACATAATGGTCAAGGGATCAATCCAAGAAGAAAATATAACAATGATAAATATTTATGCACCCAACATAGGAGCACCTCAATACATAAGGCAAATGCTAACAGCCATAAAAAGGAAAATCTACAGTAACACAGTAAGTGTTAACTTTAACACCCCACTTACACCAATGGACAGATCATCCAAACAAAATAAAGAAACACAAGCTTTAAATGACACAATAGACCAGATAGATTTAATTGATATTTATAGGACATTCCACCTGAGAGTGGAAGAATATACTTTCTTCTCAAGTGCACACAGAACATTCTCCAGGATAGATCACATCTTGGGTCACAAATCAAGCCTTGGAGAATTTTTAAAAATTGAAATCGTATCAAGTATCTTTTCCAACAACAACACTATGAGATTAGAAATCAATTACAGGAAAAAAGCTGTAAAAAAACACAAACTCATGGAGGCTAAACAGTGTGCTGCTAAATAACCAAGAGATCACTGAAGAAATCAAAGAGAAAATTAAAAAATACCTAAAAACAAATGACAATGAAAACATGATGACCCAAAACCTATGGGAGGCAACCAAAGCAGTTCTAAGAGGGAAGTTTATAGCAATTCAATCTTACCTGAAGAAACAAGAAATATCTCAAATAAACAATCTAACCTTATACCTAAAGCAACTAGAAAAAGAAGAACAAAGAAAAGCCAAAGTTAGTAGAAGGAAAGAAGTCATAAAGATCAGAGCAGAACTAAATGAAATAGAAATGAAGAACACAACAGCAAAGATCAATAAAACTAAAAGCTGGTTCTTTGAGAAGATAAATATAATTGATAAACTTTTAGCCAGACTCATCAAGAAAAAAGGGAGAGGACTCAAGTCAGTAAAATTAGAAATGAAAAAAGAGAAATTACACCAGACACCATAGAAATACAAAGGATCATAAGACTACTACAAGCAACTCTATGCCAATAAAATGGACAACCTGGAAGAAATGGACAAATTCTTGGAAAGGTACAACTTTCTAAGACTGAACCAAGAAGAATTAGAAAATATAAATAGACCAATCACAAGTAATGAAATTGAAACAGTAATTAAAAATCTTCCAACAAGCAGAAGTCCAGGACCAAATGGCTTCACAGGTGAATCCTATCAAACATTTAGAGAAGAGCTAACACCTATCCTTCTCAAATTCTTCCAAAAAATTGCAGAGGGAGGAACACTCCCATACTCGTTCAACGAGACCACCATCACCCTGATCCCCAAACCAGACAAATATATCACAAAAAAAGAAAATTACAGACCAATATCACTGATGAACATAGACAGAAAAATCCTCAACAAAATACTAGCAAACAGAATCCAACAACACATTAAAAAGATCATACACCATGATTTATCCCAGGGATACAAGGATTCTTCAATATATGCAAACCAATCAATGTGACATACCATATTAACAAAATAAAGAATAAAAACCATATGATCATCTCAATAGATACAGAAAAAGCTATCAACAAAATTCACCACCCATTTTTGATAAAAACTCTCCAGAAAGTGGGCACAGAGGGAACCTACCTCAACATAATAAGGGCCATATGCGACAAACCCACAGCAAACATCATTCTCAAAGGTGAAAAACTGAAAGCATTTCCTCTAAGATCACGAACAAGACAAGGATGTCCACTCTCAACATAGTACTGGAAGTCCTAGACACGCACCTATGGTCACCTAATCGATGACAGAGGAGGCAAGAATATACAATGGAGAAAAGACAGCCTCTTCAATAAGTGGTGCTGGGAAAACTGGACAACTACAAGTAAAAGAATGAAATTAAAACACTACCTAACACCATACACAAAAATAAACTCAAAATGGATTAAAGACCTAAATGTAAGACCAGACACTATAAAAGTCTTAGAGGAAAACATAGGAAAAACACTCT